>NW_022196900.1:99381776-99394276 GCF_008632895.1 Mastomys coucha
TTGTCCTGTTCTCCCCCAGAGTGAGATTAGAAACCCTTTTCCCTTCACACTCACTCAGCTCAAGCCTAACTTAAATTTACATCTGGATAAATAAGGTTGCCCCTGGCAACGGCTTCAGTTGAGCTGTTTCCTAGAGCAGGGAATGATGTTGTCATTTATTTGCTTGTTTGTGTTTGTAGCAGTGAGGACACATGGGGGGGGGGTCCCCTCTTCCTCATTAAGTGTGAAGTGCTCGGTCCCTGCATGCAACTCCTAACTAACTGCATGCAACTCCTTTAGTGTGATTCTCTCTCCCCCACTGTCTTCAGGATGGCTACTGGGTACAGAAGAGAAAGGAACAAGATTGAAGGGTGATGTTAAGTCCAAACTGAGTGTGCCGCTTTTATGTTCTAAATGCCCTGGCATAATTTACACTGCGATGCGGCAATAAATCGCTCTGTGATCTCCTCCTCTCTAAAACTGGCTGAGAAAAGATAAAGGGGAGGAAATTGACCTTCTGCCTGGGGTAGAGGACAGTGCCTGAGAGCCTGGCTGGAAGCCTGCGGCTCAGCAGAGTGTATGAGTGAACCTAAGGGGTATGTGGGGAGTGAGCGGAGAGAGGGCCTGCTCTCAGAGGAAAGGGAAGGATGCTGAGATTTTTTTTTTTTAAAAAGAAAGCTCAAGAGCAAAGAAAGGAAGACAGACACATTCTTGTACAGAAAACACTGCACCAGTTGAGCTGTCTACCTGGCCCCTGGGACCCACCTTCTCTCATGCCCCACATCTCCTAGGAAACACAGCCTTCCATCCATATGGACCTTTATGGGGCACTCAACCTGCAAACCATAACTGGATGCAGGAGGGAAAGCCAGAACACAAAGTGTGCCATTTCTGCGTGATGCCTGCCAAGGAAGAAAAATACACTGACAGCCCTGGTTCTCCGTGCCCTACTAGACCAGGTGGCTGCTGGCCCCAGGCCAGCTTGAGCTTGGACCCGTTGTCATTTCCCATTCCCCCAGCCACTGCTGACCCGATAGCTCTGTGCCTGTATCTGAATTCAGATCTCTATCATCTTTGTTTTTAAAAAGCTAAGTACAGCAGCAGGCATCTGGGATCCCTGAGGTATGGAGACGGGAGGGAGAATCCCCTAGGGTCCACTGGCCAGTCTAACTAAATTGATGAGCTTTAGTTCAGTGAGAGACTGTTTCAAAAAAATGACATGGGGAGTGATAGACAGAGACACTTGATGTGGACCTCTGCCTTCTACATGCATGAGTGTACAAAAGAAGGCAGAGCCCAGCGGGAGGTCCTTAGACCACTGGGGGCACAAGCTGCTAAGGGGGATGGGGAACCTGGTCTTGGGGTCTTGCTCCTCCTCCTCTTCCTTCTTTCCACCACTGTGGAGGTTGTCCTCTGCCCTCCACACACATGCACATGCGCAGACACGTGTACGAGCATTCATAACACATGTGCACAAACAGACATGAAACAGAGTCTCCTGGTAGGGGTAGAAGTTTGGACAAAAATATAGGTCAGGTAACAACTTTCTGCTTTGTTTAAGACATTGCTGTGATTAAATACTGTGATCAAAAGCAGCTTGTGGGTGAAAAGGTGTATCTAGTCTACACTTCCGGGTCACAGTCTATCACGGAAGGAAGTCGGGGGAGGAAATGGAAGCAGGAACTTGATGCAGGAACTGTGAAGAGACACCGCTTACTGCCTCACTCATAGGTTCGTGCTTAGGTAGCTTTTTTATATAGCCCAGCATCATCTGGTTGGAGATGGTGCAGCTCACAGTGGACTGGCTCTTCTACATCAGTTAACAACCTAGACAATTCCCCATCCCAATCCAGAAATGCCCACTAGGCAATCTCTTCTAGGCAATGCTTCCACTGAGGCTCTTCTCTCAGATGAGTCTAGACTGACAATGAAAGCTAACCAGGACAAGTTTGTTCTACTTTGCCACTATGCACACCAGGCAAGCTGCCACAGGAACTTCAGGGAATTCTCTTGAATCCTCTTCCCATCCCCCATAGGGGCCAGCATGTATATCAAGTCCTCAAGCTTGTACATCAAGCGCTTTACCCAATGAATCATTTCCCCAGACCCTAGTCAAAAGTTTCCATGCATCCTGAAAAGCAGGACCCGGTTATCCTCAGCTGCCTCAGTACGCCTGGACGCCAAGGCTTCAAGGACTCAAGTGCCATTTGAAAGCCAGCAGTCAGACTTGATTGTGCATTGTCCCCCTGTCCAGGGTAGCCAACGAAAGAGCTATGTTTGTGCCACTGATTCAGAAGTACAAATACTCTACAGATAATACCAGGACTCTGAGGTAGCCAGAGGGGTCCAAATCTTTCCCATCGAGAATGGCAGTGACCCAGCAGAGCAGCCAATTCAGGAAGAAATAGGACTGCTGGGCTTGGCTGCTCCCCTCAGAGGACCACCTGTGCTGTTAGAGATGAGGAAGCATCCAGAAGCTTGTTTGGCCTCTCATGGGTTGTGGCCTGGTGATGAAGAGGAAGTAAATTTGGCTTAGCTATGGCTCAGCTGAGATGTGTGCTATTGCTTGCTTGTTGCCTTACTGTGCCTCACACACTAAGCATACAGGCTTAGTGAGGGAGGGCCACACTTACTGATGTTGAGTTCTGAATTTAATCCACACAGAACAGTCTCCAGCCCCTGCCAGTTCAGTTCAGACGGCTTGATATTGGGGCGAGAAGAGACTCCAGTAGCTAGGGCTGGGGAAGTGGCTCACAGGTGAATGCTGCCTTTATAAATGCCAAGGCCTAAGCATCATCCCCAGCATCCATGCGAATGAATGGTCAGTGTGGTTCTCACTTGGACTCTCAGTACCCTGGCCTCATTGCCAACCTAGTCCAATTAACAAGATCCAGGTCAATGAGAGGTTCTATCTCAAAAACCATGGTGGTACATGCCTTTAATGCCAGCACTCATGAAACAGAGGCAGGAGGATATCTATGAGTCTGAGGCCAGATGGACTATAGATATCCAGATATTGTCTCAAAAAAACCAAGAAACTAAACAAAACCAAGAACAATATTGATAGCACCTAAGGAACAGTACGTGAGACTCCACACACAGGGACATTTATAAAAATGTGTGTGAGCATATCCATATACATACCACATACCACACATGCACACACCTGCACACATACTACGTGGCACACACCAACACACACAGGTACCACATATACACACACCCCCACACAGCACACACACACCACTACACACACACACACCTACATACACCACATGGCACACTACACACACACATACACATACACACCACGTACCACATACATATCAGAAACATATACACATGCAAATATCATACAAACAAACACATATACAAACACATACCACATACCACATACGCATCAGAAACACACATACATACAAACATTATACACACACAAACACATACATACACATAGACAATACACACATAAAAACATTACACATACATACACACATCACATACACACATTGCACATACATAGAAACACATCACACACCCCACATACATACACACACTACATACCACATACACATCAGAAAGACACACACGCATACATACACACACACACACACACACACACACACACACACACAAACACACGTGCTGGGAATGTCATTAATTCCTCCGACCTACAGAGGGCCCCTCTGGGTCTCTCCTGTCTTCTCCTCTACCCTTTCGTCTCATGTCCCCTTGCCTGCAGCTCTCTCCCAGCTCAAACCCCAGCTCAAGGTTCTGGCTCCCCTGCTCTTTTATCCCTTACCTCATTTTTTTCCTCCCCACAAAAAGCCTAAAAATATCAGATGCACTGTGGTAACTGCTACAAAACCCAGCAAGCATGCAGAGCAGTGCCAGATACAGACTTCACGTGGCTTCATTGTATAGCACACAATTTATCACTCAGCGATGCTATAAAATTTTGACTTAAAAAAATGGAGGCTGCTAAACAGAGAATGTGTATAGATTTAAACTGTGACCTCTGTATCTGACTTTATAGGTGGCAAAAGAGCTGTTTGAGGGAACATCTACCCCAGGGTCAGGGTCCACAGCTTGCATGTTGCACGGTCTGATTCCCATCCAGGTTCCTCCAGCCTCATGATTAATGTTCTTATTGATAATCTCCCTACCCACAACCTACATCATCATGGTCTCAACCCATCATATGATGCTCTCCTCTGCCTCCCGTAGGCCTTTCACCTTTCTGTCTATCCCCAGGAACTCGCAGACAGTTGTCACTTGATAAATGTTTGTCAAGCAGCTTGTCTACTTGAATTGTTTTCGTCTATTGATGACACCAGTTTGTTCCATAATAATCAGTTCTGGCACACTCGGGATGATTTATCCTGCATCCTCGTGTGGTATTCAGAGGACACCACTAAATTAAAGATACTTGGAGAGAACATTCCCCAAAGCAAAGCTTTCCAGATGGGTTTGGAAACAAGAGGTCAAAGATCAGGGAAGTCGTGAGATGATTTTATGGGAGGAAGAAGTGATTTAAAGCCAAAGGTCACAGCTCATTGCAATTCATTTTCTAGGAGGCTGCCTGGACCTGGCTCACTCGTGGGCCTGCTGAGAGTCATGTTCCTAGGAAACACTTCAGTGGGGTGCAGCTCCCAAGTCTCCCAGCATGTCCCAGGGTGCTGCTTTTCTACTGTCCTGCTTCTTCTTTAGGAAGAATGATTCCTGGAGCTTCCAGAACATGGTACAGGCAGACCATTCATCTCATTAGTATGCAGATTTGTTGTACTCTTTAATAAATGATAAAATTATATGTATATAAATGAATTGTTTTAAAACAAATGTATTTGTGATTTGATTATTTGCTCTATATAACCAATATACTTGGGGTCAAGTTAAAAGTTATCGGGCAAAAAAAAATAAAAGGGGGAGGTGGGTGACAAGGGGTAGAAATTTAAGAATCCATATGTTAATACATGTTGCCCTAGATGTTAATGTTGAGTGCTGTCTTAGTTGAACTGTTCAACTTAGCACAGTCTAGACTCATCTGGATGAAGCAAATGATAATCAATGGAGTGAATGCCTTTGTCAGGCTGGTCTGTAAACATGTAAACATGTCTGTGAAGGATTATATTGTCTTAACTGATGCTGGAGAAACCACCCCACTGTGGGTGGTCCCATCTCCTAGGCAGGCACTCCTGGACTATATAAGAGAGCTAACTAAGCATGAGCCGGAGTGAGCCAGCAAGTATCGCTCCTCCATGGTTCCTGCCTCCAGATATCTGTCTTGAGTTCCTGCCCCAATTTTCTTCAACAGTAGATTGTGAGTTGGAAGAGTAAGCCAAACAAATCCTTCCCTAAATTGTTCTGGTTGGAGTGTCTTATCATCGCATCAGAAAGGGAAACACAGGTGTTAATATGGGATTGTTTCTTTTCCATTATTTCAACAGTCCTTCCTTGCTTTGTTACTTATTAGAGAACATGACAGTGGATGAGGGTATTCCCAAATGATCATATAGAGAATGGAAACCGGAAGTAGCTGACCCTAGAGTGGCTCTGCTCTGCCATCAATTTCAAGTGAGGGAACAAACAAAGGAGGTGTGACTGGCCACACCTTTGTAACATCCGAAAATCACTGAAAGAAGATCCTAGACCCAAATAACATGCAAAGACCAAGAGTATTTATTCAGGAGGAACAACCAGCATGCAGGGGAGTCAACCATTCTCCAAAATCAGTGACCCTAGACAAAAACATGCAGAGATCTTATAGAGAACCTTGGAAACTCTCTAGAAGGATTATGTAATATAAAATTTTATTGCTAGGGAGTCACAGGTAGTCAGTGGTCTGCATTCCTGTGTCATGAATGTTTAACCATAGGATGAGATAGGGCTGCCCAGCACAGATGACCCATGCTGGGATAAGATATTTCCCCATTTTTGTGGTTCTCCCTGGGCTGTTCTTTGGGAGGGGGTTTTATGATCTTGTTCTGGATTTCCTGGTCTGTTCTAAGAGCTAGTTAGTGTCTTATGACCTAGTTCCTAGGGGACTTATGGTCTGTTCCTGGAGCTGGCATCTTGTGGCCTTCTTTTGGAAATCAACCTTAGTCCTTAAAAAGAGACAAATGGGGTTTCTGTTGTCCTTTCACTTTGGGGTCCAGTGACAGAAAAGATTTCCTAACCTTAACTACTTCCTGAAAAAGACAATCTCCCTACACAGGAAGAAGTCACAAGTAGCAAGGCCAGGTAGTGGGTTTCCAAGGACATTTTCATATCCTTTGACGCCATACACCTCTCCCCACTCTCCCTGTCATGATTCCCATGCATCCCCCATGTAGTCTGATGTTTACTTTCATTTGTCTTTCTAAAGACTTGATATTTATCTTTAATAATATGTAGATATGCATGAAGGTTTTTTTTTCACTTGTGTACAATGCCCACAGAGGCAAGAAGAGAAGTATAGGGTCTTCCAATATGCAAGTTACAGGTGGTTATGAGCCACCCAATATGGATGCTGGGAACCAGACTCAGGTCCTCTGAAAGACCAGTGAGTGTTCAGAATCACCCCACCAGCCCTTAGTGGGTGTCCCATATACATCTATGATTTAGGTGTGTTTATAAACTATAATTGCCATGTAGCTCTTCACTGAATCCATTTACCTGCAAAAGACATAAACTTATTGTCCTTGACAACAGAATGAAATCCCACTGCATTTGGACCACATTTTCTTCATGCATTTCTCTACCGATGGGCACCCAGGCTCAGTGAATTATTCAGCTATGAGAATGGTGCTGTAATAGACATGGATCTGCAAGTATCTCATGGTGAGGACTCAGAGTCCTGTGAGAAGGTGCCCAGGAGGGATACTACTGGGTCAAGTGCTAGTACTATCCTCCCTGCCTTGGAAGGATCTTGAACATGGTAGGGACCCCTGTGGCACCCAGGGGAGGCTCAAGACTTCAGCTCTGGATCCCTAAGAATCTATTATAAAGTAGGGTAGGATCTTACCAGTACTTTCTAGACAACAGAAAGGGAATATTCCCCAACCATGAGAGGAAGCTAGAACCTGATGGATAAGAACACAATCCCTCCAACTACTGTCAACATTTTGAGGGATTTAATAGAAAAGTTTTGTGCCTATGCCTTCTCTGCTGAACATAGCCATGGATAAGAATGGGTATCGAAGAGTGAAAGGTCACAAGGAAAAAGGATCCTGGGTCCCTGGGTCACTTTGGAGGACTGATCAGGGCCATTTGTTTAGACTTTATAAGAGTGTAGAGGAATCTTTTGCAAAGAGCAAGGGAGAAGTAGCTAGTAGCTACCAAGGTGACCGACACTACCTTCATGCACTCAGGAGTGATTGAAAGGCAGTTAGAAAGTCTTTTCTGAGTCTCGGTTGACACCAGGCAATGCTGGGGACTATCTGGAGATTAGACTCTTAATCTTCTGGATGAGTTAAATGGAGGCTCTAGATTTAGATGATGAATTACTGAAGTGGGTGGGGCTTAGACCCAAGTTGCTCTTTATTTTCTCTCTCATTTCTTCTAATCTATAATCCACTTACTGCATACCCTTTGATGGACATGTAGACCTGGTATCCCAGAGAGGAGCTCTAGACTGCCAAGACCCACAGCTCTGCTTAGATAAACTCACACAAGACTTTCCCCACTGTCTGCACTTGATGACTCCAAGAGAACAATGGTCTAGCACATCTTCAGATTGTCCTAATTTTCTCATTGCTGTGACAAAACACCTGACAGAGAGAAATTTAAAGAATAAAGGTTTTATTTTGGTTTATGGTTTGTTTGTACAATTACAACCAGCAGATATTAAATGGAAAATCTAGAAATAAGTCAGTTTATGTTTCAAATAACTTTGATTATGATCTACTGTTACAATTTTCCTATTTTATTCTTAATTATTGTTTCTTTTGTGGGGATGGGCCTCATCATGTAGTCCAAACTGGCTGTCTTAGCTTTTCCAGCACTGGCATTAAAGGAATCCAACTCTTGAATTAGTGAATGTTTCTCACTATTATTTAAGTAACGAAGGCAACTTTATCATAGGCATGTGTGTGCATATGTGTGCATTTATGTGTAGACAGAGGGGGGAACAGGTTCGACAACTACTCATTATGTCTATGGATATCTATGGATAATATACCTTCCTCCAATAATGGAAATCCATTGTAACATTAGCTGTTAAGCATCTACTGTGTAATAGACACCATGCTAAATACCTCACCACCCGTTGGACTGAGCACAAGGTCCCCAATGAAGGAGAGAGAGAAAGGACCCAAGGAGCTAAAGGGTTTGCAGCCCCTTAGGACAAACAACAATATGAACTAACTAGTACCTTCAGAGCTCCCAGGGACTAAACCATCAACCAAAGAGTACACGTGGTGGGACTCATGGCTCCAGCAGCATATGTATCAGAGGATGCCCTAGTCGGTCATTAATGGGAGGAGAGCCCCTTGGTCCTGTGAAGGTTTATGCCCCAGTGTAGGAGAATGACAGGGCCAGGAAGTGGGAGAGAATGGGTTGTTGAGCAGGTAGAGGGGGGAGGAAACAGAGTTTGTTTTCTTGTCTTTGTTTTTGCTTTTTGTTTTCAGAGGGGTACCAGAAAAGGAGATATCATTTGAAATGTAAATAAAGAAAATATCTAATAAAAAATAAAAAAATACCTCATATAGATATTTCATCATTGGTTGTCAAAGAGGGATTCATTAAAATGAAAGTTTCCTTACTTCCATTTTACAGATGACAAAATAGAGAGGCCCCCAGGATGAAGCAACTAGCATCATGCTCCATGATCCCACTCCCTCAAACCTGCTTGAGATTATCTTTGGTAATCCTAATACAAAATCAGACTGACATGTGACTGCACATCAGTGCAGATGTGATGTTTTTCTACTGTGTCACAACTGGAAAGTTGGGGCACCCCAAAGCTCTCACCTCACAGGGAAATCTGCTATGGATCTAGAACTTTCTAGTAAAGAGCCAGACCTCTAGCTAGCAAAGGCATATCCCAACAAGCTATTTAAGGAACTTAAAACCTGCCACCCTGACACTGGAGTCAGACCCAACTTCACAGCCACTCTCTCCAGAATAAGCTGTGATCTCTCATCTTCCCAATCCACACATTGTTTTCTCCTACAAACAGCAGTGGGAGGGAGCAATCATACCTCATAAGCATGCTACAGCGGTGAGCTCAAACTGTAACGTATGACGTAAGTGGTAAGCATGCTACAGCGGTGAGCTCAAACTATAACTTATGGCTTTCCCACTGTTAAGTGGTATACCAAGCAGGCTAGGGTTTATTCCCACTATTATGGGATGCAAGACAACTTTACAAGTCACCATGGAAACTTGTTTAACTCAGAGATGCATAAAGTTCAAGTCGTTTGGATTATCTTATTGGTTAAACTTGCTCTTTCACCATTTTATCCCCATGCCTATACATTCCATTTCTTCTCATCCGCACCCTTCCTTATCTTCCTAGCATCCCCCTTTTACTTCATCTCCCTTCCTACAGCCCCCTTTCTCACACCCATGCATTTGGTTTGGTTTGGTTTGGTTTTGTGATCCTACGAGTTTCACCAGGTTTAGTTATCTCAGGCGTGGCCTCAGGCTTGGAAATTTCCATTGGATTCCAGTGGCTTCACGGCTAAAGGCAATGGCTTCCTTTCCTTAGAACTCACCAACTGGCCTTTTTATGGGGGGTTGGGGGTTGGTTGGTTGATTGGTTTTATTTTGTTTTCTCTGAAGGCTCTAAAAGTGCCCTGTCAGCCACCAGTCATGTGAAACAACTCAAATATAAGTGAATTAACCTTGGTGAGAGGTTGATGTTGATGATAGGGATGTAAGGGTAAGAGTAGTCAAATTTATCCTGTTTAAGTTCAACACAAGGCAGAATTATCAGCAAAGAGAATCTCAATTGCCTGGATCAGATTAGCCTGTGAGCAGGTCTATTAGGGACTGTGTGGATTACTAATTGATGTAGGATGGTCAGGCCCCTTGTGGGCAGTACCATCCCCTAGGCAGATAGTTTTGAGTTGTATAAGAAATCAAGGTGAGTATAAGTTGGCCTGTAAACTGGCTAGCAAGCTTCATTGTCCATAGTTCTTGCTATACTACTTTGGCTGTGAAGTGAGTTCCTTGGTTAGAGATAATGCTTTGTAGAATACCAAGCAGGCCTGCCTTCACATCTTGCCTTAAGCACAGTCGTTGACATCACTCCATGTTAGGCTATCATCTGAAATTATAACCTGAATAAAACTCATTCTTCTTCTAAGCTGATTTTGGCCAGAGTGTTTTATTACAGCAACAGACATCAAACTAGGAAAAAAGCTATTGTGTACATGTGCAAATTTTGTCTAAAAGCAAATTTAATAAGCTAAAAAATAATCTTGAACAATCAATTCTTCAGTCACTCAAGCAGCCACGTAAAGCCAGTGGCTGCATCTCTGGAGAGAATAAACATAAAGTGTCCCCATTCTTTAGACAACATGAGTGGAGTTCAGGAGACCTGGCATGGTGCTTTCTCCACGGAGGAATGGTTTTGCACAGCTGGCTGGAGCAGGCTGGTCAATCTTCAAGCCCTTCTGTGCCCAGCACAATCTGAAACTCCCTGGAGAGAGGCAAATCATCAGAAGGTCTTCCTTCCCGTGTGGGTGACTTTTTAAGTAGAGATGCCAGACTCTTCCAAGCAAACATTTTGGAAACTGAGGCTGGCATTTCTCAAGCGCCTGACTTGTTTCTTGGATCCAAATATGATTGAAAGGCATTGTTCCTGGTAGGAACTCCATAGCAACAGGGTGTTCCTATCCACTGTGAAAAATATAATTCTAGAAAGATATAAACCATGAGAGACTGTCTGCCTGAAAATGAATGGCCCGAGAGCAAACAGGAGGACGAATTCTTTACATCTGTTCATCTTTTTTCATTTTTCCCCAACATGACCATATTTTTATATAAAATATGTACATGGGTATGAAATATGTCATATTCAGACTTTTTAAATTCAGAGGATAACACCTCAATAATGCCTCTATCTAAAAAGCATTCTATTTCCAAGAAACGCTCAGAGGAGTTCGCAAACATATTTTTGTAAAACAGATAAACAGTGTTAAAGCCAGATATGTCGTGTGCCAGGAAAGTGTTTCTATTATAAATTTGTTTTGTTTGGGAGGAAAAGAAGCTAGCAAGGAGGAAACTCGGTTGGCTGCAGCTGAGTTAAATAAAGAACAGCGAATTCTTTTTCTTTCTTGGCATTTTGCGGTTTGTGGCGCAATGTTGGTTTTCCCACTTGTAAAGATTGTGGGAAATAAACTAGATAAACTTTTTTCTTGCTAAATGAAGATAACTCATTGCTAGATTCATAATATGTAGGTATATAAACTATTTTGAATTTTCTGCAACTTAGTCACAGCTACCCCTTTGTCCTATGATGGAGTGGTCTTAGGAATCTGGTAAGTGACGTGCTAACTCACATTCTAGAATGTAGACCAAGAAGGAGGATGATCAAAGTGGGCCTGACCACCCATTGGTACTGAACTGGCAATGTAGGACCCTACTTGGGGAAGGAGCAGATAGTAGGCCAGCTTCCTTTGAAGATGATATCAAATTTTAGAGAGCGCTCAGGCTCACATTCTTTACTGTCCTTTTGGTTAGTATCAGAATCCCTGGTCTAGCTGCATTTCTGTTGCTGTGACAAACACCCTGGCCAAAATAACACAGGGGAGGGAAGGGTTTATTTGGCTTACAGTCCATCAATTCTGGAAAGGCAAGGCAAGAACTCAAGCACCTGGTCCACATCACATTCATAGTCAAGAGCAAAGAGAGAAATATACCCTTGTTTGCTTGTATTCGGGTAGCTTTCTTCATGCTTGTATCGTTCAGGGATGTCACCGAGGGAATGGTGCTGCCCACAGTGGGCTGGGTCGTCCTATTTGAATTAACACTTAAGACAGTTCCCACAGATATGCCACCGATCATCTTGATCTAGATACCTCCCCATTAAGACTCTCTTCTAAGTGATTCTAGTTGGTGCCAATTTGACAGTTAAAACTAAGCAGCCCAGCCACTGTGGGATTCTCCAAGATTCCTAAAATTATAAGTAAGGATATGGCATTCTCTTATCAGAATCTGGGGCATAACTTATCTGGTCCTCAAAAGAAAGTGAATGTTCCTTTACAAAGCCCCTTTACTGTCTCATGTCCATCATACCAGAGAAGGCGTCCAGTACCCTCTTCTGAGGGTCCTTTTGCCAATGACAATCAGAATAGCCTTCTGTCATCTCTGATTCAACGGTCTGAGAGGACTTGCTCTGTCATCCAAGCTGTCCAGTAGCCCGGGATAGAAGCTCAACCTCCTCATCTCCCAGTGTCTAGCTTTGTGGCATTGGATACATTATTGAAGTTTTCTAACCCCAAGTTTCTTCATTTAAAAAAAAAGGACAATGACACTTGCCTTAGGGCAAACTGCACTTTTTTTTTATTTCACATTAAAATCATTGATAGTTGGTT
>NW_022196900.1:99395679-99426407 GCF_008632895.1 Mastomys coucha
AAACTCTTGTTTGCAAGAAGCTCCTAGAAGAAACAGAGAGTCCCTGGTGTTCTGAGCTCTTAGTCTGGGTGCCTGGCCAAAGCCCAGTGGCCCTTCCCCTTTAGTGACATGCTCCCACACCAATTCCATCCTCTTGAGGCTAATAGCTGGGATTTACCTTGTGTGCAAATGAGCTTAACTAATCCAGGGTTTCCCCTCTGGAGTCAGTTTCATGGCCATGTTTCTTAGGTTATCTAAAATATCAGTTCAAGGAAGGTGAATGATAATTTGAGCAGGATTTCCTGTTAAATTTGGACTGGTAGTTGGAAAAAGATAAGAAATTTGGGAGAAGATCCAAACATTTGCTTTTGGTTTTTTTCCATAAAAGAGAGAGTAAGAGAAGGAAGCTGGAAGGGACCAGGGAAAGGAAGAGGAGGAGAAGGACAGAGGGGAGATCACAAGGGAGAGAAATTCATAGAAAGAAAGCAACAAGCTGGACAGTGGTGGTGCTTGCCCTTTAATCCCAGCACTTGGGAGGCAGAGGCAGGAGGATTTCAGAGTTCAAGGCCAGCCTGGTCTACAGGGTGAGTTCCAGGACAGCCAGGACTACACAGAAGAAATCCTGTATAAAAAAATAAAACAAAACAAAAACAAAACAAAACAAAAGAAAGAGAAAGGAAAGAAAGAAAGAAAGAAGAAAAGAGAGAAAGCAACAACATTAAGTTATAAAGTTCATCCACATCCAAGGGAGCAAGAGCATCCAAGACCCACAGAGGTCTCTCTCAAGTGGCTCGCTGAT
This sequence comes from Mastomys coucha, assembly GCF_008632895.1. Taxonomy (NCBI): domain Eukaryota; kingdom Metazoa; phylum Chordata; class Mammalia; order Rodentia; family Muridae; genus Mastomys; species Mastomys coucha. Next base: position 99,396,458 of record NW_022196900.1, read on the forward strand.
GATAGGGCTTGCAAAGCTCAGCTTTATTCAGACTTAAAATAGCAAGCATCGATGTTGTTCAGGCATTGGCACCAGGCTCAGAGCTTGGACCAGGAACAAGCCTGCCGTAGTTCGATGTTTTGCAAAGCTTAGGCAAGGAAGCATATTCCAAAGAACACGCTGGGACTGAGCTGTCGTTCCAGAAAGCCATGTTTGTTTTTGCAAGATTATAAGGTCACGTTGTCCTGTTGCCTAGAGGTGGCTTGCGTGGACTATAACTGTGGTCCAGCTCTCTTGGCAATTCAGAGAAGTCTTTTATTATTTGACAGGCATTAAAAAAGACCTCTAAAGACATCTGAAACCCTGCCTTGGGCAGGCAGGTCCCATCCATGTGCAACATTCCTTGGGTAATCTCCACAGCCCTTGAGGACTACATAGAATTCTCTCTAAATGTTTGTAGATACTTCGCTATCACACCTTAACATGTATCTTTTTTAACTTTACCATTTTAAATAACAGTGAAAATGAATGAAAACCACAAAAAAAGAGAATGCTTGGCCTAGCCAAACAGTCATGCGGCTGGAGAGACAGCTCAGTGGCTAATGGCATGTACTGTTCTTTCAGAGGACCTGGGTTTGGCTCCCAGCACCCACACAACTACATGTAACTTCAGTTTCAGATACAACACCCCTATTTACCCCTACAGGCACTGCACACACATGGTACACAGATATACATGTAGGCAAAATGCCTAAACACATATAATAAATAAATCTTTTAAAAATATTTTTTAAAATATTCTTGGATGCCTAGATATTGTAATATTCGTAGATTCAAGTGCTGAAACACAACCTTAATAGATGAAAAGAAGATGAAATGTTTCAGTGAAAGGTGTTTGTTATGCTTGGAGGCCTGATGAATGATCCTTACTGGGTCCCTGAATGCCAAATTTTCTGCCATATCTCACAGTTAATATTTCAGTTTGGGGGATGAGATTATAATAGCCTACTGAAGATATTTTCCCCAGGACAACAGAGTTCACATTAATTTATCTAGAAGATCCAACAATTGTCTGGTTATAATTAAGATCTAATATTCCTCAAACAAGGTTTATATCATGACATATACCACTTCCTGCCTGCAACCACAGACTCAACATGGAAAACGATGCTGCTTTAGGAAAGGTGTCCACAAAGACCACCACAGCTCAAAGTGGTACCCAGGCTTTACCAGGCATCTAGACAGTCTGGGGAGACAGGCTGGGGAGAACAGAACAGATGGTTGATTGCTGATTCTAATAAAGCTGGAAGCTCTTGCCTCTCGCCTCCCAGTTTTCTGTGGCGTGGCTATGATGAGCTGGGCTGTGAATCTCTCCCACTTACACTCTTATCACCGAGGATGGGACTGGTACCCATTAACAAACTCTCTGGAGCCAGAACTTCGGAGATGTGACACTTTTCAGGCCAGAATCTGTCAGAAAATCCAGAACGAGCTAGTCAATTTCTCTCCTCAGGAGAGAGGAGAAAATATTTCCATCTTCCCAGACAAGGACTTCTGGCACTTTGAATGATGGTACTGAGGTAAGGAAAAGATGGATTATGTACTTCCTAAAGAAACAGGTTTCAAGAGACAAGCCCAAACACAAATCACAAACTGCTTTGTTTTCCTCTCGGCAGCCTTCATCTACCTCTTCTTTCAGAAAGTGGATGGAAGTGTTCTTATCACAAACTCCTCCTCCATCAGGCACAAGGAGCCAATGCTGTTCTGACCCATTTAAACTTTCACAGATGTGCGTTTTGAGTGGTGAGTGGCTTTTTTTTTTTACCTGTTCTTAATTGTCCAGAGTGCTTCAAGTCTTTCTGGCCTCATCTTCCTCTCCACCCTCTTCTCTGCACATCTTTGCAGGTGGAAGTCAGCAGGGTCAGGTTGTAACTGGGAGATGTCTTCTCTGTGAGGGGTGTTGTTGAAGACATCGTTGTGATAAATTTGGCCAGGATCAGGACTATGATTAGCCAGCATATAATTCTAGCTGGCAAGCTTGGCTGTGGTTTTCCCCAGAAAGCCACATTCTAAACTCTTTCAAGGGGGAATTTTTATGACCCTCAATTATTATTTTCCTTCTTGGCAGTAAACCTATCTAGGCAGAAAGCAAAGGCAATCTCAAGCAATTTAGACAGACTACATTCACAGTTGTGGTTTTAGAGCATCAATTCCCAGAAAGCAAGGAAATATAGAAATCATAGTAACAGGGAAACCATAGATTATCAGCTTCCTACTGCATACCTTGTTGGGGGACATATAGGGACCCAAGAAAGCCTTGAAAGGATGTATAAAGAGCAGATGAAGTCCCAAGTAACTGTGTGCTGTTTGACATGTGTGCAGCTGTGTCAAGAATCCCAATGCCTCACAGCCAAGAGAGTGACAAAGCCTCTTCTATAGGAGCCAAGTTCAGAAAGATGTAAATGATGGTTAGTCCTTCAGTAGAAAATCAGACCATGTCAGGTGTAAGTGTGGTTAGGAGCAGAGGCCCAGGGACTAGGTGCCACTAGCTGCTAGAGATCCACTCCCCTACCTTGCCACCTACAGAGATGGATTTGGATGTTGCTCATGCTCACAGTATGGATGGAAGGCAGACTTCATCCTGATCTCACCATCTATGCTGATGGTACAATATGACTAGTGTTGGTCCAGAGCCCAAACATGCCATCACCAAAAAAGAGTCTGGGATGATGTGGTCCATCTGAGAATGAAAGCTACCCTTGCCAAGGACGCAACCACAGGAAGCCTTCTGACCACCCTACATGTAGCAGGTGCAGGAAGAGACACAGAGGCTCTAATCAATGTGAAAACAGACACATGCATAGAGCAGCTAGAAAGGAGTCAGACGTAATGCAAAACCAGGATGAAGAAGCTGTTCATTGGATCTGGAAAGATGGAGAACAAAATGAGTTCAGTGTGGGCACACCAGTTCTATGGCGGCAGATGGATATATCCAAGAGGACATGGCAATCAGTGAGCTGGGAATATACACCTGAGAATTCCACAGGGCAAGGGTCAGACATGTGGATGTTAATAGCTTATGATGGCAGGTAAAGAGAGAGGAGAGGAAGAAGCAGAAGGCAAGAGCATAGAAGCAAAATGCACGTCCAAGAGCCACAAAAGGGACAGATGGGAGGATGAGGGAGGTCAGGACAGCCTGATGGCTCAAGCGGCTAGAAGGAAGTTTCTAGAAGGCAGCAATAACAGACTTTATGATCGCTAAAGGTTACTGTGAGATCATCAACTGCCTTCAGATAGCTGATTTCAGTTGTGCCAAGCGATGCAAACTAGACGGTGGGAATAATAGTGGGGAGATTAGGGCTGGGATGTCTTGCTGGGTAAGTGGCTTGCACACACAGGTGAGGATCTGAATTTGATGTCCAGCACTCACGGCTGGGCATGGTGACACATTTCTGTAACCCTGGGACTGCAGGGAAAGAGATAGGCAGATTGTAAGGGTTGACTGGTCAGACAATCTAGCCAAAACAGGAAGTTGTAAGTCTAGCGACAAACTCTGTCTTAAAAGCTGGAGTGATAAAGGCACCCAACATTGACATCTGTTTTCCAAGCATTCATAGTGTACACACGCACACACACACACACACACACACACACACACACACGTACACACACACATGCCCTACACATAATAAAAGTCCATAAAAAAGAAATTGAAATCTGCCAGTTATATCATAAAGCCCTGCATACCCATCCTAATAAAATCCCCTCAAAAGCGAACACTAGCCTCACTTTTATTGGAGTCTCTCTAAGCTTTCTTTATGGTTTAATATTGTACTACAGAGCTCTTCAGCTTTCTCACCTTCATGTGTCTCTACTACTCTAGATGTTTTCCCTCTGTCCTTCCATGAGTTAAGATTTAACTTCTTTAATGAAGAAAACAAGTTGTCCTATGAGATGGCTCATTTAGGGTTTTGTTCTAACTGCTACCTGGGCATGGAATTAGTTAGATCCTGTTGCATCTCCATGGAGCTACTAAATTGATCACCAGCTTAATCCTTTAATATTTATTTTAAAACAACATGTGTATGCATGCATGTACACATATGGATATGGTCATGTGAATGCAAGTCAGAGATACTGAGTCCCATGGAGTCACAGGCAGCTGTGAGCCACCTGACATGGGTGCTGAGATCTGAACCCAGATGCTATAGAAGAACAGAAACATCTTAGTCATTCAGACATCTCTCCAGCCAGGAGTCTATCATTATTTTCCTTCCTGACACTTGGTTTTAGTTTCACCAAGAAATATAATTTTCATGTTCATTCTCAAACCTTTTAAAAGTAAGGTTTAAGTAATTTTGGTTAACTGGACTTTACTTAGGAAAAAAATTCAAATATTCTCTAAACTATGGAGACTGGCTCACATGTTTCCCTCTGCACAAGGTTTTACTTGAAAGTCATTTTAGCTAGGAATAAAAATCTTAGCTCCTATTTCTTTCCTTCATCATCTTAACCATGTTATCCCATTTTATTTTGCACAGTTAGAGGACAGTCCAATGAGAGTGACTTTCAGCCTTATAACTTATTTGATTTTGAGTGTATACCTGTCCATGTGTGTAGGGATACCTGAGGAGGCAAGAAGGGAAAGTTAGATTCCCTGGGTCTAGACTTACATAGAGAGGGTTGTGAACCACCCATCATGGGTAATGGGAACTGAAGTTGGTTCCTCTAAAAGAGCATCAGGTGTTTTTTACCATTGAACATCTCTCTAGACTACTGGCTCATATATTTTCCCCACATACTCCCTTCCATGATGTTCTTTAAGGCCTTGTCTCTTGTTATTGTTCTAGTGGCACCAGAACACTATGACTTTTAGATTGGGCAAGCATTCAAGCTACAGCATCTTCTTCATTGTTGCTCTTTCCTTCAGTTGTTAAGCTTCTTAATTTTTTCCTTTCCTTTCATTTTCTCTTCTCTTCTTTTCTTATGTTTTTGTGGGTTTTTGGTTTTGGTTTTGGTTTTGATACAGGGATTTTCTGTGCATCCCTGACTGTCTTGGAACTCCTTCTGTATACCAGGCTATCCTTGAACTAAGAGATCCACCTGCTTAGGCCTCCCAAGTGCTGGGTTTAAAATAAAGACATACACCACCATGGCCCAACTAAGATTCTTATTTTTTAATCTTGGTCTTTGACACATCTTTTCTTCATGTAGTTTTCAAAATACACCTCTGCTGGTTCTCCAGGCTCTTACCTCCATGTTCTTCTTCTGCCTTTGAATCTGATTCTTGTCCTATATCTATTTTGCACAATTTGAGTTTTGTTCTCAACAGCTTGTCTTTCGAAAGTGACAGTCCTGGCAGATTAAGGTTTCAAGGAAGGTAAACTTTCTTTTAGATCACACTGTGGATTTCTTCTAACCCCATACCAATAGAGTGCACTATACCATTCTCCAGTGAGCAAGCACATGTTGAAATCTGGGGACTCTTGGTACACAGGCTTCATTCTTTCTCCTCTTACTTGTTCCTGATAATTTGTGACTGCTATCACTTAGGTCCTTGTTGCTGTTGAAAGTCTATTTCCCGCTAAATCAAAGCTCATCAGCTTGATTTGTTGACAATATTCATGTGTTTTGATTTTGCTATTTTTTGCTCTATTGGAGAAGGATTAAAGAGATTCAAAACTTTCTATTATGGGCAGACTAGCCTAAGACATTTCTACATTTGCATTTGATATGGTAAGAAATTGGAAGTATATGGTATGTATTATTCAGAGACAAGAGCAAAATATGATGACAGACATTTTGACATATCAGTTGAGTGGACATCCCTTCAGTGAGCGGAAGCTTAGATTCTGACCTGGTTCATCTTCAATTCTAAAATTCTGTAGCTTGTCTCAGATCAGCCAGAATAATGAAGGACACAGATTGACACCTACTAGACAGGGGTTCAAATCTTGTCCTGCCACTGATTATTTTCATCAAGGCTCCCCTGGGTCCTTCCCTCTCCTGCAGAAAACTGGAGATGACACCACCTGTACAAAGCCAAACTCCTCACCCACAGTAAGTCTTCTTATTCTAAAATTTACTTATTGTGACAAGCCATGTGTGGCTACGAGAGGAAAATTGATTTGTGGGAGTTGTTGCTGTTGTTGTTGTTGTTGTTGTTGTCGTCATCGTCGTCGTCGTCATCCTCCTCCTCCTCCTCCTCCTCCTCCTCCTCCTCCTCCTCCTCCTTCTCCTCCTCCTCCTCCTCCCAAGCTATCAGGCTGTGCCACAAGCACTTTTAGCTGCTGGCACATCTTACTGGTCCTTTCCTTGCTTTTAGAATGAAATAACTTAAGGGAACTCGAGCATACATTGAAATACCTTCTGATATATTACTGCTGAGCTGCAATCTTGAAGCACCCAAAGATATTGGCTTACTTGTGCTTTTTGGATAAATACGAGTATATAAGGAATGACTACTAAGGCAGGCAAGGGAGAGGCCCTTATGTAGCTTTTCTTCCAGGTCTGTCCATGAGGGAGGACTGAGGAATAGATGAGCGTCTGGAAAGGTCCCGGGAGCTATACTCTGGGGACTCTGCTGACACAGCCTGAAGTAGAACGTGTTAGTAACACAGCCTCTCCACCTTGCATCACCCTAACAAACTGGTGTAAAATACAGAGTTACCACAGCAATTATCTGAAGGGGTGTGTCACTCCACTCCAGACCATGAGCAACTCAAACCTTCCAGTGAGGCAGTGTGTGTGTGTGGGGGGGGGGGGGGGGGGGGTTCTGTGATGAACACCCTGTGTACATATGATTCTGTGAATCCTTAAGTTACAAACATGAGATGGCCTGGCCACAAGATACTTTAAAGTTTTCTCTTTCTTTGCTACAGCCAATATGACATGTTACCTGGGCTTTTAATCACCACCCCTCCAGCCTCCCCACAGCCAGTATCTTGTATCTTACTCTCTTCTTTGAAAAGCCAGTGCTTGGTATTGCAGCTTGGGCCTGATTTACCTGCACCTCATATTCATTAACTAATTGAATAAGTCTACCTTTTGCACCCCCAATTGTCCATACTGTAGTACCTAATTTTACCATGTAATCCTGCTGCTACATATTTCTGGGATGAGATTGGGCAAGTGCATTTCAAAGACACCTATTTGGGCCAGCTCCATGGCTCAGTGCCTAAAGGTGCCTGCTTCAAAGCCTGATGACATGAGTTTGATCCCTGGGATCCACATAGTGGAAAGAGCCAACCTCTGCAAAAGGTCCTCTGACCTCCAAATATGAGCCATGGCATGCACTGGCCACACACGCACACACACACACACACACACACACACACACACACACACAATAAATAAATAAATAAATAAATAAATAAATAAGGTCCTCTGACATCCAAATATGAGCCATGGCATGCACTGGCCACACACACACACACACACACACACACACACACACACACACACACTCTAAATAAATAAATAAATAAATAAATAAATAAATAAATAAAATATTTTAAAACCCCTATTTTAGGAAACATATATCTCCACATAGTTATTACTATTTGTGTCTAAGAGGTACTAATTGGAAAAAATCAAGTAGGAGGGATGAGACTATTGGAAATCATTTGATTGATTCCTGAGAATTGGATTTTTAAATTTTCTTAAATTAATTCAACAAATATATATTAGCTATATAATGTATATTAGCAGAAACTTCTAGGAATAGGTAAAGCTGTATCAAACCCACTACCAGGATCCTGCCTTGAGTTGGAGCACACAGATTGTAAATAAATGAACAAAACATAGACATTAGCATGTCAGGTAATGGTAGAGGCTCGGAAGAAAAAGTAAACATGAAGTATGAAGAGGGTGAAACTAGACAGAATGGAATGGCCTTGAAGAGAAGGGAGAGAGAGAGAGACAGAGACAGACACAGAGACAGAGATAGACAGAGACAGACACAGAGACAGAGACAGACAGACCGACAGACACAGAGAGACACAGAGAGTAAGAGACAGAGACAGACAGACAGACAGACAGAGACAGAGACAGAGAAACACAGAGAGTAAGAGACCCAGAGAGACTATCAAAAGATAACAGTTGATGAAGAGGAGATATAAGTCATGCAACATTGAAGAATCAAAAAGACGGTGTTCCTTGCAGAGGGAGGTACAAGCACCAAGGCTCTGCAGTGGGACTGTGTCCCAGGACAAGGTGCTTAGTCATTGCTTATTTACTTCCTTCCAGAATTCTGATGAGCATCATTAATACAATAAAGGCACGCAGAGTCCAGCTTGCCTTTTATGCCTACCAGGCATCCCAAATGGAATCATATGCGTTTCCATCAGTCAGTAAATGGCTACCGCAACCCTTCCATTTGTTCCTTATGCTCTTGGTGCATCTGTTCTTTATGCTCTCTGCGCATCTCACAGAGTCCATTGGTAAACCTTGTCAACTCCTAGAATATGCCAGCAATTGCTTGCCTAGGAACCATGAGGACCTGAGTTCAGGCCTCAGTGGCCCCTGTAAAGCAGCCGGGTGCAGTGGTGTGCACTAATAATCCCAGCACTGGGAAGTGGAGACTGGTAGGTCCCAATCCCAGAACTCACTGGATAGCCAAGCCTCGCCAGATCAGTGAGCTCTCTGGGTTCAGTGGGAAACTCTGTATTCCACTAAGGTGAAGAGGAATTGGGGAAGGTACCCAATGTCAACCTAGACCTCCACATACACACATGTGCACACCGGCCCCCACATACATTCATAAACACACAAGGAAAAGATCATACAAGTACTGTAGCCATAAACGTAATTTTCCAAATCTACTTAAGAAATAATCTGCTAAAATAGCCTTTAAATAAATATAGGAAACGTGCATCAAGGAGAATTCTTCCTGACTTGAGGCTGTGAGAAACAGCTGTGTAGCATCCTTTGTGAGGCAGACCTGCTCCCCAACAGTAGAATGTGTCTTTAACTTCCCAGCTCCAAGTTCCATTTCAGGAGCTCATGGCTTGATGAAATCCTGGAAGAACCCTTACACAGAGCCAGTTATCGATGTTTTCCTAAACTTCCGGTATAAGCTAGATTCCCTTCTGTTTGCATGACACAAGATCAGAGCATATAGAGGCCTAAGCATTGTGGGGTTTCTTGAACACTTCCATGCTCATATCCTTGCCAACTCTGTGTGTGTGTGTGTATGTGTGTGTGTGTGTGTGTGTGTGTGTATGTATACAAATGCATATGGACATCAGAGATCAACATTGGGTGTCTTCTATTTTTTGAGACAGGGTCTCTCACTGAACTTGGAACTGATCAATTCGTTCAGTAAAGCTGATTGACCAATAGGCTTCGGGGATTTATATGTCTCTGCCTTCCCACACTAAGATGATATGCATGCGCATGCATGGCTGACCTTTTACACAGGCGTGGCATATACAAATTCAAGCCCTATGTATCCACAGAAGGCAGTTTACTAACTGCGCTATTCCCATGGAGAATTCCCCATTCCCTGGAGAGCTTCAGTGAATCAGAGTCCCACGATTTTATACTAGACAGGACAGAAGGACAGAGTCTGATTCGTTTCTAGAGATGGGAAGTTAAAAACAGCAGGATTGCCTGAGTTGGGCTGGCAATGGTGCCTGTTGTCAGGATATAGAGGAATCCCTCTGGTGGTGCCCACCTGCTCTTGGCTGCCTGCTGGCAGCCAGGATGTTGCAAAAATGATCAAATATCTCTCCATGTTGCAAAATTGATCAACTCCCCATCTGAGCTACAGACATTCTCCATTCCTTTCTAAGAGAATTACTATTTAAGTCTTAATTAAAAACAAACCCAACCCCAAATTCCTGCCCCCTTCCCTACTGTAAGCTCTTTCGTATACTGACCTCCAAAAAAGAATTTAAAAATGGAGCTACTTATCTTGTGAGATGCTTCTGTTGTTTTTCTGAAAATGAGACTTTAAGGAAAATTTGTGACCACTTAACATAATTCCCCTCACATTCTCAGGCTACAAGCAGTGCCTTGAAGCAAGGGAACAGATGGTAAGAGAGAGGTCCGTAAATCACTGCTTCCTGCCCCTCCCCAATCCACAGAGCTACCATTAATTTGTAAATCTCAGTAAAAGCCAGCGCGCCAAGCACCTGTGTGGCCAGAGCCAGGCAGAATCTGCTTCAGCTTAGTGTGAGGAGGGATTTTATCATTCATGAACCATCTCACCCAAATCTTAGGGCCAGCAGCTTGCTGAAGAGGCAACAGCCAGGACTGCCCAACACCTTCTGCTCTCGATGCACCAGAACAGCTAAGGAATAGAGGAGAGCATAGATGCCCACAAGGGCCAGGCTGGGTGCTGAAGAGTCTGCAGAAATGTGTGCATGAGGCTAGGATTCAGGCCAGAGGAGCTGTGGCTGTATGAGCAAACTCAGCTTCAAACAGCAAATGCAAAACACACATAAAGCAACGAAAAATGAACTATGCTAATCCTCAACCCCTGCCAACAAAAGGAAGGATGGGGAGAGGAGGAAAGGGTGGCAGGCACAAGGTGGGTGTGGGGGGGCTTTGCTACTCACATCTGCCTATTTCTCTGGTGTAAATACTCCTTCCTGCCTTGGCAAATTTCTAGCTACTAATAAAACGTTTAAAAACAGACAAGATCCTCTCCATTCAACAGTCACCTCTCTCGAGCCTGTACCCATCCAGTTCCTGGGCATCAATTTATCATCCAATCTCATTTTTCTGTCTTCAAAGTGAAAGGTACAGGTCAAAAAGTAATAATGAGAATGTTGAACCAATACTTAAACCCTGTGGCTAGATTCTGCAGAATTCTCTCTTAACATAGATGCTCAAAGGTTTTCGGTTAAGGCTATGCCACAGGATTTCTCAAAGTGTCACCCGAGACCCCTATGCGCCCTCAAGTCTTCCTCTATGATGAGACCAAGGCTGGTTTTCTAATCAGCCTGAGATGAGATGTTATGAACACTTTTCTCTTTTATTCTCCAGGGAGGGTACAGTTGGGTTTTCCAGTTTGATGGTGTCTTATTATTACACATAGGGAACTGGAGCAGAGGGCACAGTTGCCTAGCCATACAGAAAAGGCCAGCAGGACTGTCACATGATGACATTCCTCTTCATTTCCTGTTTAGTAAGATGTAGTGATTTTTCTCACATGCATACTATGCACATTAACATAAGGTAGGCGGGTGCTTATTGACTCTAGATAAACTATTCATCTGCTCTGAAGGGAGCATGGAGTGGGACCCCACCTCAGAAGTTGCTCCAAAACTCTTCACCTTTACTTGTTACTTAGAATTGGTCTTGTCTGCTTAAGACAGCCTGCACTCCCTTGAAAAGTGTTTCAGTTGAGTTGTTTTTATCAGATTGGCCTGTAAACATGACTCTAGAGGATTTGTCTTGATGGTTAATCAAAGCAAGAAGGCCTAGCCCACTGTGGGCAGCACCATCCCTAGGCAGATGGTCCTGGGCTGCATAAAAAGCTAGCTAAGCATGAGCCTAGGAGCAAGCCAGCAAATAGCATTCCTCCAGGATTTCTGCTTCAAGTCCTGACTGAACTTCATGCCCCAATTTTCCTCAATAATGAACTATGACTTGAAAGTGTAAACCAGATAGACCCCTTTCTGCCCTTAAGCTGTTTTTTGGATACCATGTCACAGAGACAGAAATAAAACTAGACCAGTAGTGAATATTGATTGAAGTGGCACACACAAACAAACACATCTTAATAACTTTCAAGCAGTGCTAAGGAACTACTTTCTGAGACCCAACTGCTTGCTCACTGGCGCTGTGACAAGTCCCATGTGTGCATCACTTGGAGAGAAGATTCAGAGTCCAGCAGCCATGCTTGTGCCACCTCCACCATAGCTGGCATTCTTCGACGGTTCACTACAAATCTGAGTGGCTTTCCCTCCCACTGGACTACAGGAGCTAGCTCTAACATGGGCTCAGAAGAAGACCCATGACCCCTGGACAGGCAGTCCTCAGGAGGCACTAACAGGAAGCTACTTTGCTGTTTTGTCATTGCTGGGGATGTGACAAGTCCACATAGTCCATCTTTGCTTGGGTACATGTGGGCCTGATACTCAAATAATGAGTAGCAGGCTCTTTCTGGATGATACCAATTCCTGTTTCCAGATACATAGTCACTGCCTGAAACTGAAACTTGGGTCTAGGTATGCAGGTAAGGAGCTGTCAGTGGTGCACACATTAAGTCACCCTTGTCTCATGGTTATCACCTGCTCATTTAAAGTCACACGTGTGCCTTAATTTCAGAAGGCTCAGTGAATGGCAGGGAGACTTCCCCAAAAGTTACAGCTTCCCAGCAAATTTAGAATTATATTTTAAGCCATAGAGGGTGGTTGGAAGTCAGTGCAATAGGAACCTTTTCTTCCTGGAACCTTTTTTTCCCGGTTCTGATACTTGCAGGAGAGGGACTTCTTTGAGGGCACCCTTACACACAGTACTGAGGAGTCCGGAACAAGTTGAGGGACAGCTGGTAACTTCCTGTTTTTGCATTTTCAGTCTAAGAGTGTTTGAAATGGATTCTCTTTCTTCCCTCATTTTGATCTGTCCGCTGGAAGCAGAGTTGTGGGGGAACAGTGTCAGTCCTGCAGATTAGCAGTTTCCTGTCCCTCCTGAAACCAAAGGTCAGACAGCGCAGAGGTTTGAGCTTTCGCTCGGGGCCTGAGGCATAGCTGCTGCTCCTATGAATGAAGAGAAGCCGAGCACAAAGCAAGCGTGGTGGGACTGGACTTGACTAGATGTTGGGTATGATGAGGTGCAGGAGAGGGGAACAGAGAGGGTAGGTAAGCATTGGAATCCTGGGACAAGTCCACGTTCATTTTCCAGACAGCTTTATCCAAAAGGGTGTTGGGATGCCCTGTTGAACTCCTATGTCCAGTTCTCAGGATTCTCAAGATCAAAGATAAAAAGGCAGTGATGTCATAGGTAGCAATGACCTCAAGAGGTGGGTATGGCACCCCATGGAATAGAGGTTCGTGTGGGGGAGGGGCCTCTGTGACCATCGTGGATAGCAGAGTGTCAATCTGCATGAAGCAAGAGGCAAGTCTGGTTTAACAGGACTTTGTAGCTCTTTGCCTCCTACAGAGGTTGGCTAAAACAATGGTGGGAAAGTTAGAACAGGGTCAGGAACCTTAACCCAAACACCACAGGTTGGAAGCCCATGCCCCCTGCCTACTTCTGGGAGCCTCCTGGCGTGTTGCTAGAGCACTCCTTGATTTTCCCATTGGGTAAGTGTAAGAAATGATATCCACATGATATTGTTCTGTGTTTGGGCTCCACTTGGGTCCGCTGCTCTTTTCTTTTATCCCTTACTACCTGTAATCACAAAAGGATTCTTTTCTCTGCTAATTGCCTCCCTCACCCTCCCAGCTGTCCCTCCTAAGAGTGACCCTTCTGTCTGCTCCTTTCTGAAAGCCCAGAGACTAACCAAAGACCACGATAAATGTTCCATATGTTTGGAATGAGTGAGTCCCTGAGATGGAGGAGTTTTTAAAAATGACTCTTATTGGTAATTGTGGGAGAACAATTTCTTTTCATCTGACATTTAGTAGTGATAACTGTATATTCACCTCCAGGGCCCAAACGGCATCCTGATCTCTAAATGGAGGTGGCTGTACTCTAAACCTGCCTACTAGCTTCCCAGTGGCCATTAGCCTTTGTCGCCCCCACACCAGGAGAGGAGAAGTATCATGGTGGGTGCAGGAGCTAATCCCCATTTGCTTCAGTGTAAAATAGCACAAGCAGCATGAGTATTCTGTGAGGCTGTGATTAGATTCAAAAGATCAAAGCTGAGGCTAATAGGGCCCACAGCTCCCCTAAATGGTATTTTTAACTGATGAGAGGAGCTGGAGATCTCAGGAGGAGTCTTGGTGAAGTGTTTGTATCAGGAGGGCAGAAGGGCTTATCGCTGAAGCTTCAAAGCAGGTTCTGAGCTTCCATTATCCACCATCGGCTGGTGTGGGCCCTCCTTGGCCTGTCCATTTTCAGCCATTTAGATGCAATAAACATGCATGCCACCCACAGCAGGTCTCACGGGCCATGGTATTTAATGGTCCGTGATCTTTTATTAGCCTGCTAATCTGTACACTCAGGTGTTTCCTTTGAGTTATTAAAATGTCAGTGGGCATTCTAGAATTTTCCATCTCACCAGGATTCTAGAATGTTCTAATTTACAGGATTAGGATGAAGGTTAAAAAGGACACTCACTTCAAGCCAATAAATAAATACATAAATAAATAAATATGACTCAGTAAGCAAAATGAATAACACATTGATTAGCCTTAAAAATTAAGACTAGTATAAAATACAATGTGCAAAATATCAAATTTTGAAATAAAGACCCTTAATGGACATCCTAGTTAATCGAGAGAGGTGGTTGTGCTAGTTTCCCTTACTATAATAAACACCTGAAATAATCCACTTCACTCATAGAAAGGTTTATTTGGGCTCATCATTTGGAGTGCTCCGGTCACAGCCATGGGAATCTGTTGTTAGGCAGACATTCCATGGGAGTGTGTGGTGTAGGAATCTACTCACCCCACATAGCTGGGAAGCAAAGAGAAGAAAGGTCTGGCATCCCATGATCCTCTTCATGTGACCAGCAACCTACCTGGCATTCATGAGCCCCTTCATGTCACCAGTGACCTACTTTTCTCCCACTAGGCTCCAGAACCTGTCAATAACACGGGTCTATCTCCAAACTTCAGCTGTGAGTGAGGCTGAATTGTTTTGAGTAAAAGATGGAAGCCTGTCTTTAGATTGGTCGTTGTTACCTTGGTTTCCATGGTAACACTATGAGACACACTGTGCTTGGGTTTGATGAAGACAGCCAAGGTCATAACTAGTAAATGTGTTTGTGGTATTAAGTTAAGGATTAAAAATAAGCAAGCAAAACATCCTTTGAGAGCTTTTATTTCCTTTGACCTTTTAATATTTTCCCTTCTTGATTCACAGTAAGGAACAGCTAAGAAATACACCCTTCTTGATCCACAGAAAGGAACAACTAAGAAATACATGCAAAGACATTCAGTATAACCTCTACCACAGTGTTATTTTAGGGCAAAGAAAAGTCCACCTCTATCCAACTCTAGGGACTGGCTTCCTAAATGCCAGTACAGTCACAAGATGGCATGAGTTATGCTCATTCAAGTTCAATTTTGAAGACTGGTCAAATGGCACAAGAAAATACTCATGAGTATTATTAGGTTAAACAGTGATATGGGTGCCAGTCAGCTTTCCATTGTTATAACAAGAACTAGAAATAATCAACTTTCAAAGAGAAAAGGTCATTATGTGGTTTGGTGACTTCAATCTGCCATCAACTGGCCCCAATTGCTTGAAGCCTGTGTCGTGATTATATCCTGGCAGGAAGACCTTTGAGTGAAATTCTAACTTGATATAGGCATTTGCTAATAGGATTCTATGCACAACTTTTGCCTATAGAGAGAAATCCTGTTTTAGCTACATTGCCTCATTTTTTCTTACAAATCTTTATAATTAACTAAACTTGAGATTTGAGGAGGAACCAATTACATTGCCATCCATCTAGAAAAAGAGGAACTGGAGGGGGCTGTGGTTCCCCATACCCTTCCCTTCTAAGAGCACCCACAGAATGGCTCTCTCGGCCACAATCCCCCTTAGATGATACTTTTCTCCACATCAAAACCTCCAATAGGAAGGGTGAAGCTCATTCACCTCAGGAAATTAACAAAAGGTTTCACAGAAACTCAGGAGATTCTCCTTAGTGGAAATGAAGTAGAATAAACGGAAATGAATAGCTACCAGGAGAGGCAGACTGAGCAGCCCAACTGTCTGGGCCACGAGAGGGTGGGGTACATGAGGGTAACATGACAGACATAGATGGACATAGAGAAACAGAGAGAAAGTGACAGACAAACGGAGACAGGGTCAGAGAGAGAGAGAGAGTCAGAGAGAAAGAGACAGATATGTGAGAGTGATAGAGACAAAGAGACATTCAGACAGTAGAGCTGCACAGAGAGCTCCCAGGCAGCAGCCTTTGGGAGCTGTTGGCCCTGTCAGGGGAGGATTTTGTGTGATGCAGCTGCTTTTGAGTCCTCCCTGCCCCTGCAAGTGACCACTCATCTGCCAGTGACCCTAATTAAATCGGGGCAGTCCATTAGTTGATCTGTAGGGGGTTTTCTTTCTGGTGTGTGTGTGTGTGTGTGTGTGTGTGTATGTGTGTGTATGTGTATGTGTGTATGTGTGCATGTGTATGTGTGTGTGTATGTGTGCATGTGTATGTGTGTGTGTGTAAGCATCTGTCACAGAACATCTTCACCTATTCCACATCCCCCATCTTCTGCAGATGACACCCTGTTAACCAAGTCTTTTACACACAGTCTTGGGAAGGGGGAGGGAGGATCCAAGATCCAAGCTATAGAAAGAGAGTTACATGAAAGGAATGTGAAAATAGGTTATAATACTAAAACACTTTGTATTTCCGAACAGGCCAAAAATGTCCTTGTTAGTACAACTTTCTCCTTTGAAAATGAAGGGGCCGGTGTTCAATCCCTACAGACTCACAGCTATTACCATTCATTCAGAAAGATGCTTCAAATCACCAAATAGCCAGCCTGGTTGGAAAATAACACCTGTTCTCTCCGTGTCTTTCCCCTGCTGGCATGATGAGGTTACTGAGAGGAATACTGAACAGGAGAGACTAGAACATCACCCTTTGCTATTGACCTGCACTCAAAACACAGTTGGAACAGACAAGCAGTCGAGTTGTGTTTTCACTAGAGGTACTTACAGTTCTTAAAAACACACACACACAGAGAGAAAAAAATTTAAAAAGATCAACAATGACCTTGAAGCCAGGAAAGAGATGGCATGACATTCTAATATCCTATAGCTTGCAGATTTTGTTTGTTAATGCTTGTTGTCATATTCTTGGAGATGTGAAAATGGATGGGGCAGGAAGGTAAAAATTTGATATTGCCATTACCCCACTTGCCGGACACTGGGTTATGGGATGAAGCGAGATGGCTATGTAGTACTGTCACCTGTTTTAGATGGCTGCCTCCTGAGATATATGCATTCTTCAGGCAAAGATGGCTGTAAAATCCCATTTTCTCCACTTAGAATGAATCCTTTCCATTAAGTGAATCTCTATAGGGCTGGGGGTATGGCGTGGTGGTTGAAGGGCCTTGACACTGAGCCTGATAACCTGAGTTAGGTCAGCAGAAACCCATGTGGTGGAAAGATAGAACAGACTTCCACAGGTTGTCCTCTCATCTCCACGTGTGTGTCATGGCACATGTGTGAGGAGACACACGTATATATGTACACATCCATGTATACATATAGAAACACACAGATTTACAGAAGCATGACTAAACATACACTATATAAATATAAAAATTATTAAAACTTTATACTTAAGTTTCAGATGTATTTAGAAAGATAATTTTACTGGCTAGAGCTGAGGGACACTGGGCACTGTCATACTGCCCTAATCCTCCAGGGCTTTGTTCCCCACAGTAGAGACTAGCCTGGCACACTAGCCTGGCAAATCTGTTTCTAATGATTCTTTAAGAACACACCTAATTTGCATGTAGAAGACATGGCAGATGCCCAGACATGGACTTTACATTTTTCTAAAATACTGCCCTCACCTTCTGCTCCATCTCCTGGTTGAATGTAGAGCAAGCCACCACAAAGCAAAAAGAGTCACCTCTGCATGTTCACCTGAACTGCTAAATCATTTCTTCAACACAGTGTCAGCAAGAAATCAGCCTTTATGGGTTGGTTACACTGTAGCAATCCTGGAGTTTCTCTGGTACAGCAGCCAGCACTCTCCTAATCAGCCTTTATGGGTTGGTTACACTGTAGCAATCCTGGAGTTTCTCTGTTACAGCAGCCAGCACTCTCCTATACCTTCCTTCCTTTCCATCCTTGTCCTCTACAGGCTGATAGGACTAAGCTACAATGTGTTTTCCTAGGAGACTCATCAGTCACTGTAGCTTTGGCAGCTGGAAAAATCCTCTCATGGAACTGAAGATCTAGATCACTGGTAGTGCCCCTAATTAATGTATGAGACTCTAGGTTCACATCCCAGCCCTGAAGAAAATAATTTAAATCCCCATGTTTGTGGCTGTGCATATGCTGGCAGAAATTAGTCCACACTCGTTTACTGCGTAGTGAGGGAATTCTGTATGTAATAATAACACACGCTTTAGTTTCAGAAGTTGGACAATCATTCACATTTGTTTCTGCTGTTCTCAACAATTAGTTTTAAATTATTTTGTTTTTATTAATTATGTGCGTGTGTGTGTGTGTGTGTGTGTGTGTGTGTGTGTATGACACATGTGTGCAGGTGTCCATGGAAGGTAGAAGAATGTGTCCAACCCCCTATTAGTTGTGAACCACCAGATACGAGTGCCAGGAACTAATCTTAGGTCCTCTGGAAGAGCAGCAACTACTGAGCCATCTGGCCAGCTCCAGTTCTCGACGATTCTCAGGCTATCTGAGCACATATGATATTGGTGCTCTCTGTCATTTACAGGAATAGGATACACCGCGGAAAAGGGAAGATTGCACAGAACGTAGAACAAATCTGTGCCTTACCCAGTTTTGAATACGTATGACTTCATCTGGGGTTTTATCTGCTACTTGAAAGCCACTCGCACCTCAAGAGCCACATGATCAGACTGCTACCCTGTGAAGGAAAGGTCACCGAGACTAGCCACGACACCATCTCTTGATATCTTTTTTGAAGGACAAGATTTTACAGATGAACTGTAGCATGGCCCATCCTCTGTGCATCCCTCAGCTGTACTCCACCTGTTTGTAAGGACAACAGATTTGTGAAGAAGTGGGTTCTAATGATTGTTTGGGGAGTAAGCGAACCAGAGGAGACAGGTAAGGACCTTCATGGTGTTTCAGGTAGTAGTATCCACTGGTGTCTGCACGTGGGTACCAGTTCCATCGAAGCCATGCCCTGCCTTGAAAATCCACAGCCTGTGAGAGCAATGGACAGCACTTCTTTCTTTGGTTCTCCAAAAAAAAAAAAAAAGAAGAAGAAGAAGAAGCTGAATTTGCAGCCCAAATGTGGCTTCTGTCTCCTCTCTGAGGAGATGGATGGGTCCTCTGCCTTGGAGGCAACACAGGTTGGTAGGTAAGGAAAGGCCATCCATTTCTCCATGTGACAGGAGGCCAGCCACAATGGCAGCCGTGATCACATTTGCTCCTGTTGCTGTGAACATTTGGGACACTAAAATAAATTGATTGGTCCAAAAGATTCTTTGCTTTCCTCACCATGTCATCCTAATGGGGAATCCATCCCCCTTTGAGCCGCATTACTGCTACACCAGCATTATAGCTTTTAAAATTACTCTGCCTCATATCGAATCAGAGCTGGGGTGATTGGATTATAGGGTGGCGTCTGGGTTCTGCCAAAGGCCATCTTTCCAAAAGGCTCAGGGACAATCGGTCCATTATTCTTTCATTAAGTCTGGAGCTGCGGGCCTAAGGTTCCTACCTTATTCATCTCTGATGCCGTTAACCCCTTCTGAGGGAGGAGTTACTGACCACCTACTATGTGCTCTGTATTCGTCCAAGAAGATCACTTCTTGTGCACAATGTAAAATTCATCTTTCACTTATCCTTTTATTTAGTGTGTTTGGGAGGGAGGGAGGGTTTACATGCCATAGTGCACATAGGGGGGTCAGAAGACAAACTGCTGGGGTCAGTTTTCTCTTTCCACCATGTGGGTCCTGAGAATTGAACTCAGTTCATCCAGCTTTGCAGCAAGCACCTTTGCCTGTTGAGCTCTCTCACAGTCTCTAGAACTGATTTGTCTTTTACTAGCTACTTTGTTTTGGAGAAACAGCCTACACTACCTTAAAATGTGTCCTCAAATACCCCCCGCTATTTATCTTACATTTTACCTAATAAAACATGCTTTTCTCATAACTGACATGTGCCAAAACCTAATTTAATATAATACCTCCCTTTCGTGATCCTGATGTTTATCACTAAATGATTATAGCAAGCTTCAGTGGGGAACTGTGCAAATTCTAGAAATGTGCCTTATATACATCTTGTCCTCCAGATAAATGGCCCCATTTGTGTCACTCCTGGGGCTGCTGGCTAAGAGAGTGCCATCCCTATCTACAGACACAAGGGCTGGCCCATAGGTGAAAAGGCACTTTAGAAAGTTACCTGGAGGGTAAGTTACTGCATTGGGCCTGAGGTAGTTTTTATTCATCCCTCCTTGGCTGGCTTCAGTGGGCACTCTATATCTGGGATATCTGAGAACTCCTACCCATTAGGGAGAAGCTGCCTTCTACTTAAGCCTTTACCCTGGAATACCCATAGCTTTTGAGGAAGACAGGCCACATCACACAAGTAACAGACTATCACCCTTGGAAACAGAGGGAGAGCTCATGGGGCAGAGGTTAGTCCAAATCAGTCTTGGGTGTGGCAGTGGTGTGCCTGAGGTCCCTCCCTGTAGCCTCAGCTCACAGACACAGTAAGCAGGTTTAACATAGGGGTGCTTGAGTTCATTGTATGGTAGTCATCCTACTGCTGGGACTTGCTCTGAATCCTATGCTGGGTTTATCATGGACCCCTCCTCTCCCTATTTCCCAGCCTTACTTTAGGAATAATGTTATATTTTCCCCACTGGACTAAGATTAATCAAAGTGGCTAGAACAGAGCTCAGCACAATGGTAAATACCTGCAACCTCATCACCAGGAAAGCTGAGGCAGAAGGATTCCAAGTTTAAGGCAGCCTGGGCTATTTAGTGAATTCAGAGCTAGCCTGAGCTACATAAGGATATCTTCATCTAAAGAAAAATTGAAGCAACCAGCAGAGTCTGGGACAGAAGACTCAATCCATGTTTGTAAAAATAAACCATTAAGTCCAGAGGACAGAGACCAGAGGACAGAGGACAGAGGGAAGGCTGCCCTTTGGCTTCTCAGAGAAAACCAGCTGGTGGCAAAGAGCTTCAGCTATGACAGAAACTTGGGATGGAGCTTTGTCTGTGAAGTCCCTAGACAGAGTCCCTTTGTAGAGCAGATCAGACTAGCCAGCAGGATGCTGGGGGGAAGGGGGAGCTGACCTGTAGGACAGTGGCTAGACTCTTACCCAAGTTCCAAGGCTATGCCAATAGGCCATCTTGTCCAAGTTGAGAGCTTTCTGTGGTCCCTGAATTAGAGCCATTTATAGGAAACATTACTGTAGATTTCTAACTGTGGGTCTCAATGAATACATACCACATGTCATGGTAGGGACAGGGAGCAAAGAAGGAAGGAAGAGAAAGAGGGAGACAGGAGAAAGAAATAGAGAAAGAAAGGACAGAAAGGAAATACAAAAGGTGCCACCTCAGTAGCTTAGTTAATGTGATGGTTTGAATGAGAATAGCCCCTGTGCGCTCCGAATGTTTGTACATTCTGTTTGGGAAGGATCAGGAAGTGGCCTTCTGGGAGGAAGTATGGCACTGGGGATAAGCTTTGAGGTTTCAAAATGCCATACAATTCCCAATTTTAGCTAGCTAGCTCTCTCCCTCCCCTTCCTCCTCCCCATCCCCCTTTCCCTCCCCATCATCTTCCCTCCCCTTCCCCATCCTCTCCCCTCCCCTCTTTCTCTCCCTTTCCTCCTCTCCCTCTCTTCACCCCTCCTATTCTCCCTCTCCCTCCCCTTCCCCTTCCCCCTGCCTGTGCTTATGGATCATGATGTGAGCTATCAATTACTGCTCCAACACCATGCTGGCCTGACTGTTGCCATCTTCCTTGCCATGATGGCCATGGGCTCCTATCATCTGAAATCATACACCTCCTAAATTAAATGTTGTCTTTTATAAGTTGCCTTGGCCATGGTGCTTTGCCACCACAGTAGAAAAGTAACCATGACAGTTAAAAATAAAAAAGCAAATAGCCTAAAAGATGTGCCCTCCATAGGCATTTGAAAACTGAGACCAGGTCATCAGCCAAGATGCAAAACCAGAGGTTTGCATCCCTAGAGGTCGCCTAGACCCATCCCTTAAGATCTAGTCCAGCATTCACCCCTAACCAAAGATAAGCTGGTCAGGGGAGGCTGAACTCCAGCCAGATGAAAGCATAGATGTACAGAGGGATGCGGTTCATCAGTGAAGAGCACAGATGTACAGAGGGACACGGTTCATCAGTGAAGAGCACAGATGTACGGAGGGACGTGGTTCATCAGTGAAGAGCATCAGCTGTTCTTCCAGAGGACCCAGGTTCAATTCCCAGCCCTGCTATAGGGCAACTTATAATTATTTGCAATTCTAATTCCAATTCCAGAGTATCTGATGCCCCTTCTGGTCTCTGCAGGCACTGCATGCACCTGGTGCACAGACACGCATGTAGGCAAACCATCCATACACATAAAACAAAGCAAACATCCTCAATATACCTAAAAAGAAGGTAAAACACAACAGATGTGTCCAAAGCACACACACATGTGCACACATATCATGAAGCCTGTATTGCACTACACAAAATAGGTTTCGTGACTTTATGCATCTGTTATACAGATCTTACAAGGAAGACAAGAACACGCATATTAACAAACCAGGTGTTACACATAACACTCTCCTGAGCCAAATGACTGCCATCTTCATTAGACAAGCACAGCATGCTTGAAAAGCTCATCAGAGCTGTAGGCATGTTAAGTGTTGACATTCTGAGAAGGAAGGGGTCGGGGGATCATCAGATGTTCCCCAGAGCATCCACCATTTACTCCTAGCTATGTGTAACCAATTCAGCCTTAATCACTTAAAACCTCACTGTCTAGGGAAGATTAAGGAGGAGGACAACATCTCCACAGCCATGGGGAAGCCATCATCCATCCTGGGCACAGACTTCCTTTATGGCTACATTAAGTTCACTCATTCTCCTGCCCTCACCAGTACTCTGTGAGCTCCCAAAAGTCACTGATTTGGTTCTTTGGTGAGCTCAGAATTTGGGTCATTGGGACCTTATGAGGTGGGGGTAGACATTGCTTAGTCCCCACCCCCAATCCTCTCCTGTGGGGAGGACACTTTCATGATACCAGGCTTAAAACCTCAGACCTCTCAGAAAACCAACACTAGTACTATAAAAGAATAAATTGGTGTGCTGTTTCTGTTTTTCTCTTAAATTTGAATTACTTTCCCCCGACTTTTCTATACTGAGAAGAGCTTTCCCCCACTAGTCATAAAATTTCAGGTTTGGTGTACAAATGCACAAAAATTAAAGATAGCGTAAAGTCTATGGTGCAGCTATTGAGCGGCTATTTCTGTTACTATTTCTGGGGACTGTCTTCCCGGCCCTGCTTCACTTACCAGCTCCACGAAGCCATGTTTCCGCGTCAATAAACAATAGATCTACATAATTGTGTTTAATGGTTTTAGAGTATTCCACTCTGAGAATGAGCTGATCTTCATTTATCCGGTCACATAGTATTGGGTTTTCATTTGCTGTTCAATTTCTCATTGTGATGAGCAATGGATGAGTTCTCAAATCATATTAAAGTACAACTGTGGGGCGAGGAGATGGCAGAGTCCATAAAGTGCTTGCTAGTCAGGACGAGGACTTGAGGCTCATCCCCAGAACAGTGGAGCACAATCTTAGTGCTATGGAGAGGGAGAGACAAACAGATCTCTAGAACTCTCTGGCTAGTCAGCCTAGCCTAATTAATAAGTTCCAGATGAAGGAGAGATTTGTCTGAAAAACATAAAGAGTTGGGTAACACCTAAGAAAATCTTGGGGCTGTCCTATGGATTCCATCACACACATGCACATGTATACATACATACATACATGCACACACACACACTCACATGCATGCATGCATGCATACACAGGAGGAAAGCACTTCCTTTCTACTAACAAGCATGCTACATTAAAATGAAGATAATATCCACTGAAGGCCACCGTTTAGCTCCATCAGGCATCCTCTTACAGGGGTCTAGCTCATGCTAACAGGTCATGGGGCAAGACCAGTAGTTCTTCTATGGAACAAACTGAATGGCATTTTCCTGTGACACCTTACAGTGTGAGACCACCTACTGAGTCCTGTGATGTGCCAGGCACTTCCTAAGGGTCCATCTGTACAGATACCTCAATAAGCATTTTACAGAGGAAGAGCTGAGTATTCAGAGATATCAAACCATCTTCCTATGGTCACATAACTGGTAGATTGTGGGTCAGGAACTGGACACGACCCTTTTGGGGTCTGAGGGCCAACATTTTCTATTCACTGATCCCTGCCCTCACTGTTTCCTGTGCCTCTCTCTCCAGCTGGCTCTTCCTACAGATGAGAATGTGACTACAGAGATCAGGGTCTTATCTCATGCCACTGGAAATATGGGTAAGCCCCTGTTCCTGATCTTCCTGTTGATATCTCCCGCCCTCAACCTCTGAAACTGCACTCTGGGGTATCTTTTCTTCATGGCACAAGCTCTAGGAAATCCCACAGTCTCACAACTATTCATTATAGATCAGCCTCTCCTGAGACCCAGGTCTACAATTGCCCATCCCTACTAAGACAACTCCTGCACAGCATGGTGAACTTCTCCCAGACCCTGGCCGGGCATCCCATCTTCAAAACACTCTCCTACCTCCTCACCTCCCTCTACACACCGTCCTCTACATTTCTACCTCCTCAAGGCTGAGCACACTGGCTGTCCTTTGTCATCGCCTTTTGTTGGTAGTTTCTAGAAAGATCCCCAGTAGGTACCTGTTTCTCATCACCCTCAAGAGTAATGGAGCCTCATTATTTCTCATCTGAACCGCCTTACTTTCTTCTTATTTTTTTCCTTCACCTTGGACAACTGACTCGATAACAGTCCAGAATCTTCCTTGTGGAATGGTTAATCATTTATTTACATCCTTCCTTCACACAAAAATCTTCCACAGCCGCCTTCTGCAATGCTGAAGAAAGTCAGAATCTTTCCTGCCAAGCCTTTGATGATCTGTTCCATCTTCAGTCTTTTTGCGTGTCCTCTAAGACTCTTTCCTTGATTATCTAGTCCAACCACAGTCTCCCTTTGTTGATAATTGAAGACTGGCATTTCCTCCTGCAGTGGTTTGAATGCGAATGGCTCCTAGAGGTTCACGTTTGAATTCTTAGTCTCCAGTTGGTGGAACTGTTTGAGACAGATTAGGAGATGTGGTCTTGTTGGAGGAGGTGTGTCACTGGGGTTGGGCTTTGAGGTTTCAAAAGCCTTCAACAGTCTCTCTCTCTCTCTCTGTCTGTGTCTCTCTGTGTGTCTCTGTGTCTCTCTGTGTGTCTCTCTGCTCTCTGTCTCTGTCTCTCTATGTCTCTCTCTGTGTCTCTGTGACTGTGTGCCTCTCTGCTCTCTCTCTGTCTCTGTCTCTCTTTCTCTCTCCCTTTCCCTCTCCTTCTTTCCCTCCCTCCCTCCTTCCTTCCTGCCTGTAGATCAGGACATCAAGCTTTCAGATACGTCTCTAGTGCAACGCCCTCGTACATCCCACCATGTTCCCCACTGTGATGGAAATGGCCTAACCCTCTGAAACTGAACAAGTCCCTAACTAAATGCTTTCTTCCACATGTTGCCTTGGTTATGGAGTCTCTTCACAGCAATAGAACACTAAGACACCCGACTCAGGGTCCTGGTACCTGCTGGCCCTCTAGTCCTCCTACTAATTTTCTCTTGACATATGCACACCTTTGTTTCCTTGAGACCCCTTCTGATGCTGTGTGGAAGGACATGCTCACCCCAATCCTAGCACCTCTTAAACCTCTCATTTTCTTTTATTTCTCCCAACACACACCCTGATTATTACATACCGACTTGTGCCACTGGTTGGCTTTACTTTATTCCTAGCACTTAGTAGATGCTGGAGTTCATGGGTAAATAAAGAGCCTCTCTCCAGATTTCCTGGGTGTGCTATTTTCTCATCTCTCTGGAAATATTAATTACACTTATTTAAAGATCCTGTTGTACATTCTCTACTGACTATGTTCTTGGCTCTAAGTTTCTCTTCTGCTCATTGAACTATAATCTGTCATCTTCCCTCTCATGTTGTTAGCACATCTCGGATGTCCGATGGTGTTTTTCTTGGGAGTCATTTGAGTAATTGAAACTTCTGGCATATACAGATTTTGGCTTGATTATTGCTGTCCAGGCCTACCAAGGCCACTGCCTCTTCACTCTCCTTTCCCTTGGCTCCTTCATATGCAGGGCTGTTAACCACAAAGGAGGACACCAAGGGGTTGGAGTTCCCAAGAAGGCCGGAAAGAAAAGTTGAAGGGACAGCTGGCAGTGACTCTCTGAGGAAGAATAAAGCTGCAAACGCTGCAAACAGTTATGAGTAGGAAACCACTTTGCCAATGTGTTAGAAACACTGATGTGATTTTTTAAAAGACTAAGTTCAAATGTACTTACAAAATAAGAGTTTCAATAAAGCCTACAAAATAGGGGTTTTCTTTTAGAGTAGAACATTTTCTTTGCTGAAATGTATTTTGTGTTTTTGCAGATGTGTAGGAGTGTCTCTCTGTGTGTGTGTGTGCATGTATGCATGTACGTATCTGTAGAGGTCAGAAGAGGGCATCGTACCACATAGAGCTGGAGTTACAGGCAGTTGTGAGTCACCAGATGTGGGTGCTGGGACCCAAACTCAGGTTCTCTCCACGAGCAAGCAAGTGTTCCTAACCACCGAGCAACGTCTCCAGACCCGTAACTTTTTCTATAAGAGTTTACTGAATCTTCCCCAAATGCCTGATCCCATTGACCAAGTACAACCAACTGAGCCACAAGCTGCCCAAGGCCTCCATTGAATAATGATACAAATCAACTCTTCCAAAGGATCTGGAGGGCCAGGCTGGATCCATCAGGGATGCCCTGAGGCAGGCGAAACAAGCAGCTACTCAACAAACTGAAGCTCACTCACCCCAAGTCTCCAGCCTGGAGACATCACTACTGCACTCTCCCCTTGAGATCCATGCTCTGGTAAACATCACCCCTCTGCAGTTCTCCCTGTCTGCTCTGACTGAGCATGTTGCTCTCCTCAGCCCTTCAGGTTTCTCTCCCCCTGGTTACTCTTCCTTTTTCTCTGAAGAACTTGGAGATAGCCTTGCATCCTGAGCAGGCAGGACCCTCAGGAGAAAAAAAATGTGCTTTCTCTTCAATATCCAAATATGGTAGTTTGTGGTCATCCTTTTCACACAGTGGATGGGGGACAGGGATGAACCTGGGGACCCGCAACACTATGTGCAAAGGCCACAGATGACAGAACATACCGAGGATACTGGCCCAGCCAGATGGAAGCTGGGTATACAGGTGTGGGTGTGAGACTGAGGGTGTGACACACTCCATAACTGCCCATTGGCAAAAGAAGATATCAGAAGATGGTTAGATTTGTCACTCTGAGCCAAAAGCTGGGTCCTGGAAGAGTCTACATGTTCCTCCTGGGATAGCAGAATGTCTGTCTAAGGGAAACATCTGCCAGTGAACCTAGCTCCGTCTCTGCTCAATCGCCTGCCCCGTGAGCCCACTGGAGTACCCGAGTTCAACTGAAAGTGATTAAGAAGCCCTAATGATGATCTGAAATGTCAAGTGCATCTCCATTCTAATGAGCTGCATCTGGAATCCTTCCCAGATGAGAGAGGGCTTGCTTCCCTTTGCTTCAGAGCTAGAAGGTTGGCAGTGGAGGCAGCAAGGCAAGAAAAGAAAACTAAAAGCCAGGTGATGGCTTCCCGTCACACAAGGACAACCCCAGATGATCTGTGATGCTGGCATCAGCTTTGTAAAGAACAGTGAAGGGCTAGAGAGGCAGCTTGGTGGGTAAGAGTGTTTGCTACGCTTGCATAGGACCTGGGTTTGGTTTGCCACCGCAGAGTATCTCACACTAGCTGTAAGAGACCTAACACCCTCTCCTGGCCCCCATGGGTACTGCACACAGGTGATGTACATGCATACATTTGGACAAAACACTCATACCAAAAAAATAGGTAGTTACAGGTAGATAATAAATAAATAAAATTATTTTTTAAATTTATAATTTTTAGTGTGGGAGTCTTTGTAGTGTATTTATGTGAGGTGTTTTATGTGTGCACATGTATATGTGCAGATATATGCTCCCTATACACATACAAAGCCAGAGGAGGAAGGGTCCTGCTCTCTCACTCTCACTGTATTCTCTGTATACATGCTTTCTCATTGAACTCGAGAGGGGCTAGCTGCTGGTAAATCCCTCAATCCTCCTGCCTCTGCCTCCTACAGCACTGGGAGTACACATTGTACTTGGCTACACCTGGCATTTTGTGTGAGCTCTAGGGATTCCAATTTATGTCCTAAAACTTTCATAGCTCTTACCCACCGAGCCATCTCCTCAGCCCTCATATTTCACCTTCTGTGCCCCCCCGCCCTCCCCCGCAGAACTACAGAAGGCGGAGAGCTTAAAACTACATTTCCCAAATTCCCTTGCAGATAAGTTCATCAAGGTGGCCTAGGTTCTGCCTGATGAAGTAACCAATTAATGAAAAAGTAAATTAGGATGTCTTCGGTTGTCCGCAACTATATGAACAACCTAGTTTCAAATATAGTTCTATATGACTAACGTGTGGTGTGTGTGTGTGTGTGTGTGTGTGTGTGTGTGTATGCATACCATGGAATAAACTTAAATGTTTATTTGTTGTTTCTCAAAGTAGCACTCACCTTAGTTTTTGTGACAGGGTCCCTTGGCTGGGACCTTGCCAACTAATGAAGGCTGCTAGCCAGGAAGTCTTAGGGACCGTCTGATCTCTTCTTCTGCAGCCTCAGAGTCAGAAATATCCTCCACATGCCCAGTTGTTTATGTGGACTCTTGTTATGGAACTCAAGTCTTCATGCTTAAACAGAAAGCACTTTACTGACTGGGACATTTCCTCGGCCTCTCTATAGGTCTTATTGTGTAATAAAAACTTGTGAAGCTGGGCAGTGGTGGCACACGCCTTTAGAGGCAGGCGGATTTCTGAGTTCGAGGCTAGCCTGGTCTACAGAGTGAGTTCCAAGACAGCCAGGGCTACACAGAGAAATCCTGTCTCAAAAAAACAAAAAGAGGAAAAAAAATCTTGTGAGACAGTGACCAAAACCAAACCATTTGTCATTTCTCACAGTCTACAGGGATTGGAGATGATGCTCGGTTGAGCTGGGCTGAGCTCAGCTACTAGGCTGTGCTTCCTGAGGCATTGCCAGTTCAAGAAATTTAGGAGCGATTCAGCCGAGATGACTCCTTTCTGCCCCAAGTGCAGCCTCCGCCCTTGAGACCACATTTGACTCTCACAGCAGAGTCGGGGCTTCAGGAAGGCAGAAGCACACAAGGCGTTTTGATGTTTCTGATCCAAATTGAACATTGTTCTGGCCAGCTTAAGATTTCAAAAGTGGGGAAACACATTGTATCTAATGCAAAGGGCTTCAGAGTCACCTGCGCTGGAAATTCTGAAAACAGACAAACGAAAAAACAACTGTAGCCACTCTTGCAAACCGAACTGGCATAGCTTGAGGCCAGATATGTGATCACAGGTATTTCCATGGGGCCTCAGTTTCCTTATCCATAAAATAGGGATGCTATCACATGCCTCCTCTGTGTGATCATTGAGATGAGAGACGGGGGAGGTGAAAAACTCTGGAGCGCATGAAAGGACCATCCACTACATTCATTTTCTGTAACTCTCCACAATGTTTACCACCATGGCTTTCCATAATTGATAGACACTCAGGAAGTATTTGTCAAACAAATTAGCCATGTACCTGGCTCTACCTACCAATGGGATTAACAGTCCTTTAGCGACTCCTCAGACTACCGGATTTATCACGAGCCCAAGCCTCTCACCCTTGTTGGACATCAACCTGTCCAAGCTTAACACAGTCTTCTTGAAAGATATCATCCAGCTGTTCAAACACATTCCGCCCTCTGGGCATGGATATGGGACCTCACCACCTCTAAATAAACCAACTTAACCTGACTTACA
>NW_022196900.1:99426417-99430002 GCF_008632895.1 Mastomys coucha
GCATATTGATTAGTATGTTTCAAATTCCCCCTTTCCAGCAGATCAAAGGTAGCCAAAGATGTTCATATGCTCTGAGGTTATAACAAAATACTTGGAGCTGGATGCCACGTAGAGTTTAGAATTCTGTAGGATGAAAGGGACATATGGAAAATGGAGAGAGTAACAGGGTGAGACAGGAAGCCAGAGGAAGGGGTGCTCTTCCATAACAGCTTCCTCTAGGGAGGACTAACAAACCCACTTCCCAGGAGGCCCCAGCTCTAGAGGTGTGACTCCAACATTACACACTGTGGAGCCAAGCTCCCCATGCATCAGCAGTGCAATCTCAGTATTGACTCCTCTGGTGGTCACATATCAGATATTACATTATGATTCACAACAGTAGCAAACCTATAGTTATGAAGTAGCAATGAAATAATTGTATGATTGGGGGTCACCATGAAAGGGTCACAATTTTAGGGACATTGAGAACTACTGCCATGCATGAAGGAGAAGCCACACCTAAAGTGCAGCAGTTATCTGAAGGCTTTCTTTGTTATATGGTGGGTTAGTCTACATGGTGGGTTAGTCATTCATGTCTCTATATCCCCCTCCTTCAGTGGTGCCTGCCCCCACTGCCTCTGGTTTGCTGATAAGACTCATGGTGTCCAATAGGATCAAAATGAACATCGCAGGGGGAAAAAAAGTGTAGAAAGATTCTAAGATGCAGGGATGTGTTCTGAGAGACAGTGTCTTCTGTGTATGATGGGGACGCTGTCTGTAGCTATGAAATCTCAACAATATTGTTGCCTGGAAAAGACCCAAACAATGACCACACCAGCTGACATGCCGGCGTGAATAGGGGAAATCTCACAGGGCCTCACCCCTAGATGAGTTATCAATCAATGGCTACTGAAAGAGAAGGAATCATCTTCCCTGAGGATGAGCCCCCTGGTAGCTTATCCAATCCCAAGTGGTCAGTCCAAAATACATACACATAGGGGAAATATTGCATGGGATTCAGCAGGTTGTGTGTGTGTGTGTGTGTGTGTGTGTGTGTGTGTGTGTAAAACAATAATAATTGAGGAAGAGATTATGACTTTGAGAGGGAGCTGGGGAGCCAAAAGAGGAATTAGAGGAGAAGGGGGGGAATGCCTTGTGTATGAAATTCTCAAAAAGACATTAAATTTAAAAAGCAAGTACCTGGATTCTAGAGGACACAGATGAGGGGCTTTGTTCTCAAAACCAGAGACTTGGAAGTGGCCAGGTTACAGCCACACTCTCAAACTGCTTTCAAGTGTACTGTTCTCAGAGACAGGGGGTGAAGGGCTGTAGTAGGCTGGCTTTGTTATCTGTGAAAGACCTGGGTTCAATTCCTAGCGCCTACATGACAGCTCACAACCACCTGGAGCTCCAGCTCTAAGGGGATCTGATGGCCTCTTATATGCATGGTATACAGACATACAGGCAGGCAAAAATAAAATACATATAAAATAAAAATTAAGAAAGAATCTCAAAACCTGCTCAATTACTGCTCTACATGCTAGAGAGATGGCTCAGCTGTTAAGGGTGCTTGCCGCTCATGCAGAGGACCCGAGTCAGTTCCCAGCATCCACGTGGTGGCTCAAAATCACTGTAACTCCAGTTTCAGGAAGTCCGGCACCCTCTTCTGGCCTGCACAGACACCGGGCATGCATACAGTGCACAGACACACATGAAAGCAAAACATTCAAGGTCAGACAGCTAAAGAAAAAATTAATATTCTAGGTCCAGTGAGATGGTTCAGCGGGTACAGGCACTTGCTGCCAAAACTCCATCACCCAGCTTTGATCTCCAGATTCCTCAAGTGGAAAAGAGAGAACTGACGCTCACAAGCCATCTTCTGACTTCCACAAACAAACAAACAAACAAACAAATAAATGAGGAAAGAGAGAACTGATGCTCACAAGCCATCCTCTGACTTCCACAAATAAACAAACAAACAAATGCTGTTATGAATGTAACTTATTTTAGGGTTATAACCATATGCTGCATAATCAACTCTATTTTCTGACTAATGGCCAGGAGCTACACATAAAAATAATACCAAATAACTGATACTTTTAAAAGCCTGATATTGAATTCCATTACGGTATAAAAAGGTATTGGCAATGAAATCACCTCCCTAATTACATCTTATTACCACGACCATTAATTTACATTTCCAGGGAGCATGATGCCAACGAAACAATACCTTGCCCAGCATGGAACTGTAATGCTCCTAACACAGGTGCATAATAGAGTTGCCTGCCTGCCTGCCTGCCAGCCAGCCTGCCAGCCAGCCTGCCTGCCTGCCTGCCTGCCTGCCTGCCTGCCTGCCTGCCAGCCTGCCAGATTCTACCCAGATGCTAATGAACTACCAGCTCTCAGTCCAAAGCAACTGCCTCAGAGTGCAGACAACATTCCCCAGCTCCCTTCTGTGCCTCCGTCCGTTGCCCCTGCATCCTTGCCTGCTTCCCCATGAACATCAGTGAGCAAAGGACTAAAGCACCTCCTGTTCCTAAGAGGCCAGTCATAAATTTTATAGTCTTTAAATTAAATGCTAATTCCTAGAATAAGTCATTTACACGTATCTTTCAAACCATCTCTGGGGATCTATTTTCAGTCACCTCATGGGGTAATACTAAAGAGACAACTAAATTAAAATACAAACTCGCGCAATAAAGCATGAGAAGAGTTCTCTTTCTTTCATAAGCACAAGCACAGAAAACTACAAATACACACAAATACTTACACAAACACAAATATATACAAACGCACATTTAAACCCACAAGCCCACAAGCATATACATAAACACAAACATATTCATAAGCATGTGCAAATATACACAGACATATATCCATAAACATACAAACATGTTTATAAACAAATATCCACTAAAACACAATGCATAAACACATGCATGCACACAAACATACTTAAACACATATATGTACATAGAAACACAAAGACACATAAAGCCACAAACATACACATTCCTCAGATCTTGGTTTAAATATAATAAAGAGAAAATCTTTGTACCTTATCTAACTCAGATCCTAGCACACCTTTACTTTCTTTCTTTCTTTTTTTTTTCAAAGATTTATTTATTTATTTATTTATTTATTTATTATATGTAAGTACACTGTAGCTGTTTTCAGACACAACAGAAGAGGGCATCAGATCTCATTACAGATGGTTGTGAGCCACCGTGTGGTTGTTGGGATTTGAACTCAGGACCTTTGAAAGAGTAGTCAGTGCTCTTAATCGCTGAGCCATCTCTCCAGCCCACCTAGCATACCTTTAAGACAGTTAGGAAACTTGTTATTAACGGTTTGATTTCATACAGGATCTTAAAGAACTAGGATTATTTCTTTCCTTTCTTCATGCTTTCCCCAAAGGCTAGCACAGTGCCAGGGACTCTGGAAATGCTCAGTAAAACAAGGAAAAGGAGTGAGTTTAACACTAGATATGTTTTTTGAGGGACATTTATGATCGATAATGGGCTTCAATAAAAAAGGGGTGGTATAGCTGGGTCCTCCGGTAGAACTATGTCCAATTTCCGGAGGAACCACCAAACTGATTTCCAG
>NW_022196900.1:99430907-99431198 GCF_008632895.1 Mastomys coucha
TTTGTCAATTCTTGATCTTAGAGCAGAAGCTATTGGCGTTCTCTTCAGGAAATTTTCCCCTGTGCCTAATTGCTCGAGGTTCTTCCCCACTTTCTTTTCTATTAGTTTCAATGTATCTGCTTTGATATGGCATATACCTAAAAGATACTGCAACATGTAATAAGGACACATGCTCCACCATGTTCATAGCAGCCTTATTTATAGTAGCCAGAACCTGGAAACAACCCAGATGCCCTCAACAGAGGAGTGGATACAGAAATCGTGGTACATCTACATAATGGAGTACTACTC
>NW_022196900.1:99431208-99431658 GCF_008632895.1 Mastomys coucha
ATGTGTATGGTAGAGGATTGCAAAATCGACATCAATAGGAGGAGAGGACCTCAGTCCTGTGAAGGTTCTGTGCTCCAGTGTAGGGGAAGGCCAGGGCCAGAAAGTGGGAGAGGGCGGGGTGGCAGGCATGGGGAGAGGGGAGGCAACAGGGGTTTGTTTTTGTTTGTTTTTTTATTTTTTGGAGGGGAAACTGGGAATGGAGAAATTCGCATGTAAATAAAGAAAATATCTAAAATTAAAAAAAAAAAGAAAAAAAAAAAGAAAATATCATCCTGAGTGAGATAACCCAATCACAAAAGAACACACATGGTATGCACTCACTGATAAGTAGATATTATCCTAAAAGCTCAGAATACCCAAGATACAATTCACAGACCACATGAATCTCAAGAAGGAAGACCAAAATGAGGATGCTTTGGTCCTTCTTAGAAGAGGAAACAAAATACTCAC
>NW_022196900.1:99432052-99437984 GCF_008632895.1 Mastomys coucha
AATGAAGAAAATATCCAATAAAAAAGAATAGCCATTCTTTTAAAAAAAAAAAACCTGAAGAAAAAAAAGAGAGAGAGAGAAAAGGGATTTTGCAACCAGAAGATTTCTGTAAACAAGGAAGGTGTAAACTTTGGATCTAAAGCCGGGCTTTCCATTTTGACTTTGATACTTCAGACATCTATGTGTGACTAATCATTTGCGGGGTGGGACTGTTCTGTGCATTGTGGTAAGTCTAGGAACTCCCTTGGTCTCTTCCCTTTAGAAGCCAATAGTAGAGTTGTGCTTGCTCTTCCAGAAGAATGGAGTTCAGTTCCCAGAATCCATGCCTGGCAACTCACAGTCAACCAAAACTTCAACTCCACGAGATCCTATGCTGTCTTCCGGCTTCCTTGGACATGTGTATTCAAGGACGATGCCAAAAACACCATGACCCCTGCCCTACTTTCTGTTGCTGTGATTAAAATACCCTGAAAGGGGAGGAGACAGGCAACTGGTAGAGTTTACGTTAGCCCACACTTCATCAAGAGCAAAGAAATAAATGCATGCATGCACACTCTCTTGCTTGCTTACTTCAGCTCAGCTCAATTTCTTTATTCTTTTTAGAAGTTTTATTTTTCTACTAATGCATATTATGCTTCTGCAACTATGTGTGTGCTTGCCATTTGGAGATTATGGAAGTCAGAAAAGGGCATCAGATCTCCTGGAACTAGAGGTGGTTGTGGGCTGCCCTATGTAGTTACTGGGAACCAAACTCAGGTCCTCTGCAGGAGCAGTGCATGCTTTTAACCACTCAGCCATCTCTCTAGCCCTGGTTTCTTGACTCTCATACAATTCAGGACACCCAGGCCTAGAGGATGGTGCTGCCCTCTGTGGACTAAGTCTTTCTATATCAATTAACTTAATTCAAACAATTCCTTGCAGTTGAGCCTACAGGACCATCAATTCCAGAAAATCTCTCCCTGAGACTCTCTTTCAGGTTCTAGGTTGTGTTGAATTAGCAATTAATGCTGACCATCACAATCCCTTCACATCCACCAGCCAGGAAAAACTCAAAATATAGCAAAAATCCTCTGGAAGGTGGCAGGCAAAATTTTTTCTCCTCTCTTCTTAGTTGAGATCATTCACATAGACATGTTCAACCCGTGGCTCAGACCACACATGACCTATGGATAGCTATAAATACAATCCAACACAAAATCATAAACATACTTGAAACATCATGATTTTCTTGATAGTGTGGACTTTGTAGATGTTAACATTGTGTGGCCTTCATAAGGTTGGGCCCGCCTGAACAGGTAATGCTGGAGCTGAGCATTGGCTGGGAAGTCGTTATTTGCTAACATAACAACAGATATCTCAAAGAGAACGAGATATTTGGGGGGGGGGCATTCATATTCTGCTTGGAGAGTTTAGAAAATTGTATTCTTGGAGCCCTAAACCTTGTTGGGGTCTGAGAGTATAGAGTTTAGCTTTTGAACTGTCTTGCCTCTT
This sequence comes from Mastomys coucha, assembly GCF_008632895.1. Classification (NCBI taxonomy): domain Eukaryota; kingdom Metazoa; phylum Chordata; class Mammalia; order Rodentia; family Muridae; genus Mastomys; species Mastomys coucha. Next base: position 99,433,544 of record NW_022196900.1, read on the forward strand.
AAAATTGACCAAACAATTTTATCAGCCCCAGATAAATATGTTAGTAATAACTGTGCTGCTCTCTAACTGTAGCATCGACGTAAAATAGCACCTACGGGCATGGAAAGTGTTGGAAACAGGAGTCAAATTGAAGGTTGCCTCTGTGATACCACGGCCTGCCTCCCTCCAAGATCTCCTCACTGCAAGGGGGATGGCAGCTGGTGGGCTAAGCTCCCTGTCCACTGGCAAAAGCTGATGGAGACTCTGCTCCAAATCCATCCTTCTGTATTTGAGGCTAGTATACAGGCAGCTCTCTACTAGCCAATCTACTCTTGTTAACTCAAGACTAAGTCTGCCCGAAGCCAATGGGAGGGTCTAGCCCTCCAGTGGAGTTTGCTAAGCCTTCTCTCAAAAGGAGAGAAGAAAAACAAAGCTCCCTTGAACCTATTCCATCCCAGATCCTGGCAGGGCTCCCAACCTATTTCTCAGTCACCAGGCTTGCCTCCTGCTTACCACTCCACCTCCTGCTCCTGTGTGCCCTTACTGCTTGGAAAGGGACACGCAGGCTTTGGCACATGCTTCAGCGCAGAAAGCAGAACGGAAGACAGATAAGAAGCAAGAAGTGAAGCAGAGGAGAAGAAGACTGGAGGAAGAAGCAGAAAGAGGGAAAGGAGAAATAAAAGAGGAGAGTACAACCTAAAGGATACATATGCTTTCTGTTTCCCAGGCTCTTGTATTTGAACACGTGATCCCCGGCTGACGGCACTGCTGTGGAGTCCTTAGGAGACAGAGTTCACCAGAGGAAGATGATCTAGGTGTTTGTAGCTCTGCTTCTGAACTCTAGATACAATGTCCCCCACAGTGATGGACAGACAACCGCATCCCTCTGCAACCATGATGAGATAAACTCGTTCTCTCTTAGGTTGCTTTTTTTCAAGTCTATTTTATCACAGAAATGGAAAAGTAACAAGACAGCTAAGGCGGAGACTTGCTTACAGGTGCCAGGCTAGGCGTTTGCTTTTATTTTGAAAGGTTTCCTTGGTTCTGTTCCTAATATTTGGACCCAGGGGAAGGGGGTGTTCTATGGTGTATCCCCTCTTAATATGAGTTCCCCAAGTTTTAAGCAGGGAGACCCTCTTCTTGGTCAACGGGACACAGGTCCTCCCTCAAGCAGCCTCTACCCCTTGACCAGCAGAGTCTTCCATGTGCACACATATTGATCAGCCTTCGGCACTCAGCCTCCAACAGTAAGCCCTTACTTTGAACTCAGTCATCTTCCTGTTTCCCCCAAGCATGGCTTCTCCTTTAATAAACAATGACCCAAAGCCTTTGGTGGGAGGCGGGCAGCGTTGCTCTAAGGAGATTTAATTTGCTGTAATCGACCCCTCTTAGCATGCAGAGTCACACAGTGCGAGGAAAAGAATTAATCTCTCCCAGAAAGAATTGCCTTTTTTGCTGTTATGAATCTAATCACTTAGGAGGCTGAGTTGGCATTTTGGGTGTAGAGGGAGCTCTCAGGAATCAAAACCACCAGATCAGGTTTCAAATGCCATCTGAATAGGGTACTTCATTGAACTGGGGGGGGGGGGGGGAGCTGCAAACTGAAGATGCAATACAAAGCAAATGGAGGCTCTTCAGCTCTGTAGTTCTTTCAGATACCCCACCCCCACCCCACCCCCAGCACCAAGCAAAGAAAGTTATAGAATGAATGCATCGCTGCGGCCCTCTTGGGAGACCTTGTCCCCACCTCTTCTCTTCCATGAGATGCTGCCATCTCTAGGGCAGGTTGTTAGGCCTGCCAATCATCGCTGGTATCCACCCCCAGCCCCACTCCCCCCTTATACTGGGGGATGTATCTCCTCTGTGCATACTGTTTTATAATCCTCAAAGGTAGAATTTGATAGCACAGCAGCACGCTTTGCCTTTGACATTCTCCTAAGCAGGATTTATTGCCTCCGAGACAGATGTGACTTGAATCGATTATGCCTTGTAAGCACTCATTCTCCAAGCAGCCCCCAGGTTCTCTACAAGACTTTGGTTTCTTTGTATTGGCTTCATTCTGTGTGTGTCTGATGTCAGAGAATCTCATCATAATCCAATACTGTTAAGAGCCCTGAGCGTGCTGAACTGGGAGACTTAGGAAGGCCACCAAGTGAAGGCCTGTAGTTCATCCTCTGAGGAGCTTTTGTCCCATAAAATGAAACCCTACAGACTGATCCACTGACGTCAAGGAATGTAGACAGGACGGAAGAATGTGCTTGCCGGCTACATTAACATTCTTTTGATACTCCACCATTGAGCATAGAATAATCAATAAATGTATCCATCTGTCTTTGGGAGTAAGATAGGAAGCAATGTTTAAAAATAGATGGAAAAAATAGCAATTTCACACACACACACACACACACACACACACACACACACACACACGGATGTTCAATAAAGATTCTCACTAAAAAGAATGTATGTATGGATGTTGATTGCAAAACTCAAGAGATGCTCAGTGGTTAAGGATATTTGCTGCTTTCACAGAAGACCCAAATTCAATCCCCAGAACCTATATCATGAGGTTTCTAACTGCCTGTAACTCTAGTTCCAGGGGATCTGATGCCCCCATGGCCTCTGCAGACAGCATACTCATATGCATATACCCAAGCACAATTACACATATGCCTAATTACAAATAAAATAAACCTTAAAAAATTAAAACTTCCTATTACCCCAGTCATCTCCAACTTCCAGTTTCCTTAGCATCGTCTAGGATTGATGGCGCCATACTCTTGTATTCTCCAGAGATTCCTTGCAGCCTGAGGGGTTGTGGGTCACAATTCTATTTGAGTTCAGCAAAACTTTCAAAAAGTTACTGGATTTAGAAATAAAGCTACAAGGCAAATACCTCAAAACAAAATTAAGTACAACCCACTTCATCCTTTATATACATCTAAAAGACAAAGACTATTAGCTAAGACTTTCTGAACAGAAAGAGGCAAGACAAGAGTATGCCCAGATACCACATGACAACACTTGACTGACTTCCTGGGTCAGTTTTCCTAGAGATGTGGGCCCAATCTATCTTGATTTTAGAATGTAGGATTGGAGAGTAAGAGGCACAGAACCCTGCTTTACATTATTGAAATGAGAACTTTCTGGTTGTGTCAATTCAGAAGAGTAGAGAATGAGAGAGACAATGATGTATTCTGACACAGGAACAACTGTGTGAGATGGGATACTTTATCTCCTTAAAGGGAAAGAGAAAGGGAAGAAGGAGGGAAGGAGGGAGGAGAGAGACAGAGAGAGAGAGAGAGAGAGACAGAGACAGAGACAGAGAGAGACAGAGACAGAGAGACAGAGACAGAGAGACAGACAGAGAGAGACAGAGAGAGAGAGACAGAAAGACAGAGACAGAGGGGAGAGAGAGAGAAGAAGCAGACCATGATGAGCACATGGAGAGAGAGGAGGCAGGAAAATGGGGAGAGAAGGGACAGAGGGGGAAAAGAGGAAGAGAAGAGCAAGAGGTGAGGAGGGGACAAGCAGCCCCTTTTATAGTGAGTCAGCCACACCTGGCTGTTGCCAGGTAACTGTGGGGCAGAGCCTAAAAGGAATGCTAACATTACCTAGTGGGATCCTGCCAGAATGAGGATGATGATGATGATGATGATGATGATGATGATGATGATGATGATGATGATGATGATGATGATGATGTGATGATGATGATAAATGGCGAGTTGTTATGAACTTTAGCTACCCCATCCATGCTGTGGACTCACTCCTCCATGCCCCTCAATTATGGGGCCTGTTTTCCCTCTGATGTTAACAGCTTTTTGAAAGTTCAGTTCTCTCCATCGGTAAATTCAGATGAGAAGAAGAAATGAAGAGGCTTTTATTCTCTGAGATTTCAAAAGCTAGAACGTACACATTCTCCTTGGGGATTCATTTAGACAGTTCCCTAGGCTGCGATGTCAGCTATCGGATTGGGTCCAGGCACTGAGCAAAGCTACGCTTTCAGGAACAATTTGCTTTCTTTATTCAGTAAATTGCTCTAAATTTTCCCTTTTTTCCCAAGTCTTAAAATTGGCTGTTGTAGCTTTAGAAGCCGTCTCTTCTCCCCCAGACAGGCTTAGGGAGGAAGGAGCAGCTGAATGGCTGTTTACTTTTAAAAAGGGGCCGGGAGAATAACCGTGCAAATGAAAGGCTTTGCATAATTTGGGGCACCTCAATGGAGGAGCCCGGATCCCACGGGGCACTTCAAATATTGACAGGTGAGGAATGTAGACAGGCCCCACCGCTGGCTACAGACCTGGTGAGATGAAATCCAGATTTCCAGATTGATGAAAGAAAATAAAACACAAAACAACATCCACACAGAAACACAAAGAGAGGAGAGACCACAGTTCAAAGATCTCCCACCCAGAGCAGAGGGCAGGGAACCGCAGACCATCCAGACCTCAGCAAGCTCCGA
>NW_022196900.1:99437994-99447599 GCF_008632895.1 Mastomys coucha
GGGGGACTCCAGGGACACCACACCTCACACAGAACACACCCAAACCGGAGATGATTTTCTAAAAATATTTCCAGATCCCCAAGAGGCAGAAATGACAAGGAGTAGTTTGCTTAACCAAAGAGAAATACCATCCGGTTCTTCAAACACCTGGTGTTTGCCCAGCAACATATCTGGAGAGACCCACTAACAAAGCCAGAAGGAGAAAGATTGCTTTAAAGTATTTCAATAAAGCAGCCTGTGAGGAGAAACCTTGAGAAACAACATCTCAACAGTAGCAAATGCCCCAGCAACGTATTCATTGCTGGTGTTTTAAAATGCCAATTCATTTACTAAGGGATACATCAGACACCCTAAATATTTACCAACTTCTTAGAAACACAGTTTTGGATCAGACTTTGCTCCATGCCAGCACCTTTGCCAGTTCTGATGCCTGCCAAGTTTGTATGTAAATGTATCCTTTCTCTTCCTCAAGACCAACAGGAGCTGCACTCCCTTCTCAAAGACAAAACATACATTATTTTTAAGCTCCATTACTCTGGCTTTAAAAAACACAGTAAAACCTAATGAAAAGCCGAGTTCTCACTATATCAGAGTGTCTCTTATGGTTGTTTATGGCAAAGGTGTCTGGTGGTTGGTTTGATCGTTGAACATCCTTGGATAGCTTATCCCCCTCATACAAAGTACTTAAAGAAAACCCAACAATCTCAAATCCATTAAAGGCATATTCAACCTGTATCCAACAATAGCCATGAGTGAGACCCGCCCTTAAATCATACATTTGCATCAGACATGATGAGAACTTTTGTATTATTTCATCGTTTTTGGTAACTCAGTTGTGTAGTTCTTGAGTGTGAGCTTTTCAGGTGATACTGTCATGTCATAATGACAAAATATTGGACATCCCTGAACTACCCACCACTGATCTTTGTACCTGGGCATCCATTAAGAGATGTCTCATCAATATCATCGAGTTCTTCAGTGTCTCTTTCTCCGAGGGTAGAAAGGGGTCATCATCTTCCTCCAGTGCCTTCGACTTGGTGACAATGAAATGGGAAATCTGGTCATTTAGGGTGTGCAATGACTGCACAGCTGTGAAAAGACAAAGAAGGAAATGTAAAATGATACTGTCAATTCTGTGCATGCGCACATGTGTGTGTGTGTGTGTGTGTGTGTGTGTGTGTGTGTGTGTATGTGTATCTTTGCATACATCCAGTGTATCCCACTACTCAGTGCAGGGATTACAAGTGCACACCACCAAATCCAATTTTAACTTGGTGTGACTGTCAGCTTTAATTGTCAACTTGACCTAACCTAGAATCACCTAGGAAGAGAGTCTCAACAAGAGAGTCTATTAGATTGGCAGGACTATGTGAGAAGACCGATCTCACCATGGGTGAAACCATTCGCTAAGCAGGAAATCCTGAACTGTATGAGAGTATGAGCAAGCAAATGAACAAACGTGTTCATTTCTCTCTGTTCTTGACTATGAATATAATGTAACTAGCTATTTGAAGTTCCTGCCTTGACTTCCCCCAAAGATGGACTGTAGCCTGGAATTCTAAGCTGGGATCAACTCCTTCCTCCCTTAAGTTGCTTTCTGCTTAGGGAATTTTCATTTTAACCACAGAAATGAATCTAAGACACAAGGGTTCTGGGGATTAAACACGGGTCCTCACACTTGCAAAACAAATACTATACTGACTGAGCTATTTCCCCAGTCCCACAACTGGTGACTTTCAGTGAAAAACAGATTCACCATTTTCAAGGGAAAACCAAGTTGTACACCCAACCAGGTAAGTGCTGAGAACCTGGATTTCTCCAACAAACAATTTAACAGGCAGATTGTGTCTGGGGATCACCATCAAATGCAGAAGTCAAAGTGTATATAGAGTTTGTAAGGACACGTTCACCAGCAAAACACCAGATGTAGAACTACTTCGTGGAGCACCCAGTTGTCCTGGGGAAGCATAACGAGATAGTTAGTTGTGTACTATAGATGTAGCTCTGTGGTCAGTGTTTATAAACCAGAGATCACACATGGGTGTGGCCCTACCCTAAATTTACACTTATAGTAATGCGGATGCATCTCTAAGCAGATGGCCTCTGCCATTGAAGTTTAAAAAGGGGCGGTGGCCATGTTTTCTAACCAGTGCCAGGAATAGGCTGGAAGGATTGTCGTTCCTGTCCTTCCCACACCAATTGTCACCTGGCCTGTTACATCGGTTAAGGTTTGACTTTCTTGTTCTGGCTGCCTCTTTCTCTCCTATGCACTTAGTAAGAGCAGAAAAGTGTGTGAGTGGGTGTGAGTTTATGTGTTTACCTGTATGTGTAGATATGTGCATGAGTTTATGTGTGAGAGGGTTTGAGTGTAAGTGAATATATTGTGTGTGCATGTGTGAGTGTGTGCAGGTCTGAGTATGGGCATCTATGTGAGTGTGTGTCAGTGCGAGTGTATGCATGTGTGAGTGTGTACAAGTGTGAGTGTGTGCAGGTATGAGTGTATGCATCTATGTGAGTGTGTGCAAGTGTGTGTACAAGTGTAAGTGTGTGTGAGTATGAGTACATGCATGTGTGAGTGTATGCATGTTTGTGTGCAAGTGTGAGTGTGTGCATCTATGTGAGTGAATGTGTAGTCTAGAGCTTAATATTTGATATTGTCCTAGATTTCTCCATCTTTTCTTTCTTGAGAACAAGGGTCTCACTGAACCTGGGACTCATCATTGCAGCAAGACCAGCTGGCCATCAGGCTCCAAGGGTCTTGCTGTCTCCCCCTCTGGAGTGCTACAATTACAGGCACATGTCACACATGTCTGGCTTTGGACATGGGTGCTGGGGATCTTACCTCACATCCTCAGGCTTGCCTGGCAAACACGTGCACTGAGCCACCTCCCCAGCCCCCAGTGGTAGTTTTTAATCTGTTTTCTACTCTATCTGCACACGGAATATCAGAGCTCAATAAACATTATTGAATTCATTTCCTTAATATCACATTCCTTTCCTTATAGAATTGCCCATAGTTTTTTTTTTTTTTTTTGGACAAATCTATACTTTTAACACCAACAAAGAACAACTTCTAGGCATTCTCAGCAAACTGTCACATGGACAGAATTCTGAGAGGGTCTAGGAAATCATCAGCAAGCTCTACCACAGCAGCAGCAAGGGCTTAGAATACAGTGCTTCTGGCTTCTGGCCAAAGGCCGTGAGAGACACTGAACGACCTTGCTGCAATAGCTAGGAAGCCTGATGTGCTTACAGACAACAGGGGTCTGTGGTCCTTGAAGAGGTAGGGAGACTGAGCAGTCCTATCACTTACCTTCAACTGACATGCACATATACACAATAAATACAGCTAAAAGTTTTAGAACGTGCGTGTTCTCTACATATATATTTGCAGCTTCTTCTATTGAGATGTAGTGTATACCCCTTTCCTGTGAATCTGCCCGGCCCCAGTGACAGAACACTCTCTCTATGAATCCTATGTCTAGCTCGTAAAAGGGTTGGAGTCTCTGGGCATGTTCCCTCTCTGTGAAGCTAGATGCCGTGGAAGATACTTGTCATGGATGATATTGTCAAGTTGCTGGGATCTAGTATCATCTAGGAGACCTCTTGACATGTCTGTGAGGGAGGTTAATCGAGGTAGAAAACCCCACCCCAAACATTCGTGGTACCACTCCATGAGCTGGGGTACTGGATTAGGTAAAAAGGAAAAGACAGGCTGAGCACCAGTGTTCATCGCTCTCTGCTTCCTGCCTGGAGATGCAGTGTGAGCATCCACCTCAGGCTCTTGCTGCTGCATCTTGCCCACCATGGCAGACTGTGCTCTTACACTGTGAGCCAGAGTGGACATTCCTCCCTCTTGCTGCTTTTGTCAGGTACTTTGTCACATCAACAAATAGCTAACATGACACTGAGAAATCAGAGAGCATAGCTCTCCAAGGGAACCCTCATGTGCAGATTTCATGAAGAGAGAGAAATGTTCAGACAGCTGAAGCTGTCTGTCCACCCATCTATCCATCCACCCCTTCACCTTATCTATCTATTTATCATCCACCCATCTCATCCATCCATCTATCCATCCATCTATCCATCCATCTATACATCTATCCATCCATCCATCCATCCATTCATCCATTCATCTATCTATACATCTATCTATCCATCCATCCATCTATCCATTCATCCATCTACTCACCAACCTTATCCACCTACCCACCTACCCACCTATCTACACACCCACCTACCCACCCTCTATACAGTGATCTGCCCATCTACCCATTCATCCATCACAGGTGTCAGATAGGTAAGTGGAAAACTACCTGGTGGGGCTAGAGAAAGCTCAGTGGTTAAGAGAACTTGCTGATCCTGCAGAGGACCCAAATTTAGTTCCCAGCACCCACGTTTAACTGCTCAAAACTGTCTGTAACTCCAGCTCCAGGGGTTGCTCTCTTCAGGCCTCTACAAGTAGTACACATGTGGTATAAAGTTACACAGATGCATATACACATAAAGAAAAATATATCTAAGAAAACTAACATCTAAAATATTCTGATGACAGAAGATACAGCACAGAGATAAGGAATTCAGCCATATTCCATCTGAAAGGTTTCTTCCGATTACCTCATCCAAGTAACCCGGAAAACCAGAACTGGACTGTACCTCTCTTCATATCCCAATCTATGGCTCACAAAACTGAGAGTGTTAACTACATGGTGATTTATATAACTCATTTTGGGGGTTCTTTGTTATGTACCAACAGGTAACTCTGTAAAACATAGCCACGACACAGAGCTCATGAAACACACCAGAAGCTATCAGATTCACTACCAGATTCACTACCAGGTGTCTTAGTTACTTTTCTATTGCCATGGCAAAGTCATGACCAAGACAACTTACAAAAGAAAGTATTGAGCTTGGGAATCACAGTTCCAGAGAGCTAGATTCCATGACCATTGTGGCCAGAAGCATGAGAGCAGGCAGGTAGGCATGGAGCTGGAGCATTAGCAGAGAGTTCACATCTTGATCCCTCAGCATGAGGCCAGACATCAAGCTCACTGGGAATGGCATGAGCTTTTGACACCTCAAAGACACACCTCATTCAATAAGGCCATGCCCCCTGATCCTTCCCAAACAATTCCACAAACTGTGGATCGAGCATTCAAATATATGAGCCTGTGGAGGCCATTCTCATTTAGACCACCACACTATGTTTCTGGTGTTAAATCACTGCATATAGAAACAAATCAAGGCATGAAAGAGAAAGGTCTCAGCATTCCACTCTGTCCCTATCCTTCCCTGGTCATCACAGAATCAGGAAGTTGTAGACATTGTTCTCCATTTGCCCTAGAAAAACCCTCAACTAGATAAGGCAGTTCTTAAAGCATGTGATGGATTACAGGCTGGAGACCACAGACACTATTCCTTTCTACCTGAGGTTAGAAAGTGAGGTCAGAAAACCCAGTTCACTTGGTTGGTTGTATTGAATGTGTAATGACATTCAATCTTTTGTGTGTTATTTTTGTTCACAAATCTGCAGAAGCATCCTTCTTAAGCAGCTTATTTATCTGAAGTGCTATTTGAATCTTCCTAAACATTAGCAAGCATTTATTTAGGCTTCTGATAGGATGGCACTTTCATGGCTTGGTATAAGGGGGAAAATTGCCAACACTCAACATTATGTGTTATTTTTAAAAATAGAAGAAATGCATAAAATATGTTTAGAGGCACTCCATTTCTGCTTTTATGGGTCAGATGGAGCACAGAATATGATGTAATAACCATATGACCTAAAGTGTTCATTTTATGTAGATGAGTCCAGATGTCATTGAGATGGGCTATTGTACTACTTTTACACAAAAATATGCCTGGTGAATCATATGGAGCAGAGACACTAGCAGCTCTGTGGACTTTATGATCTTGTTATTTATACGGTCCATAGATACAACCTAATGACCAAATTTATCCCCATGTGTTAAACAATCTTTGCTTTTCGCAAATCTCAAAAGCTATGATGTATTTTGGATTAAAATGCCCATCCATTTCCAGTTCTTGTTTTAATGGAATTCCATTAAATAAATGAAGCCTAAATAATTCAATCTTTTTTTCTTCCTGTGGCTGTAATAAAACTCATTCTACTATAGATGAGGATGCAGAGAGGTCAGAACCTTCATATGTTGTTGTGGGAAAAGGTCTGATGGTAGATCAACACATGAATATAGGATTTCCGTATGCATGGGCACTCTTAGGTATATAACTGAAGGAACTGGAGAAGGGTATTTGAACAAACACTTGCTTGAGAATTGTACTGGTTAACATAGCCAAAGCTGGAAACGACTCATTCATGAATTCATGCCCATGAATTTGTGGGTGGAGAAACACAATATGGTATATCCATTCAGAGGAACATTATTCAGTCATACAAAAGGAATAAAGTGCTGATACATGCCACCACATAGATGAATTTAGAAACATTAAACTAAGTGAAAGAAGCCAACATCCCCCCAAAAATATCATGTACAGAAACTGTCCATAATGGACAAACAGTGGAACCAAAAGACTATCAGATTCCAGGGAGTCCAGCCAGGAGAGTAAGAACAACTGCTTAGTACATATTAAGTAAAGAGGGATGATAAAAATATTCAGGAAAGAGTTGTGGCAATGGATATGAACAGTGCACGAGCTAAACATGAATGAACTATGTGCTTCAGTTGGTTAAAAGAAGAAATTTGTCTATGTGCATTCTACTGGAGGTTGAAAAAAAAACCCTTGTGAGGCAGAAGGATTGCAAGATCAAGGTCAGATAAAGGGTACACTGCAGCATTTATAACCAGGATTTCTCTTATGGTGAGACGGGGCAAGGACCCGAGTTTAATTAGAGCACCGACATGGTGGGAGAATTGATTCTTTCTTGTAAGCTGTCTTCTGACTTCTGTGTGTGCCCCATTACATTCATGCATGTGTGTGTGCTCGTGTGCACGCACACACACACACACACACACACACACACACACGCACACATGCCCATCATAGTTACCACATTGTTTGCTTTAAATGAACAGATCTGCCAGAATTAGTTTAGCTGTGAAAATGGCTACTCTCTGTGGCTGTGAGTCCTGCAGTTAGCAGCTAAGTAGCTGAAGCAGACCCTTAGTGAAAGGAAGTACGAAGGCAGAAGCAGTGTACATGCTGACTCGAGGCTCAGATCTGCACAGTGGAGGCTAACGGTGGCCTCAGTCATGGGAAGCCACCCTAAGGTCAGAAAGAAGCTAAACGGAGGCCCAGTCTTTCACCATGCATGGAAGACTGCACCTCTGGTGAAGGCCTGGAAGCCTGAACCTTGGAGTCAGACATTCTGAGTTCTAGCCTTGCCTCTGTATGCTGGTTTGGACAGTGGCATTGTCTCTCTAAGGATAGCTTTTCTCACCTATCCCTTGGAGATAAAGCCATGATGATGTCATGATCATGTGTATTGAAGTAATTAATGCAATTGACATACTTACAGCAGGCCCTGGCCCAGAGCTTCTCGGTAACAGTCCTTACCAATGTGGTTAGAGTGGCTACTGCTTAGTTCCCATGAGCCTCTGGGCATCCAAGTCTAGGCATTACCATCAGAATCTATCATGAATCAACACCTATGGGGCCAGCCTGCCTATTCTTATGGCCCTATAGCCACCAGCCCATCATGGTCCCTGACCAACTGGCTCCACTTATCCCAGACCACCTAGTGGTTCACCACAGTGCCTGGAACATCAAAAGATCACATCGAGTCCAGGGAACTCTGGGCGCTAATGCTATTCTTGGGCGTGTTCTACATAGGGAAAGGCAATCAGAGAGAGAAAGAGACAAAGCCAGGGTCAGAAAGAAAGAGAAATGGAAAGGATATTATGGACTCAGACAACACCCCTCTTCCTTATCCTTGGTTTCATGCATCTTAAGAACAAGCTTCCTCTTGTACTGACCTTTTGTGATGGACTCTCTATTTGTGTGTGTGTGTGTGTGTGTGTGTGTGTGTGTGTGTGTGTGTCTGTGTTCATATGTGTGCCCATGCCTGAGGAGGTTGCAGTCAACCTCCAGTGCCATTCCTGCGAAGCCAACCACCTTGTTTTTGAAGGGTTTCTCACTGGCCCGAGGCTTAATGATTGGACTGGGTTGCATGGGCAATGAGCTCCAGGATGCTCTTGTCTCTGTCCCTGTCTCCAGCATTACAAGCACATGCCACCGAACCTGGCTTTGGATGTGGGTTCTCAGAATTGAATTCACATTCCTTTGTTTGTAAAGCAAGCACTTTACCAATTGAGCTACCTCCCTTCCGCAGATTCAGGCTGATTGGTAGAGTGATGTCAGCTGAAACAGACACACATACTGAGGCAAGACCCATGGAGGACCCATAATGTTTGGAGGGCATAAAGAAAAGGCTCAATGGACAGTGAGGGGGTGAGCTTGGCTTTCTTGCGGGGCTGAATGCTTTTTGGTCTCTCATCTTTGCTGATCTTCGCTTTCCTGAGAGGCAGAGCCAAGAACTCTTCCTGGTGTTCTTGTTGACCCTGATCCCTCCTGCTGACTCAAGCTGAGGCTGAGACCCTGGCTGTCTCTGCTAGGTTGTGTCACTACAGCTGATTCGTGTTTGCTATCCCAGCTCTACTGAACCGTGTATCAGTGGGGTGTATCTGTGAAGTCTGCATATGGACTGAACTGCCGCTGCTAACCTGTGAACTGAATGGCTGATTTCCAGACAACACAGATGAGGGTTACTCCAAAGAACCTTTCTAAGCAGGTCCACTTCTCCTGTATCCTTTCTTCCCCATGGCCTCTGGTGGGTGGTGGGCTAAAGGGGAGGTTAATGTGTTTAAGAACCATCATTAAATAGGTTTTGAAAAATTAAAGTTTCGAGGACACTCCTTACAAACCTGACAATGCTGGGCCAACGATTTGCACATCACAAAGGAGGACATGGAGTACAAGAAATAAGTCACCCCAGGACACGGGCAGTCAATGGCAAAGCTCCAACTCTCTTGCCCGTGTTGTCTCACGTTAAAATCATGGAGGAAGACGCTACACTCTTTCGTCTACTTCCTGTTCTTTGAACACTAAACCAAGACGTGAGTCATGTCTGTAGATACTGTGTGGTGGCTGCAGAGTGTTACTCTTCGGGACACTGACTGTCCTAGTGGACTGAACTGAGACACCACTATCAGAGACAACAATTCAAAACAGCTGGTACAGGCTGCACTTACTTGGAGCAAGAAGCCAGTGAGGGGCACCATCCCAAACAGAGTGCTGGTGATAACAATTTCTTTTCTTTTCAGAAAGAATCTTCAGGGACATCACAGGGTGGGTGTAAGGGTGTTACATGAGTGCAACCCCTAATGGAGATAAGCTATTGGTAATTTAGCATGCAAGACAGAGACAGCCTTATGGAGCTCGAGGGCAAAATCCACATGCAAATGAGATTCAGAACCTCCCAGAGACACTGGTAAATTGGGACAGGAGGCTGCCTGCCATTTGTTCACGGCAAGGATAAGAGGCCTTCGTGTAGGATTGTATTTTAAATTGATCCTTGTGATTTGAGGGCTTAGTAGCAAGAGTGGAGCTGGGGCTGGGGCTGGGGC
>NW_022196900.1:99448129-99464301 GCF_008632895.1 Mastomys coucha
GGCTGGGGCTGGGGCTTGGGCTGGGGCTGGAGCTCGGGCTGGGCTGGAACAGAAGAACTAGAAAGGCTAGCATGTGCAAAGAGCTGACCTGTCATCCATACCTGACCTGAGCACAGTGTGGCCAGAGGACACAGGTCCGCTGAGGAACAAGGGCAACCCAGGGTCCCAGAAAACTTGGCCAAGTTTATCATAAAGTTCCCTTTGTCAGTGTAGAACCTCAAAACAGGAACTGAAGCAGAGGCCATGGAGGATCATTGCTTACTGGTTTGCTCAGCCTGTTGTCTTATACAACCCAGGCCCGCCTACCAAGGGTCAGCTCTGCCCACAGTGAGCTAGGCCCTGCCGTATCAATTAGCAATTGAGAAAGTGCCCCCACAGAGTGCTCGTATGCCAATTTGATGGAGACAATTCCTCAATGAGGTTCTCTCTTTGACAAGATGTGTCAAGCTGACAACCAAGATTAGCCATCGCAATGAAAAGTTTTAGGCTGTGACAAATATTCTTGGGCTGTCGGAAATGCTTAAAACTAATTATGGGCAGGAGACAGGAGTTCAGAGCTGTCTCTCCTCTGATGAACTAACAATTGTGCATGTCATCAAGACAGACATTGTAAAAGAGGAAAGTGATCCTTTTATAAGAATTTAATAGGGAAACAGGCTCGTGAGCCCTATCTCATTAAAAGACCGACACCATGGAAAGAATCCTCACACATTCCCTGCCCTTGTTTTGTTTCCCACAGAGAGCCACATGAAAATGACTGTGCCTGGAGTTGAACTGTCTCCAAGACTGTGAGCCCCTCCTCCTTGATTCCAGAGGGACTTACGGACCCTGGAACATAAGCGTTGGGAGAGTAAAACCTGGCATCATGAATCTCAGGGCATGGATTCCAGTCTTGAGTCTAGAGATATGGTGTCCTCCTTGTCCCGAAAATTGCTTCCCTCTGACTGAGCAGCCCCAGAGATAAGAGGCCAGGCAAAGGTCAGAGGTCAGCCAAAGGGTGAGATCACTAAACTCACACCAGGTTTCCCCAGAGCACTGGAGTCCTGGCTCTTTACAGAGTCTCAGGATTGTGTGAACCTTCTGCATTCCTCCGATGTCTGGGGTAGGGTATGCGCATGTGTGCCTGCTCATGAGAATGTATGTGTGTGCGTACATGTGGGGGCCGAGGTAGACAGACAAGCTGCCTTCCTGCATCATTGTTCACTTTAACTTTTGAGACAGGGACTCTCACTGAACTGGGAGCTCATTGATTTTACTAGACTATCTGGCCAATAATCTAGAGATGCCCCCTGTCTATGCCCCCCAACACTGGGAGCACGGGTGCGTGGTACCACACCCAGTGTTTTACCCAGGTGTTGGGGATCTGAACATAGATCACCAGGCATATGCTGCAAGCCCCTTATTGCCTGAGCTATGCACCAGCTCACTGAGCACCTGTGCTGTTTTTACTAAGTGCGAGGCTCAGTGTGAGTGTCAACACCAAAGCTCTACAGTTTCTCTTGTCATTTTACAGAATAGGGGGAAAAGATTTGGTTGGAATTTTCTTCTTTGCTAAACAGAAGGGGCAGTCCTCAGACCCACTACCCTCCAGGAAAAAAAAGCGGGGATGGGGGGGCGAGGGGGGAGAAGAGCTGCAAGCTTGGTGAGTAAAGAATTAGGTGGTAAATCAGTAAGCTTTACCGTAGACCTTGTTGTTTTTGGCTAAATGAAAAGGTTTACCAACGGAAGCCTTGTTCTCTATTTTAATGACTGCCTATGCCATTTAATTACTTCTGGTCTGTTAATATTTTAAGATCATTTTGTTTTATTGCATCTTTCAATGTGCTTCAAAGGTCAGAAGGAAACCACTTTGAATCTCAAATAAGTTCTATTTCTAGATAACAGATTTATGGACGGTGCGAGGCAGTCAGTGCCTTGCGGCTTTTCATTTCAGGTTTTGTTTTTAAAAGACTCTGCCCAAAGTGATGCAGCTACCTACGTGTGGTGGCTGGGTGATTAGAAGTCAGGCTTTGGGCTGGGGAGAGAGCTCAGTATCATGAGAGCCTGTGTTTGGCTGCCCAGAATCTATAGACAAAAGTTGGGCATAGCAATCCATGTATAATTTCAGTGCCTTGAAGGGAGGCTGATCTCTGTGGCTTACTAACCAATCAGGCTACCAGAATCAATTCAGTGAGAGACCCAGTTTTGTTGTTGTTGTTTGTTGGCTGGTTGATTTGTTTTGTTTTTATTTTGAAGTAAAGTGGAGAGGCGCTAGAGAGATGGCCCAGTGGTTAAGAGTATATACTCCTGTTGCAGAGAATCTGGGTTCATTTTCCAGAAGCCAAGTCAGGTGGCTGGTAACTCCAGCTCCATGAGATCTAACATCCTCTTCTGGCCTCTGTAGACACTGCACTAACATGCACATGCATTCATGCAGACATATACACACATAGAGAACACCTCGCATGCATACACACAAACACACACACACACATGTATTTTTTAATTATCTTAATAAAACCTAAGGAGACGAGTGACTGAGGAAGACACCAGGTGTCCATAAATGTGAGTACCTGCTCATGTACACACACGAAAAGGGCTCAGTAGGCTCCACTGCTCACAGCCAGCGGCCTCTGGAGAAGATGCTGGGCCTCAGTCCCTCATCTGTAAAGAGGAGATAGAAGGAATGGATGTGCTCCCACATGCTGGGAAGTAACAATGCCTCCAGGCCCTCCCAGGCTCAGGGTGTGTTTCCCGATTACCACCACTGTTTCTCCTCAAGACCACACAATGATCAAGTCACTGCCGTGGCTCTTCCTGAATCTCTACATCACAGCCACACACAAAAAGATAGTTGAGGCAGAGATGGGTTAAATAGTTGTCACTCCTTAAAGGAGTAATAACTCATCCCCAAGTCCCACCCCCTCACGCCCTTCCACTGAGGCTTTGAGCTTTTATGTATGTGAGAAAACACACAGACCTTAGGTCCATCCCACTCCATTCCCAGCCCTCTACTCATGTCTATTTCACATGTAGACTGTAGCCATTCCATCTCAAGAGCTCCCATGTCTTATCTAAATAGCTTCTGTGGCAGGGGCTGGGAAGGTGGTCCAGTGGTTAAATCGCTTGCTGTGCAAGTGTGAGGACTAAGGTTGAGGTACTCCGTGTCTATGTACAAGCTGAGTGGGGATGGAATTCCAGCCTGAGAAGGAAGAGACGAGACTCCCCAGAGTGATCTAGCTAGAGAGATGAGTCATATCAGTGAGCTGTGGGTTTAACTGAGAGATCTTGGCTCAATAAATAAGTTGGAATAGTGATCTAGAATGACTCCCAACATTAACCGTGGGCCTCCACATACACACACTGAATGCTCACACACGTGCACACCTATATACGTACAGTAAGCACATGTAAATGGAAAAGAAAACAATCTTCTGTTCTAGTTTCTTTTCTGTTGCTGTAATAAAACAGTCTGGCCAAAAACAAATTGGGGGCAGAGTGATTATTTCTGTGTAAACATGTTAGTTACAAAGCTAGACACTGAGAGAAAACAAACAAGCAAACGAACAAGAGATGGCAGTGATTACCTTTGGGTTTAGTTACTGTTCGTGTCACCCTAAGGGGCCTTAAGGACTGCCTGATAGTTAGGCATGAGAGGGCTGGCCTTTCAACCAGGTACCCAGGAGGCTGAGGCAGGAGGATCATGCCAAGAAGCTTCAAGGCCTGCTCTAGTAACATAGTAAGACTCTGTCTCAAAGAAACCAAACATATGTTTTTATATACAATATGTAGTTTATATTATATAATGCATACAGTATATTAGCATATATAGGTATGTGACATTTTTAATAAGAATCAGTTGCTAGTGCATGGCCCTAAGGATCTGAGACTGTGTATTACCACCATACTGGCATAGAAAGGTGAATGTAGTGGTCATGCTTGAAGATGGCTTCTGATTATTCTTGTTTCCCTGGTGTCATGGTTTTGGTCAGTTCTCTCTCTCTCTCTCTCTCTCTCTCTCTCTGAATAATACTGACCTGTGTCATCAATAGGGAATTTTAGGTATGACCAAGTGTTACTCCTGGGGCTAGATCAGGAAAACCCACTGTGCTTTCCCCTTGACTCCCTCCGCCCAAGAAGCATGGGCTGCTGTGCCGTGGGATCCTCAGGCAGGTCATGGCATGACAAACTGAGAGTTCCTACCAATGTGGAACATGCATTTAGTGTCTTGTGAAGATGCCATTTTGGAAGCAACTCCAGGCAAGTGAACAGACAAGGGTGACTCTCCTGACAGCCTGTGAGCATTCCCTAAGAAGCCCTAGGCCTGTGTGATTTGGGCAGGCCACTCTAAAATCCGGCAAGGTGGTAGGGATGATGATTCACATTGTTGTTTAAGTCACTTACAAGACAATAGATTAGATAACTAAGGCATATTTTTCATACTGAGAGGTAGAGCATTATTGCTCTAGCAAAAATTCCTTCTAAAGAAATAGGTGGTCACAGACCAAAGATCTAGGTGTCAGAAGCCAGAAGACTTTACAGACGAATGTCCTAGAGTACATGACAAGCCCTGAAGGTCCCCACAGAGGCTGCAGGTGGAAACAGGGGATGGTTTCAAGGGAGTGGAGAAGATGGAATGTATGCAGTGTTGTGGCAGGAGTCAAAGCATCATGGTCCGTAGTCGTGTGCGAAGTAGAAAGCCTATCTAATACTCCCCTGGTCTATCTGGGGAAGTTTACAACTGAACTGTTGACAATGCCACCTGGTTTATTCTTGGTATTAATACTAATGTATGAGTGGATACAGACAGGTTAAAAGGGAACCTTTTTTTTTTTTTAAAGTAGACACTGGAATGGAAGAACATGAGGAAAATTGGCCTATGTATCCCTGTAGCTCTCCAAGCCAAGGGCAGACCGAGAACTCTGGGCAGCTACAAATATGAGACACTATTATATAAGAAGCACAGTGAGTGACTCTAAAGGCATAGCCAAAAGCTCAAAGTAAATCCAATTCACGAGAAGTTATTCTCGCTCCTAATTAAAGAACCGTTGAACTGTGGTAGAGGTGATTTGGAATTTACCTGGTCTACTAACTTCTATGTGCTTTGCATATTCTTCCTTATGACTGGATGCTTCTAACATTTGCCTTGCATCCCCTTCCGCATGCGGGAGTTGAGAACATGTTTCTTTAGTTCTCCCCTATTTAAATTCAGAGCCTTAGTATTTTGAAGTCAGTAACCAAGGAGATTGTGTGTGTGTGTGTGTGTGTGTGTGTGTGTGTGTATGAATATATATGTACCTGATTTTATGCAACATTCAAGACTCAATGATGCTAATGGGATAAGGGAATGACATTGGATAGATGGATATGAAGTTCTTGGAAGTAAGAGAGTACAATTTGGATTTAAAACATTGAGGGCAGAAGGTAGACTGTGATAGTCAGACTCCAAAATAGATTTCACCAATTACTACCTCCTGGTATTACCATATCTCTATAGGCATTTCCTACCCAGATAGGGGTAATCTGTTCAAAGGTATCAGAGTCTCTCCTGCCTTCTCCCTCCTCCTCCCCTCCTATTATTGCTTTCACCGAGTTTCTCTGTTTCTCTATAGCTCCCTCTAGCCTCAAACTTGCTATGAGCCTAAGGATGACTTTGAACTCCTGGTCTCGCTGCTGCCTCCACCTCTGTTGTACTGGAATTGCAGTTGTGCACTACCACAAGGCTTATGTGGTGCTGAGGATTGAGTCTTGGCTCTGTACATGCTAGGCATGCTAGGCACTGCCAAGTGAGTCAGACATCCCCATGCCCCACCTTGCTTTATCTCTGAGTGATCTCTCAGCAAGAAGTCAGCCCTGTTTCAAGGACTGAAGATCTGGGGAAAGGTCCACATGGCAATGAACTGAAGCCAGCACAAGCCTGACAACCGTAGGAGCATGGGGTCATGGGGGCACATGAGCATGGGGTCATGGGGGCACATGGGCATGGGATCATGGGGGCACATGAGCAAGGGCTCATGGGGGCACATGGGCATGGGATCATGGGGGCACATGAGCAAGGGCTCATGGGAGCACATGAGCACGGGAGCACATCATTTTGGAAACAGATCATTCCCCTCCTGTTGAGTTTCCCAGTAGCTCCCATTCAACAGCAGTTCCATTACTATATCTTTTAATGAGACAGTGGGTTAGACCAGTTAAGTAAAGTACTGTAGAATTCCTGCTGTAAAGGCACTATGTCATGGAGATTTGCTATAGTTGTTATTGTTTCAAGCCTCTCCACTGGGGTGTAATTTCCTTCTTAGCACCAGATAACAAATATGGCAAAGAGTTTCATTCTTAAAACCTCAGTTTTGATTTGGTGCCAACAGCCCAACAAAAACCATCTTCTCTATAGCTACATTCCTAAAGACTTATGTTTAAGAGGCATTTAATTCTGCGTATGCTTTCTTGGTCCTTTGCCAGAGTAAAGAAAGATGGTTCCACCCACCAGGGACATGATTTCAGCACTTGTGGGCTTGAAGGGCGATTTATAACCCAACCACTGAGATTCCCATGAGCCGCGGAGATAAGGTCTCTTATCAGTAAGGAATTATTTCCACTGAGGGAACGGGGAGGGATGGAGACTTTTATTTATCATCAGACATAATCTTCTTTAAAAAATGAACTCATAGAGGGTAAAGGAAAGAAGCCTCAGCTTGAGAACATGGGAGTAACTGAAGAGTCACCCATCTGCTAAAGATAATCTAGGAGCTGGGGAGATGGCTTAGTGAGTAAGGGCGCTTGCTGTTCTTGCAAAAGAACTGAGTTTAGTTCCAATCACTCATGGAAGGTGCCCCACAACTGCCTGTACTCCCAAGGATCCAATGCATTCTTCTGGCTTTTGTAGGTACCTGCACTTGTGTATACACACACACACACACACTACAGCACACACATAATTAAAACATATTTTTAAAAGATAAGCATATACCCTCCATGAGAACAGAGACATAATAAATGGGGTACCAAATGAACTGTCAGGTTCTGAATGAACTCTCAAGATTGTTCCTGATTTTAGTGGAAATGCTTTGAGGTTTTGTCAGTTTAGAGAGATGTTAGCTATGAGTTTTCTGCATATTGCCTTTATTATTTTGAGATATGACCCCTGTATTTTGATATTCACAGAGCTATAGTAAAAAACAAAAAACAAAAAAACCAAAAAACAAAACAAAAAAAAACAAACAGCATGGTACTGGCATAAAACCAGGCACATTTATCAATGAAGTAGAACTGAGGACCCACACACAAGCTCATACTCCTACAGCCACTTGATTTTTGACAAAGAAGCCAAAGCATATACAGGAGCAAAGACAGCATCTTCAATAAATGGTGTTGGTCAAACTGAATGGCTACTTATAAAGGAATGAAACTTAATCTTTGTATCTCTCCCTGAAAAGAAAAAAACTCAATTCCAAATGGATCAAGAACCTCAACATAAAACCTAATCCCTGATTCTGATAGAGGGAAAAAGTATGAAATATGCTAGAACTCATCCAATAGTGCAGGCAGTAATTAATCAACAATTAATTACTGGAACCCCTTGAACCCCCAAAATTTCTCTGTGGTAAAATCCACCATTATTTAAGTAAAGAGGCAGTCTAACGCGTGGGCAGAACCTTCTTTAGACAGGTGCCTGGAAGAGAGTTAGTACCTAGAATACATAAATAATTCAAAAATTAAAACTTAAGAAAACCAACAGCCCAGTTAAAAACAGGGTATGAAACCAAGTAACGAGTTCTCAAAATATGAAAGACAAATGGCTGAGAAACATTTTTTTAAGTGATCAGCATCCTTAGCCATCAGGGAAATTCAAATTTGAACTATTTGGAGATTTCATCTCACCCCAATCAGAATGGCTAAGGTTTGAAAAACAAAAACAAAACAAAGCAAAACAAAAACAACAGTAAGGGCTATGCATGTGGGGAAAGGGAACATGCATACACTGCTGGGGAGTGTGCAAACTGATGCAGCCACAATGGAAATCAGCGTGGATGCTCCTCAAAACCCAAAACAAACAAAACACTAGAAATACATCTAGCAGATGACCTAGCTGTGTCACTCTAGAGTATATACCCAAAAGACTCTATCCTGTTATGGAGAACCCTGCTCATCCATCTTCATTGCTTCTCTATTCACAATAGCCATAAAATGGGAACAACCTAGATGGCTCTCAACTGATGAGGGATAAGGAAAACATGGTATATTTACCCAGTGGAGTATTACTCAGATGCTACAAAAAGGGGAATTGTAAAAGTTACAGGTAATGGATGGGACTGGAACCAATGATTCTGAGTGATGTGAGTAAGACTCAGAATAAAAACCTTGAATGTTCTCTCTGATTTGTGGATGCTAGCTTTGGGTCTTCATATATATGTGGTCCATTTGGAATGCCCATGGAGGTCAAGAAATTAATAAAGATCCATGGGGAGGATTTTGAGGGATGGTAGGTAGCATGTGGTGCTGAAAGGGATCAAAAGTTTAAAATGGTACAGGAAGGGTTAATGGGAGGGCATTGTCTGAGGCAGAGATGTAGGAAAGGATAAATAACTCTAAAGACATTTTTTTAAAGTCATATGGAAGCTTCCTAAAATACATATATCCTCACATATAAAAAGAGCTTAAATGGAGTTACCACATAATGAGGTAATAATACCCCTACTAGACATCACAAGTTAACAAATAAAAAGTTCAGTGACAGGAATGGGTTATCTCCCTTAGAGTTGTTGATCAGTAAGGTCCCATAGTGTCCCAACAGGCTACTGTCAATGTCTTCCATTTCCCTCCAGAACTTGACAGTTAAGGCAACTATTGTTGAAGTTATAAGATTCTTGAGTTATAGAACACAATGAAATCAGGCTGGTGTTGACATGGAAGCTTTATTTCTACCAGCCAGAATCATAGTATGGAACTTGCTCTGCATACTCTCAGAGGAGAAAAGTAATCATCCATTTCATCCAGCTGTGAACCTTGTGAGCTACATCAGCTGGCCTGGTAAGATGGTCCATGATATAGTAGTGGCACAGATGTCATGGGAGTAACCAATTACTTTCTGCTTGGATGTAAGTCCTGTTACACAAGTTAAACCCATATTCAGCCCTGATACAGGAGCCAAGAACACACAGCTAGACAGATCATAAGGGAGAACTTACTTCTATTATTTTACTCAATAGACATAGTAATAAACTGACTCCTAATGACGTCTCCTTATATCCATAGATGAGTGCATGTTCAACCCTCACCAGGAAAGTTTATTTTTGCAGTGTACAGTGGTTATAGTGAGGTCCCAAATTGGCCAAGGTGCAGAGAATAAGAGATTTGGATGATCAGCCTTAAAGGAGACATCTGCCTCATACCTTTTGCTCCCAAGGCTCAGGAATCTTTGGCAACTGATACTTGCTGGAAGAGGAGTTGTCATTTTCTTTACGGATTCAGCTCCTTGATGGTTGATCATGCTCCAGTGGAAGGACATACTTCCAATGGTATATGGGCAGCACAACTTGAGCTTGATGAGGTTTTTGGTTGGTTGGTTGATTTTGGTTTTTAGGACAATAATTTGAGTAGGTGGTGAAGGAAGAGTGGATCTGGGAGGAATTAGGATAGAGTTGAATATGATCAAAACAGATTATATGAAATCCTTAAGGAACTCATTAAAAACTAGAAATGACATGTGATCACTCTCTGGGCATGCTAACACTTGAGAGGGACCAAGGTTGACTGAAATCACTATGTATTTGCTGAACTGTGTATTTCTAAACTAGAAGTTCTCTATGTGTCCACAAGGATCCTGTTTTGTCTATCTGTCCAACCTGGCAGGATGCCGAGAGTCTAAAACAACAGTTCAGAACTCAATAAATAGTGGGTCAGCAGATGGTTTAAATTCCTGAGGTTATTAGTTTGGGAATTATGGTTGATCCCTGACAAGCCAACATGAAAATATCAAAGTGGTCATTTCCATGGCTTCTAAGGAAACACTCTGACTTATTGTCAGAAAATTTAACAAGGAGAACAGTTAAGAAGTGGCTTTTCCAGGACACTAAATCAAACAGATTATGTCTTCAAAAAAATTTCATGGTTTTAAACTACCAGTCTAGTGTCCTTTTGAAAGAATGATTGCAGCCATAAGAATCGCGCTACATTGATTACCCACACCCCTTTGTCTCTCTTTTCCCTCTATAATGAGGAAAGAGAATTAATAACAAAGATGAGACGCTGCACTGACATTGCAGATAGCATTATCAAAGAAATATAAAATCCTGTGACAAACTTGACCTCAGTGGGTCACCCAAACAAACAGAATTCATGCTGCTCATGTGTTCTTATGATAAAAATGATCTATTCAAATTTAATTAAGAGCAAATACACGTTAGCAGGTCCATCACTACTTGATGCTATTCCAGTGGTTAATTGACTTCCTGTCTGCACTTTTAATCTTTCCCACATAGTCATCCACATAATGGAAAGTGTTACAATAAATGAGGTACGGAGGTCTTCAGCATGGCCGGGGCCCAGGCTGGTCTCTTCAGGATTCCCACAGCATGGGCTACTGATTACTGATATCCTACTAAAATATGCTTTGTAAGCTACATTACAATTATTTACCAGTCATATTAAAAAACAAAGCCAGGACAACACAGTAGGTATCAAAAGCATTGGCATAAAGCAGCTTTACCACATTCTCCTTGATTTGTCTCCCAGTGAGGGCAGAAGGCTGAGAAGTCACTGATGAGGCAGGGGATTTACATCTCTGCACACACAGATTCCAGTAAGGGGCTCCTGCATGTCCAGCAGGTGATACCATCTTTTCACAGGCTCGGGACACTTAACATACAAATTGATGTGTCTCAAATGACATGTAAGATGTGAAACTTGTTTCTCAGATGGGAGCTCAGTGGAAACACCCAAACCACAGCTTTCAAAGTTTAGATTTCAGAGACACAATAGTGCTGGGAATTCCGCAAGCATGTGGCCCTTTGTGGCAGGCCACGTGAAAGTGCACTCCGTTTGGTTCACACAGACAGCTCCGTCGTTCTGGAAGCCTTCTACCATTAAGCTGAGTTAATTACTCCCCTGAGACACTAAGCTGGCTGAAAACTTCACTTTGTCTAATGTTACACGAGCCACTTTGCACTAGTTTTGAGCTAAGCTGTTGACGGTGGTTAATTCTATGCAAAAAACGTTAACCAAAGCAGAGTGGTGTGGCAGAGAACAGGTGTTACATGAGAGCTGTGCTCAGCAAGGATTGCTGTGTAACCTCCAGTAAATCCTTGGTTTCTATAAACTTCTAGTTCCTCAGATTAAAAAAAAAATGCTTACAAGAAATAGTGTCTTATGTGTGTTTTGTGTGTATGTACATATGTGTATTGAGTATGGAATGTCTTCTTCATTTCAATTTCTACCTTATTTATTTAATTATTTATTAATGCATTATTTATTTATTTATTTATTTATTTATTGTTGACACTGGGCCTCTCACTGAATATGGAATTTACCACTTTAGCTTGCTGCCCAGAAAACTCCATGGATCCATCTACCTTTGCCTCCCAGTTCTGGGGTTGCAGATGTGTGCACTGCACCCAACGTTTTACATGGGTTCTGGGAATTTAAACTCGGTCTGTATGCTTGCATAGCATTTTACCCACTGAGCCATCTCCCAGCCCTGAAATCTGGCAGCTTTAAGGTGAGACAATGTTAGCAAAGATGCTTTGAGAGCATACAAGATCTCAGGAGACAGGATGTGCTGTCATAATTGCTCTTGCTGTTGGTCTCCACGTATTCTGGAATCTCACAGAAACCTTTAGACCAGGACCTTTCAGGACATAATATTCTGTGGATGAAAGCGATCAAATTCCCTCTGTCAAGTCTGTGAATTGCATCTTGCAAAACGATGCCTTCCCATCCTAGGCTAGGACCTAGCCCTTCCAATAAAGCGTTTATGAAAAGTGTGGTAAGCTGGAGATGATTCAATCAGTAAGGTGTGCTTACTTTGCAAACTCATGGACCTGAGTTTGATCCACAGAGGCCACTTTAAACATATAATTTCAGGCGTAGTGGTGTACTTTTGTAGTCCTCACACTGGGAAGGCAGAGAGACAAGAGGTTACGGTTCACTGGCTAGCCAGCCTGGTCTGCTTGGCAAGGTCCACCCCAGTGAGAGATCCCATCTTGATCCCAGCACTCAGGAGGCAGTGGAAGGCCAGTCTCTGTGAGTAAAGCCAGCCTGGTCTATACAGCAAGTTCTAGGCTAGGGTTACTTACATAGTGAGGCCCTGTCTCAAAAACAAACAACAGAAAGAGTGAGGCTAGATAGAGGGTTCAATGATTAAGAGTGTATACTGCCCTTGAAAGGGACTCAAGTTCAGTTCTAGCACCCACGCCAGGCATCTCATAACCAACTGCCTCTAACTCCATCTCCAGAGCATTAAATGCTCTCTTCTGGACTCCCCAGGCTCCTAAACTCACACATGCACATACCCATATGCAGACATACACATGTACACATCATTCAAATATAAAAATAAATTTTAAAGAAAAGGTGGACAGTGTCTGAGGATCCAAAGTGGACGTCACTCTCAGACACAGGTATGCGTACAGACATGTACAGATGCCCATACTCATGTACCCACAAGTGTTTTTAAAATCACAGTATTTGGTTACAAGGGTGCACTAATACTCATTCATCATACTGCCTGTTTTGTAATCATAATGGCTGAGAAATAAAAGGAGAATCAATTCACAATCACAAGAAGACTGTCACTAGCTTGGAGAGCCTCTCAGTGTTGTAGAGAGACTAAGGATGTCCACAGACAGCAATGGTGGCTGGGGAGGAGGGAGGAGCTGAAAGAGAGGGAGATTTCCTCTGTGCGAGAGAACACTGGAAAGCATTGGGACTGTGCAATCTCGGGTCCAACAAAAAGACAGTGAGGCACTGTGCCAGCTACTTTCTCGTTTCCACGATCAAAACACCTGTTGAGAATCAACTTAGGGGAAGAGAATGTGTTCTGGCTTATGATTAGAGAGGGCACGGCACATGACGGTGAGTCTATTAGATACTTTCTGGGTGCTGTGATAAAAAATACCACGGCCAAAGAGTGGCTATGGAGGGAAGGGTTTATACTTCCAGAGGAAGAGTCCACAATGTGGGGAGGGATGTAGCAACAGGTAGCTGGAGCAGGAAGCTAAGAGATCACGTCTTCAAACACATGCTTGAAGCAGAGAGAGCAAACTGCAAAGGGACCAGCCTATAAATAAGCTCTTAAAGCTCACTCTTACAGATGCACTTCCTCCAGTAGGGCTCCACCTCCTTCCTAAAGGCTCCTTAGCCCCCTAACAGTACCATCATCTGGGACCAAGTCTTCAAAGCTCCCTGTGGGGACATTTTCATTCATGTCACAGGTAAGGAAGGCACATAACAGTGAGAGAGGCTCAGGGCTCATGGCCCTGGCTAGGAGCTTGCTCAGACTGAGTAGAGCAAGGAAAAGAAAGAGAACAGGAGGCACGACCAAGATATAAACCTTAAAGCTTTCCCCACACCAACAACCCAATTCTTCCACCTCAGACCATTCTCTTAAAGTAGTGGTTCTGGGTTCTCAATTTTCCTAATGCTGGGACTCTTTAACACAGTTCCTCATGATGTGATGACCTCCAACCATAAAATTGTTTCCATTGCTGCTTGGTAATTATAATTTGTAATTGTTATGAATTGTAAATACATGTGTTTTCTGATGGTCTTAGGTGACCCCCTGTGAAAAGGTCATTTGACCCCCCCACCCAAAGAGGTCACAACCCACAAGTTGAGAACCATTGTTCTAAAGGTTTCATGACCTCCCAAAGCCAGGCCACCAGATAGGGACCAAGAATTGAAGCGCATGAACCTGTGGGGACATTATATTCTTAAGTCACAAGTATGTATGTATCAGAAATGGGAAATCAGTTGATGCTGTATATGGAAGTATTTTGTATGTGGAAGTATTGAGTGGTAGCTCTCCCTTCTACCACAGCCCTGGAATAGCCCACAGTGTCCTTATCTGGCCAGATGGAAAGATCAAACAAGCTCCAAGAAAACAAACAAAAACCACAAGGTTCTTTGTCAAAGACATGAGCTAAACACTGAGGTGAAGAGGGCGTCTGAGTTGGATGCTGGCATCTGCAGTAAAATGGTGACATTCTGACATTTGCAGGGACTTGGCTGTATGGAGAGTCCCACCTGCTACCACATGCATGAAACTTCCCACTTGCTTTTTTTTTCCAGCTTAGCCTTGAGGATAAACAGACTGCCGGGGATCTCCTGACACTGAAGGAAAGTCTAAAACATGAGGCAAATCAACACAACAACCCTTCAAAAATATAGCCTCAGAGGGAAGAGCATAGGGACAGAGAAGAGCTAATGAACAAACTGACATTTCCATAGTCCATCCAGAGAATGACAGGAAGGGATAGTAGCCATGAGATGGGCAGGGACTAAGAAAAGATGCGAGAAATGAAATCTGTGCTCACCCAAATAAAGACTTCATGTAGAGGCCAGATGCCCAATTTGAGGAACATGACAAAAACAATTAGCAAAAAGTAATCACAGCTGAAGGCTACTACAGAGGCACTATGTGCCTTTGAAGGAATCTATGAAGTGGCTGCTATTTATCAAGGTGCTTTGTTTGGAACAACAGAAAGCATGGTATAAAATACTCAGCTGTTAACGAGAATTGTAAGATTTAAACTCAGGAGCACTGAGCATGGTGTTGCATACCTATAATAGCAACATCTGGGGGCTTGAGGTAAGAAGATTGAGTTCCAGGTTATCCTGGGTTATGCAGCAAGACCTGTATTAATTAATTAAATGATTAGTTAATTAATTAGGCTTATAGTATCTATAGGTCTATTTTTAAACATTTTATTACACTTCTTCAAATGTCTCACCTTAGACAAATTATTGTAAAATCTAAGAAGAATGGACATAAGGAAAACATTATAAAATCTGGAAGAAGGGTTGACAAGATGTCTCAGGTTGGGGTGGGAGGAGCTCTCCTAGGAAGTCTGATCACCTGAGTTTGATCCCCAAAGCCCACATGAAAAGGCCATATGTGGTACACACCTGTGGTCCCAGCAATCCTACAGTGAGATGAGAAGAGAAGGCCGGTGGCTTTCCTGAGGTTCATGGGGCAGCTAGCCTGAAGCACCCTCCTACCTCCATCTCCCAAGGGCCGGCATGACAACCATGTTCCATACTCCCATGGGTTTCATACAGGAGGGGAATCCATAGGAGACCTCCAGCTTGCCCTTCATGCCTCAGGCTATTAACTAACTTTCAAAAACCATGTGTATGTAAAATAAAAACCAAAGGTAGATTTAAAATTTTTCAAAATTAGGACAGGAGGGATGGCTCAGCCATTATGAATGTGTACAGCTCTTTCAGAGGACCTGGGTTCAATTGCCATCACCCATATCAGGCAGCTCAAAACTACCTATTATCCCAGTTCCAGGGATCACATTCCCTCCGCCAGCCATAGAAGGCACTATACACATGGGTAGCACATACAGACAACCAGGCACACATACATACAAATAAATACTTTTTTAATTCAAAATCATCCAGTAGGTTTGAAAAATGACATTCTTTCACACTGAACATTGTACAGTTAAGAGCTGCTGCACCCAGCAATGTCTCCTGACCCACAGCTATCCCATATGCTATGGACTGGGCCTCTCTGAGAACACACTGGGAGTATATGGGTCCCTTAGGTGTTTCTCTAACTCCTCCACCCTTGAGATGATATCTGCAAGTGGTGGCTCAAGTTGACACCTGTGGGACATAGCATTTCTTTTGTAAGTACATTAGGTAACAGTTGTTGACCAAGCCATCAATACCAGAGGAGAAACTAGGGCCCACCTAACTGAAGACATGAAAATGTGTATCAGAGCTGCTTCTTTTAAGAAGGTTAATGGGGGTCTGGCAGAATGGCTCAGCAGGTATAGGTGCTTGCCACCAAGTCTGACAACTTGAGGTCAATCCCCAGGACCTACATGGTTGAAGGAGAGAACCAGTTCTCACAAGTTGTCCTCTGACTTCCACATTTTCCTGCCATGATGTGTACATATGTACACACACACACACACACACACACACACACACAGTGTGAGAGGGAGAGAGAGAGAGAGAGAGAG
>NW_022196900.1:99464311-99514807 GCF_008632895.1 Mastomys coucha
AGAGAGAGAGAGAGAGAAAGAGAATGAGACTATTATAAAGATAATAAATAAATTAAAAGGTCAATGACAGGATGACTTCAGACATCCGGTATCCCCAAAGGTGCTTTGCTTCTTCATAAGACTGGAAAAGATGAAGGGGCATCACCTTGTCCAGTGAGGAGGGCAGACCCTCCAGCTCCTGCAGGCCCACCTTCCTATGTGACCATGACTACAAAAATGAAGCGAGACCAGATGTCACTTAAAGTTCACCTCTGCTGTGTCAAGAACCAACAGAATGTGCTAGAGGCTGCAGGGCTGGCGGTGCATGCTCAAGTGCCAGCCTCACGCCCGAGTCTTGGCAGGATGCGAGAAATGAAGGGACCGATGTGTTTGCCTTCTCCAGCCCACATCGCAGGTAAAGTTGGGCAGGGTATACTCTTTGCAGACCATGGCAGCTCTTAGCTGGGAAATGCTCACCTAGTGGCACGCCATAACACTGACAGTCTTCCAGAAAGCTGCTGCCAAGGGGCACACACGCTCGCCCACTTACATTTGCAGTTAGCAATGGCCCTCGAGCCGGAGAGAAGACATTTTTTAGCCTGGGTATTTTATAGGAATTTGAAGTGTTTCTAGCTGTGAGTACATGGGGTGGTTTTGGAAATGGAGGTTTTAAAGTCTTCAAACATTCGCAGCTAGATGGAGCACTAGATGCCGAGGTTCCTGAATTGTAGTTTGTGATAGGGACGTATCAGGGTCCTAGGTGCAATCTGTGTGAATCTACCTCCTTCTAATCCATCAAGAACATGAAGAGGAGGGGGAGGAAAGGAAGGAGACAGGAGAGAGAGAAAGAAAAAAAGGGCAAGGGAGAAAGAAAGCAATAATATTACCTTTAGATAAATAAGTTTAATTGGATTTCCCGTAACAATTTTACTCTTTGTATGTGTTTGTGTGTGTACATGTGGTGGCTACAGGTTGATATCAGGAGTCTTCATAAATCGCTCTCCACCTTTTCTGAAGCCAGGTCTCTTAGTGAACCTGGAGTTTACTGATTGTCTAGACTGGCTGGCCAGTGAGGTCTGGTGATATGCTTGCCTCTGACCTCTGACCCCTGACCCCCACGTCTGCCTCCCATCCAATCCCAGGATTGTAGATACACGCTGTCTCTCCCATCTTTTACATGAGTACTTGGAATCTGAACTCAGGAATGCAAATTTGTTCAACAAGTAGTTTCTCTACTCCAAAAGACCTGTCATTCCCTTCTGGCTTCCACGGGGATGGACATGTGTGTGTGTGTGCATAGACATGTAAGTAAAATAAAATGTTTTGGAAAAGTTAGTGGCTTTGAGCAAGGTGGCAGGTGTGGTCAGCCAAGGCTTTCCATCACACACATAGGGCCGCCAAGGAAGCAGCACCATGTGTTCCATGTTCATGGGAGCCCTTGGACCTGGAGTTCCCATAACATTTTTCACTTTACAGCAAAATGAGAACAAACAATTCAGGGGGAAAGAATCTACCCCTACATAACACGAAGTCAACAACTTTTCCTATCCCCTCCGACTTCAGGGCACCCAGCAATTTTCCATAATTTCCATAATGGCGGAGATGGGAAGACACGCAGTAATAACAAATAAAAACACACCATTATCCATGCACAGGTGTAACCTCAAAACACACACATCCTTCTCCAGGACTTTGAAAATGTGCTTACAGTTGCTTATTTTGTCCAAACTTGCATATTTTCCTTCAGTTTCCCTCAGACTAACAATACTGCCAGTCCAGACAGTCACTGGATCCACCAGGGGTCTGAAATTATGGAAACCAAGTCTGCTTTGAGAGTGTTCCCCCACTAACCCCGATCCTCTGGGAGCCTGAAGTGTGCTCTCCTTGGTGAATCTGTCCCGTGGTCCTTGGCCTGACCATGGGATCACCAAGGAGTTCAGAGGTGGTGTGCCATTATTGTGAGCCTTGTTCTGTATTTTAGTCCATCTGCATGATACGTACTTTGGGGGCTGGGTGGTATTTTATATGCACATGCGAGCATACACAGAAGCCAAAGGGGACACTGGATGTCATGCTCTATCACTCCTTGCCTTATTCCCTTGAGCTAGACCCTCTCACTGATTCCAGAGCTTGCCTGGCAGCCATCCAGTCAGAGCCATCCTCCTGTGTCTCCCCATCCACAGTGCTGGGGTTAAAGGACACAGGGCTATGTCTAGGTCTTCGCATAGATGTCAGGGGTTTCAACTTGGGTTCTCATGCTTACATAGCAAGAAGTCTTGCCCACTGAGTTGCCTATTTAGCCCTAGCAAGGCACATTTTGTCTCCTTAACCAATTCGACAGGGGCTGAGTAAGATGCCTCGGGAGATGAAGGGGCGTGGTGCCAAGCCTAATGAGCAGAACTCAAATGGTGGAAAGAGAAAACCACTCATGCAAGCTGTCTTCTGACCTCCACATGACCAACACACACACACACACACACACACACACACACACACACACACACAATGTAAAAACTAAAAAGAAAGAAAGGAGGAAGGAAGGGAGGAAGGAGGGAAAGAAGAGGTGGGAAAAACCCTCTATAGTCCAGGTACTCAGTGAGGATCTGTACCACCAAGAGGGCACTAGGAACTCCAGTCCCAAGAGCTCCCAGGACAATGGAAAACACTGTGCTACTTCCATGGTGCATCTCCACGAGTGATGGAAAGCCTTGGTTGACCACCGTTGTCCTCACTTGCTCAAAGCCACTAATTTTTGTTAAAAAAAAATTATTTTATTTATGTATATAAACACACACACACACCACAC
Organism: Mastomys coucha; assembly: GCF_008632895.1. NCBI lineage: Eukaryota > Metazoa > Chordata > Mammalia > Rodentia > Muridae > Mastomys > Mastomys coucha. The sequence continues at coordinate 99,467,097 of NW_022196900.1, forward strand.
ACACATCACACACCACACACACACACACACACACACACACACACACACACACCACACACCTGTGCCCACACCCATGGAAGCCAGATGGGGATGTCAGATCTATTGGAGCTGGAGTGGTAGGCATTTGTGAGCTACCACGTGGGTGCTGAGAATGGAACTCTGGGTCCTCTGCAAGAGCAGCCATTGTTCCTAACTGCTGAGTCATCCCTCCAGCCTGTTAAGTCACAAATTTTAATGTCTTGTCATCATTATTATCTTTGCTAATCACTGCGACAGCACAGTGAAAAGAGAATTAAATGCTCCCCTACTATTTTTTTTTAACGTTTCTGGCTTCTTTTCGGAGCATATTTTTCAGTGTGGAGGAGTGGGATTTAGAAACGTGATCTAGAAACAGCTTGGCAGGAGAGGGAAGCAGCCAGAATGGCCCCCGAGGGCGCAGAACTCTTGGCAGCGCACATTGTTGGCATGGCTTCTCTGAGGCCATAGGGACCATCCTCACCAAGCTTGGGCATCTGCCCAGAATCACGGAGCTGGCCTCGTCCACATGCCACTCATTCTTGGCAAGTCAGGTTCTGAAAGCTGCAGCCTGCAGTATCACCCCACCCCCACCCCACCGAGGTGCAGATAGGATGTCTCACCCCACCCCCACCCCACCGAGGCGCAGATAGGATGTCTCTCTTTCTGGATGAGAAGGGCACCTTGCCAGCCAGTCTCCCATCACCTGGGCACGTGCAGGTGCTGGTGACAATGCAAGGCACAGAGTGAGCCCCCAGGAGAAGCCAGAAACTCCTGGGGAGTGCGAGCAGGAGGACTCCAGAAAGCTGATCAGAGAAGCAACACTGCCCCAAAGCTAAAAGAAATGGCTAAGATTTCTTTTAAAGGTCTAGGAAAGGAATCGGGGAAGGTCGAGATGGATTAGCAGAAAGCAGGGGTATAGGATAGGGGCAGACATCTTCACCTGAACACTGAACTATGTATTTATAACCTAGAATGGAAAATGTCAGCCAGGGCTTCATGTAAATGCTTCATCTTTATATTTACCAAACTCTCCACTGAGGATAGTTAACGATCACTTACTAAGCACTTTCTATATATCAGGCCCTATGCTAGGCTGCATGTGGGATACGTCAATCATCCTAAGATTCACCTTGGGTATGTAATTGAACATAATTCTCCCATCATCCTAGTTTTACAAATGAAGGCACCAAGTCTTAGAAAGCTCGAGTTAAAGTAACTCGCTCCAAAGCAGACTTTGAAAGTGGCAGAGCCTCTATTGAAGCCATGTCTGTTCCCTTTCAGAGCTCCTGCTTTAAGCCTGGCTCACCATGGCCTGTTTAAAGAGGAGGGGATTTGTATTTCTCTCTGAAAGCTCTCAGGGGTGGTTTCCTTTTAGGAGGCTTTTGCAGATGGTTCTGTGATGTTTGCGGGAGGGAGCTGACTGCTTTCCACTGTTTAACCTGCACCCAACACCCCCTTCCTGCCTTAAAGTAAATCAGCCATCTTACATGTAATTAAAATTCCAGTTGCCCATGAAGAATTTTAGAGAAACAGGATTTAGTCCTCTCCTCTCTTGAATTTGTGTGTCTGTGCCTGTGTGTGTGAGTGTGTGCACTTGGTTGCATGCTCTTGCACTTGCAGATGACAGTGTACACGCGGAAGCCAAGGCCAACCTGGGGTAATTATTGCTCAGTTACTAGACAGCTTTGTATTTGTTTTTTTGCTTGGTTGCTTTTGTTTTTGAGACAGGGTCTGTCACTGGCTTGGATGTCCATGAGGCCCAGAGATTGGTCTCTACATTCCTGGGACTGCAAGCTCATGACAATGCACGTGGCATTTTCATGTAGGGTCTGGAAATCAAACTGTGATCCTCACACTTGTGTAGCAAATATGTTACCTCCTGAAATATCACTCTAGCCTTTATCCCTTAGAGAAAGAAAGAAGAGCTGGAGGAGAAAAGAAAGAAGAAGGGAAAAGGAAGGAAAGGAGGGAGGGAGGGGAGGAGGGAGGGAAGAAGAGGGAGAGGAAGAGAAAGGGAGGGAACAAATCAGCAATTCTAAACTTCTACTCCTACTCACATTTCTGCTGCCCACTGAGTTTTCCCACGTTAATCTTTTGTTGTAAACTGTGGTCACTTCCTTGTCTAGATCCACATTTGTCTATGACCCTTCTGACTTATTTCTTGTCTCCAGGATGCCCTTTCAAGACACATGACTTTAAACCACACCCATAGCACACCTACACGTAGATAGCACAGGCCGTTCTGTGAAAACAGGAGTTTTTAATCTACCCTCTGAACCCCGCTTGCTATTGGTCACTGAGAGGCAAATCTTAACAGACTCAGCAGTGGCCACTGAACTCTACCAGGCTCTACTCCAAGGGAAGAAAGTGCAGGCTCATCTGTAGCCTGAAATACTGACAAAAATACTAAACAGCTCAACACTGAGACACAGTAGAGGGGTGAAAGGTCAAGAGGGAAAGGTTATCTCTGGTTTAGTGAATGGTCTGTAGATCTTGAGAATGAAGTAGTATCCATACCAGGTCAGGCAGGACCAGTAAGAGGTGAACTTGTCATGGTGATTTGAGCTTTGGTGATGGAGATGTAAGATACTGGCCCTAGATAAACCAAAACAAACAAGGTAATGAATAGCTTTCTCACCAATGGCACCTCATGAACCATTATTGTGGGGAATGGTGTGGATTGTCTCAGGGGCTCCCTCTCCCTGAAGTATTTTGGAGCAATGGGCCATAGACAAGTTTAGATATCAGCAAAGAAGTGACTTTTGTTAAGGATAAAAGATTTTTTTAGCTATATTTATTTATTTCATGTATGTGGGTATACTGCCACTGTCTTCAGACACACCAGAAGACAGCATTGGATCCCCATTACAGATGGTTTTGAGCCACCATGTGGTTGCTGGGAATTGAACTCAGGACCTCTGGAAGAGCAGTCGGTGCTCTTAACCGCTGAGCCATCTCTCCAGCCTAAGGGTAAAAAATTTAACACAGGAAAACTCAGAGGGCAGCAGAAATGTGGGAAGCTGTAGAAATTAATACTTTGAAGGGTCAAAATGTTTTATAGTGGACTCTAGAATAGGCTTTCTATAGTCAATTCATAAGAAGACAGTGAGGAAGAAGCTGAGGACTTCTTTGGGGAAGGTGAATTTGAACCTCACCTGAAGTATCCCATGCAGATCCTACTGCATAGGCATGTGTGTGAGCCTCCCTCAAAGAGTGCATTGGTTCAAACCTAGTGTGTATTTTAAATCCAGACCTGGTACAACAGGTAACTCTAGATTGTTTATGTTGGAAGAACACACTTCTTTTGGGGAAGCATTTGTGAGGGTAAGAAACATAGAGCTTAACTAACTGACTCTACAGTGAGGGAACCTACACGGAGAGTGAAGAGTCCCCCCATCCTATCTGGAAAGGCTGCCACCTGTGTGGGAGGGACAGCAGGATGGGAAACCACAGACAAAGGAGTTCAGGGGTGAATGAAGTTGCCCACTGGAAATCAGCTCCCCCACTCCTCAAAATGTCAGCATGGCAGAGACATCCATTCCTCATTTTAGGGGGAGGCCTTGGGGTGGTTTTACAAGAAGCTGATCACCCTATGAGAATCCCATTTCCTGTACCAATCTAATTATCATTATGGCTTGAATACGAAGTGTTCCCTGCAAAAGATCCAGTCTTGAAAGCTTAGGCTCTGATGAAAGATATTCATCAGAGTGAATATCTAAAGAAGTGGATGGATCATGAGGTCTCTGTTGTCATGCATGGGTTAACTGATATATCCAAACTGTGTATGTATGTATGTATGTATGTATGTGTGTATATATATGTATATATACACATATGCATACATATGTGTGTGTATATATGCATATATATATACAAATGTGTGTATGGGTGTGGTTTAAAGTCATGAATCTAGAAAGGTCATCCTGGGAGACAAGAAATAAATCATAAAGGAAGAGAGAAAGAAGTTCATAGAATGTCTATGTGGACCCTCTAAGGAAAGGGAAGTAACTGGCTGGAGGGGGAAGAACATACCACAGGGAATGAGTGGGAACTAAGTATAATGTACATGACTATGTATGAAAATGCCACAGTAAAAACCATGGCTCTGCTCACTTACCAACAATAAGTCAATAAATAAGGACATAGGTTTATACTTCTTTACTTTAGATAAACTACTGGAGGTGGTCAAAGTATGGAAGGTGAAGTTTAGTTATGGGAAGAAGGTGATTAGAGGTATGCCCTAAAATGATATACTTGCGGTAAGGCCACTCCCCTCTACTTTCTGCTTCCTGGCTACCTTGAGATGAGCAACTGCTACCACACACCCCTGTTGCTGAGTCATCCTGCCTCTCTTCAGGCCCACAGCAATGGATCCAGCTAACCTTGAGCCAAGATCACGAAACTGAAACAAAACAAATGGTTCAACTCTTACATGGTTATTGCTTGGGCATCTGTCACAATGATGAAGATCTGAGAAGTACATATTGCCCTGGCTTGGGCATATGATTAGAAGCTTGGCCAGGATGGGGAAGGACAGGTCAGAAACGAAACATCTAGGGGAGCCTTCTACCATCAGAGAGTAGGCCTTAGAAATGTCTGGCTTCCCCTCTTTCCTGGATGTTGTCATACCCGGATTTGCTTGAGCTGGACTGGAGGTGACAAGGAAGGACATGGAAAAACACCTAGGTCCCTGAAGCCACCGAGTCTCCAAATGTGTCACCTGCCTGTACTTTCTGCTGAGAGCAGGAAAACATTTTTATACAGCTGGAGTCAGCTTCAGGAAGATTTTCCCTTTCATTCCTTGGCAGGGAAGTGGTAGCAACAGGATTTGAACCTAAAAGTAGACTGGCTTCAGAGTCTATGGGATGACCCCATCCAAGACATAGAACAAACCCTATGAGGTCCCCACCAGGCAGAAATCTTGGGAATGGTTAATAGAAGGTGGTCACCTGCTCAGAGAGGCAGAGTCTAGAGAACTCAGGGCAGCAAGGAATTCCATGGCTCTCAGTGGCGGTCAGGTGTGATTTTTGGAGGATGGCGGTTGGCTGCTCCAAAGGTGGGAGAAGAATCCTTGATTCTAATCCTATCAGGCCTTCTAGATCCACCCAAGCAAACTCCCAAGGGCCTCGGTGAACAAGTACAACATCTGCCAGCTGAGGCTGGGCTCAGACCTGAATAAGAACATGTCCCCTGTCCCCATTGGTTCCCAGCAGAGCTTCTGTCTTCCCCACTCAGAAGGCAAAACAGCTCGGATTCTACCCAAGAAAGAGAAGCCTTTCCATAGCTTAAAACAGAAGTTCAAGGCTCCAAAGGTGGCAGTTGTCTGGCTGGTGTTTCAGCTACCTTCTGGTAACATTTAGTGACTCCAGCAGACCCCCTGTCACTAGTCCTGCCATTAGTCTGACCAGCAGTCCCCTCTTTGTTCAAAGATTGTCCTCCATCAGTGTCTGGCAGCGTTCAGAACAGTAATTACCAATGCTCTGGCTCCTTAAAGGTTCTTCCCACTCCAGAAGGGATTGGCAAGGAGCAGCAATTCGGGGCTTTCTGTTTACAAACACACTAGCCTTACAAATGCCAAGGCAGTGGCAGCAGGAACACTGCCCACTCTCCAGCAGTGGCAGCCAGAACAAAGCATCCCCCTCTCCAATCTCCTCTTACTTCTGGTTTAGCTACTTTCTCTGACAACCTGTGTAGTGGTTTGAATAAAACTGGTTCAGGTCATGATGTCTCTTCACACCAACAAAGCCCTAAGACATCCTGTGTAGGAGGTCACCTCTGCCTGGAAGCTCTCTGCGATTTGTAGGAGACCCTCCACAGCATTGTGCCTTATCCGCGCACTGTGGGAGGAGCCTGTGGCTGAGGGCATCCCATTGGCACATTCTTTCAGGAGCTCTGTGATCCATCAGTGACACTGATGTGCCAGTGTCGGGGATGAGCAGACAGAGGTGAACTGTATACTGCTCTGAGTTATCTGCCTGTTCTGTCTAATCCAGGGATAAACACCGAGGATCAGCAAGGCTGGACGGTTGCAGAATGGCAGGGAGAATCTGAGGAGAGTCTCCCAGTATCTTCATGATGCTGCCTCCTCCCAGGAGACTCAATGCAAACTGAGTAGTCAGTCTCACGGAAGATGACTTGTCACCACCTGGAAGGTGACCATGCAAGCACCTACAAAGTGCCATATGGAAAGTGAGTTTGTAATGACTTTGTGCCAGCTGAAGGTGACTTTCCACCAATTCCTATTCCTGGCACCGTAACATAATCTGCTTTGTTGAGACCTTGCTTATTTGCACAAGGACTCTGTTTTCTCTTTCCCCTATGCGACTCTCATCATGCCCGGATCCTACAAAGTTACTGAAAACAATCACTCCTAGCCGACCAGCAACAACGGCACCAGACTCAGCTGTGATTCTTGTGGCTTTAACAAAATACGTGAGAGGACCAGCTTAAAGGGCAAAGATCTATCTCCGGCTCACAGGTTCAGAGGGTTCAGTGGCTTCTCAGCTCCATGCACCTGAGCAGAACATCACAGCAGTGGGAGAGATGGAGGAGCAACATCATGTCATGATAGATGGGCAAGATGGAGGTGGGGTGTTGGGGCATGGAGATGGGGAGGAAGAAAGACCGCACCCAGGAAAAGTCATGCCTCCAATGGCCCCACCTCCTAAGGGTTCCATAACTTCTCAAAAATAGTACCATCATCAGGAGCCAAGCATGCAACACGTGAGCCTTTTGTGAGGGACAATTTCCATCTACGCCATAGCAACACTAACACTACTTCCTGGTTAAACCAAGCTTATAGAAGGCCTCCCTGATGGAAATATTTTAAAAGATTTTTTTTAATTTTATATGCATGAGTGTTTGCCTGCATATATGTCTGTATAGTGCATGCATGCCTGATGCCCAAGGAGGTCAAAAAAGGCCATCGGTTCTCCCTCTGTAACTGGAGTTACAGAGGGTTGAGATCTGTCATGTGGTTGCTGGGAACTCAATCTGGGACCTCTCCAAAAGCAACAAATGCTCCTAACTGCCAAGACATCTTATCTCTGCACCTTAAGCCTGCACTCCAAATTTTAGCACAGTTACAGAAAATAGCAGACCCCGCCCTGGAGGCTTTGGAGCTGTCTCCATTGGATTCAGGATAGCAAATGGAGACACACATCCCTCTGACACTGCCCTATCTTCCCCCACAACAGTGAGGCCAGTTTGGCAGAGAGCAACTTTTCCTCAGAAGTTGGTTTGGGGCCACAGAGCAAAGGCCAGTGGAACGCCCCAGCGGTCTGCTTGAAGGAGCCTGTGCTTCATTCCAGCAGTTAGTTGACTATTCAAATGGCTTGGCTTCCAGCTAGAACTTTCAATGCCTCTGAAGGGAATCAGGGAAGATAAATCCATGCTGTTTGAGATGTTTGTGAATGGTTCCCAGCCTTCAGCCTCAAGGGCACCAGGGTCCCACAGCCTTTGATCCTCTAAATTTAGCTTTTTTCCCCCCCATAAACATTTCAAACATCCAGTTAATTCTGATTCCCTGAAGAACCTCCTGCAATCAGGGCACAGGTCCAGGAAGACTGCTAGCTTTTCAGAACACCCGAGCCTTCCTGGAAGTCACAGCTGAACATAGTTAGGGTGCTGTGACCTCAGAACTGTCCCTTAGAAAAGCACAAGAAATTTTACTCCATGTTGTTTGTAATTCAGCAAATAATGATGGAGAAGGCATTAGGGACACAGCCCCCTGCAGGATTCAAGGGGAGAAGCAGAGTGGGGTAGATTGTGGTATACATGAAGGTAAAGAAAGAAGATAATCATTTTAAATATTAAGGGGTGTATGTGTTCCTCCTATTGGGCTGCAAGCCCCTTCAGCTCTTCAGTCCTTTCTGTAGCTCCTCCATTGGGGACCCCGTGCTCATTCCAATGGTTGGCTGTGAGCATCCACCTCTGTATTTTTCAGGCTCTGGCAGAGCCTCTCAGGAGACAGCCATATCAGGCTCCTGTCAGCAAGCACTTGTTAGCATCCACAATAGTGTCTGGGTTTGGTAACTGTGTATGGGATGGAACCACCCATATGAACCAACCAGAACCCCCAGAGCTCCCAGGGACTAAATCACCAACCAAAGAGTACACATGGATGGACCCATGTCTCCAGCCACATATGTAGCAGAGGATGGCCTTGTCAGACATCAGTGGGAGGAGAGACCCTTGGTCCTGTGAAGGCTTGATACCCCAGTGTAGGGGAATGCCAGGACAGGGAAGTGGGAGTGGGTGGGTTGGTGAGCAGGGGAAAGGGGATGGGATAGGGGGTTTTTGGAGTGGAAACCAGGAAAGGGGAATAACATTTGAAATGTAAATAAAGAAAATATTTAATAAAAAAAAAGTTTATGTATGTGTATATGTATGTGTGTGTACATTTGCACACAGATGGACCTCCACTCATAGTACTTTTTATCATATAGATAGATAGATAGATAGATAGATAGATAGATAGATAGATAGATAGATGATAGATACCATGCACACTCACATGCACACACACACACACACACACACCACGCACACAAATGCAGGAAGCAGAGCACACCAATGATGATTTCTCGGGAAAAGGTGACATTTAGTTTGATAGTCAGAGAACAGTTAGAACTACCTGCAATTTTTCTGCCTTTCAAGTTCTTCTTTATGTTGCTGTCAGATTGTTTATGTCATTAATAACAATCCAGCCAGGGAAATGGGTAGGTGATGATTCTGGCTTGTTCTGAGAGCCAGGGAGCACAAGTGAGGGTTATCATTCAGAAAAGAACATGCTGTTACTGTCTTCCACTTGTTTGGAAAGCGCTGTCATTATGAACCTTTGCTCGTTGCTTTATCATGTTTGTGGCACAGTGGACAGAAAAACAGCTTTCTAGCATTACTAGCTGAGAGCCACAACCAGTGGAGGCATGTGTGCTCTGGGTGACAGTTATGTGCAGAACATTGTTTCTCGGTAAGCAGAATATATTAAAACATTCCTCAGTAGCATGTCGTGGGGACTCAGCTCCTTGCCCCTAGAGTTAACCTTGTGAGCATCCATTGTGTGTGTGTGTGCATCCTAGGGTGTCCTCTTCTATTGCTCCCCACTTTATTACCTTGAAATGGGCTCTCTCATTGAACCTGAAGTTAGGCTGTCTGGCCGCCTGTATCAACTTTATGGTGGTTTTGAGTGAGCAATGTCCCCCACCAGTATATGTGTTTGGACACTGGGTCTCCAGTTGGTGGTGCAGTTTAGGGAGGATATGGAACCTTAAGAGCCTTGATAGAGGAAGTCTGTCACTGGGGGTGGGCCTTTATAGCCTTGCCTACTTCCTGTTCTTTCTCTGCTTCCTGTGTGTGGATGAAAATGTGACCATTCAACTTCCTGTTCCTACTGCCATGTTTTCCATGCCTCTAGCCATGTTCTTCCCTCTATGATGGACTCTCTCCCTTTGGAACCATAAGCCAAAACAAACCCTGCCTTCCCTAAGTCGCCTTTTGTCAGAATATTCTACCACAGCAATGGAAAAGAAACTAAGACAGGCTGTCTCTGCCCCTACCTCAGGACATTACATGAATGCCTGGATATGTATGTGGATGCTATGGGTTTGAAATCAGGTTCTCACCATTATAGAGAAGTGCTCTGACCCATTAGGCTGGAGGCATTGGCCTGGAACCATGGGGAACAAAACAAGCCTGAATGTGTCAGAGGCTCCCATGTGTAGTCTTGGAAAAGCCAAGGACAGGGAAATAAACTTGCTATTGAGCCTGGTAATATCCTTGGAAGCTTGCATCAAGCGATTCCTGAACTCTGTCCCATCCAGAGTCTTGAAAGTTATAGGAAAAAATAACATTCTTTTATCTTAATTAGGTATAAGGGTTTTCCCCACAGTAATCAAGCACAAAGTTCTGAGTACAAGCAATAAGTAGAAACATTTCCAGTCATTAGCTGCTTTGCAAAGCACTGGATGACCTGGGTATTCAAGTGGAGCATAAGCAACTCTGACAGGCCAGAGAGAGCTTTTCCTTCCACGCAGAATCGATTCTGAGGATTTGGGAGACAAATGATAGAGTTTAAATCCATTTCAACCCAAGATTTTGACCGACTGATAAAAAAATGAATTGTGGAGGCTGGAGCCCTAACTCAGTTCTGAAGAGGACATACTACTGTTGTGGAAGACCCAGGTTCAGTTCCCCAGCTCCCACACTGAATGGCACACAACCACCTGTAACTCCAACTCCAAGGGGACCAACACATACTCAAACACAGACACACGTGCATACACATAGTTTAAAAACAAAACAAAACAAAATAAAAACAAGAACAACAACAACAAAACCCTCACTGACTCGTAGGTGGCCAGGCAGCATTTGGATGAGAGCATTTCCTACTCTGGTCTTCTGCTCCACTGTCTCCTTCTTGCTTTGTGACGAACTGTTGCTATTTTTCTGGTCATGCACCAGCCATCTCCCCACCTGGTAGAGTTAGAACTGATAGGAGTAATTGAAAGCTCTTCCAAGAGCGCATTAACTGTGTCAGCCTCTGTCTGGATCATAGGAATGACAAGCAAACCAGCATAGACTGCACTCATACAGAGATATCTCATCCACAAAAAAAAAAAAAAGTCACTGGAGAGGACTCAACAGGCCCAGGGCTACAGGAAGATGGCTCTAGTGTTTTCTAAGGTCAGAAATAACAACTTTAAATAACACATTTCCCTTCACATAGGATGCTTACATCGATGGAGGGAACCTCAGATGCATTACCCACTGGTTCACAGATCTCCCAAAGATAGAATCCAGCAGGTATATAATGCTAATATCTGGTTTTACAGAATAGCATGTTTTAACCAAAGCACTAAGGCAGCATGAAATACTGGGCCTCCACCTTTTCTTTTGATTTTTTTTTAGTTGTTTAAATTGTGTGTGCAGGAGAGTATACCATGTGTGTGTGTGGCTACAGAATTTATGGGATCCCCCTGGAGCTGGATTTACAGGTGACTGTAGGCTGCCTGACATGGATTCTGAGAACTGAACTCTAGTCTTCTACAATAGCAAGACTAGCTCTTTTTTTTTAATTAAAAGTAAATTTATATGTATTGGTATTTGCTGCATATAAATCTGTGCACCACATGTGTGCTTAGTGGGAAGGAGGTCAGAAGGGAGTGTCTGATCTTATTGGGACTGAAGTTATAGATGGTTGGAGCAGTCATATGGGTGCTGGGAATTCAACGTGGGTCCTCTGTGAGAGCATCCAATGAATGCACTTAACTACTGAGTCATCTCTCCACCTCCTGGTGGCTATCTTTTTTGTAAATGGTAATAATTTACAACTCTATCTATGAATGGTAAAGAATACAGGATTCACTTGTAAGAGAGACATCTGGTGTGCGTACTAACAGGGCTTATGGGCATGCGGTTGGCTCCAAAATCATAGATCAGAGTCAGGTCTCCATTAATGTCTGGAGAGCCCCAAGGTCTGCATCTCACATTTGGAAGTTGTTAGTTACTGGGTTGTTGTTGTTGCTGTTGTTGCTGTTGTTGTTGTTGTTGTTGTTGTTGTTGTTTGAGGTTTTCTTGATTCTTGTTTTTTATTTTTTGTTTTGTTTGGTTTGATGCTGTGGCAAAATATCTGTCAAAGGCAACTTTTGGAACAGAGGGTTTATTTGGCTCTTGGCTTGAAGGTATGCAGTCCATCCCACCAGGCATGTCATAGCAAAGGGATATGAGGCTCACATTGCATCCAGTCAAGAAGCAGAGAGAGATGGATGCCGGTGCTCAGCTCACTTTCTGCTTGATATTCCAGGCAGGAGCCCAGCCCACCGCATGATTCCACGTTTAGGTTCTTCCCGCTTCAGCTAACTCAATCTCGATGCGTCTTTGCAGTCTTCACAGATGAGCCCAGCCCAGAGATTTGTCTCTTTGATGATTCCAGATCCAGCTAAGTTGACGATCAATATTAGCAGCCACAGAAGAAAAGCCCACAATGCCTTGCTCAGAGCTGCATGTAGAAGGGACGACATGGAGGGTGAAGGCAGGAGCTTGCTTTATTGTGGGGCTGGGAAAGCAAGCTTTCTAATCAGGAGAAAGTCTCAGATAGGTCAACAGGAAGAGAATAAAAGGAAGAGATAGATTTACTGTAGGCTAGAGAACTTAATTGATCCAGTCTCTGAATCTTGCTTATTCAACCTGCTCTCACTAGTGAGCTGTGATATCTAGCCTGCCTACTCAGGGCGCCTGACTTTCTTTCAATTATCTGCTTACATAGAATGTGACAGGGGCTGCGTTTCTTTGAATTTATTTTCCAGAACTGATGCATTTCCTCTGACAGGCAGCAGAAGTGTGAAATAGTTTGCTTGCCAAAAGGCCAGTGTTTCTGGATGAAAGTAAGCACAGAAACTATGTTCATAAGTCTGTCCACCAGTCTTGTCTGTCTGTCTGTCTGTCTGTCTGTCTGTGTCTCTCCATTTTTTTCCCCATCTGAGAGTTTTATTCTCCTGTGAAGTGATAGAAAGTGGACAATGGTGGCTTTGTGAGACGAAGTAGAAGAAAATGGAGGAGAAGCACAGAACAGGTACTATTTAAAGGTCATCTCATTGACTCTGAGCCCCAGACTTACCCCAGCTCTGAGAAGATACTGCACAGCTCAGAGATGGGTAGCCAGTGAAAACCCATCCCTTCTGACCATTTCTCTCATGGGAAATTGGAGGATTCTGGGGAGAAATGCAGAGCAGGGCTATTCTGACATTCACACCCCATTTAATTAGGCCTGATGTTCAAACACTACCTCAGGTCATGGTGGCAAGCTAAGGAGCTGGCAAGTAGCCTAGGCTTTGAACGTAAGCAAAACATTCACTAGACAGCACTGTAAGAGTCATACGCAGGGACCAGAGCCCTAGTGGAGAAGAGCAGATACAGGGCATGGTAGAAAACACACCAAGCTCCTGAGATTCTTCCTTCTAATTAAATATCACGTTGCATGCATCCCTGATCCAAGCAGCTTTTAACCTTGAACATGACCTCAGATTTTACAGATGCATTCAGCAGGTACCCCTGCATTGTAGACAACTCTGACCTGAGCAGCAGGCTCAGAAGAGCAGCAAGGCAAAGTTCTCTTGGCCCTAATGCACAGTGAGACCATTGGGGTGGGCCCTAATCTAACCTAACTGGTGTCCTCAGAAGAATAACAACATTGGATGCACAAAGCACCCCAGTGGTGCACATTCACCAGAGGATGGCCATGTGAGAAGTGGCAGGAAGATGTTTATATGCAAGCCAAGGGGAGGCCTTGAGAGACACCATCCCTATGGGCACCTTGACCTTGTAGCTCTGCTCTTCATAACTACCAGAGGACTAATTCCACAACTGAAGCCAGCCAGCCTGCATCTGGTGTTGTCTTAGTCACTGTTCTATTGCTGTGAAGAGACACCATGATCAAGGCAACTATTATAAGAGAAAGCATTTAATTAGGGGCTTGCTTACAGTTTCAGAGGTTTAGTCCATTATCATCATGGCAGGGAGCATGGCGGCAGGCAGGCAGGTGCTAGAACAGTAGCTGAGAGCTGCATCCTAATATGTAGGCGCAGGGGATGCGGGGAGAGGGAGAGGAGCAGAGACAGAGAGAGACAGAGAAAGACCCTGGTCTTGGAGCAGGCCTTTGGAACCTCAAAGCCCACCCCCAGTGACACACCTCTTCCACCAAGGCCACATATAGTCCTTTTAAATGGTGCTAGTGCTCTCTGGGGACAAAGCATCCAAATAGACAAGCTTAAGGGAGCCATTCTTATTCAAACCAACATAGGTATCACTTCTTCTCTTGCCTTTTGTAGTGAAACTGGGAACTGAGATACTTGCTAATCTTATTTTCCCACTTTGGGTCGACCCTAGAGAGACCCAGGAGTTAGCCTCATGTCAGCCAATGGCACCACAGGCACAAGGTCAGAGTCAGCCTCTCATGTGCTTTGTCCCTGAGAAGCCATCTTACCATCCAGTGTACAAAAGGGAAGCACCAGCGGCCCAATGTCACAGGCTACCCCAATCATCTGTTTTGCGGAGCACTGCACAATCCCTAGATGCCTCTGTCCCGGCTCTACATTTCTGTTCAGCCTCCTAGGTCCCTTAGATTTGATGTCAACCCCATCTTGGAAGCCCAGACTCTGCCTCCTTTCCCCAGCACCTCCAGCTACTTCTGCTCAGTGTGGCAGGACCTCCTGGTCTCCCTCCATGGGGAAGGTCTTCTGTATACGTTCATTATGTGAGCACACACGGGCATGAGCACATGTGCACACACACAGACATGAACACACACGCACACACACACACAGACATGAACACACACACACACACACACACACACACACACATTTCCAAAGTGTTCTCTCCCAACCTAACAGCTTCAGAGATGAAAGGCCAGTTGCTTCTTCTGTTTGCATCTCTGTATACAAATATCTTCTGTTTGTGTCTCTGCATACTCCTAGTGGTCAAACCTACAGACTAGATGGGAGAACAAACAATAGACTCTACTAACTGGGCATGTTGGAAGGAAGGGCTCTCTAGTCAAGTGAGAACATTCCAGATGGATTTCAAGAGTAGCCTCTCACCAGGCATGAGAGAGAATGCCAAAAGACCCCAGAGTAGTACTTCCCAGTTATAGAGATGGGTGATAGGGACACTAGGCCCCTACTAAGTCCATGGAGTGACAGTGACCCTAGCATCAGCTGGCCTCCTGGCTCTATCACAACTTGGTGTCGTGTGAACATTCTCATTCCTACACAGAACAGTGTAAGCAAGTCTCTCAGCTCTGTAGATGTCACATTTGCCCAGAAGTTGTTTTGAGACCGACACAGCCCATCCTAACTAAGCCCCTGCCCCATTCCCAGTCCTTTCCCTGCCCCATTCCCAGTCTCAGCCATGAAGTAGTTCTGCATCTGAGCAATGAAATTGAACTTACCTGAAGGGCAAAGAACAACGTATAATTGTAAATTGAAAACGGCAAAGTTGGAAAGAGGTCATCAAAGTTGAATGGCTGGAAGAAGGCTTTAAGACTGACATAGCTCGGTCATTATTCTCTAAGATCCAGTTGGGCAGGGCAGTAGAGAATTCTAGAACATCAGAACTGAGTGGAAAAATTCAAGACTGATGGACAACTCACTAGTTAAAAGCTATGTCTTGTGGGAGAAATTTTCTCACCTTTTTAGTCCTACTGGGTTGAGTTCATTGTGTTTGGTTTTGTCGTTGTTGCTGCTGCTGCTGCTGTTGTTATTTGACCATATAAGAGGAATTATCTGATCCTGAGTAACTCCCAGGGTGATTTTCTAGTCCACAAGAGACTTAAGGTAAAATGTACTTCCCTGAATAAAATAGGAAAGGACCCATTTTTTGCTGTCATGCTTGCCTCCTAAGAAGTCCCAGTCTCACTCCGGTTCTGCACGCATTTGACCTACACGGCAGACATCAAAACTGCTGAGATAGACCCTGATCACACTAGTGAGGAGGTGAAACCTCTTCCACTCATGTTGTATGCTCAGCTCCTGAGGGTCTCTGAGGTCAAGTGGGGTGGGACTCAACCCAGTCATGGCTCCAGCCTCACCCACCATGGCTCCTGCCACACCTGCCTCTCTGTGCTCCCCCCAAACCTTCCCATCTGCCCATCTGAGAGCAGCAGTCCCTAACAGAGATGTCTCATCCCACCCCATGCCATCACCGCTGCCCAGTTCCTACGCCTTCTCCACAACCAGCGCAGGTTAAGAGATTTACAGAATTTATTCATTCTCTTCTCTGGAGTCCAGAGTCCAGAGATACATGTTGACATTCAAAGGCCCCAGTAACGTTCGATTTCTGACAACTTCTGGGGACAAGAGCTTGTCAGGCTGCATTCTCCAGTCCTGCTGTGTCTTTATGAGGACTCTCCCGCTGCCACTGTGACTTCTATGTCTCCATGCTTCACTAGACATTGGCTTTATCTGCGTAACCCTAATGACTTCACTTAGAGATCTTTGTCTGAATCACATTTGCATCAGCCCTTTGATAATGAAAACCATCTGTATGTGTGCATGTATGTGTGTATGTATGTGCACATCCCTGTTAGATTCATGTGTGTAAAGGGTACATGTGTGCACAGAGGTCAGAAGCAAAGCAGGTTTCATTTCTCAGGAGTCAGCCACTTTGTTTGTTGAAACACAGTCTCTCACTGGGCCCTAAACTCACTAATTCAGTTAGGCTAACTTACCAACAGACCCACATCAATCTGCCTGTCTGGCCATTTCCATTGTTGGGATTAATAACATGTGTCACCATACCCAGTTTTTAATGTACATTATAAGGATTGAGCCCAGGTCCTCTTGGACACCACAGCTTTCTCCACAGAGGCCACCTTCCCAAGGACAAGGGTTTAAATTATGAGCACATCCTTGAAGGCCATGACACCTCCAACTGCCAGACATTTGAGGCCATATCAGAGAAAATTTTGATTGTCATAGTGTGGTGGAAAAACAGAATAGTGTTGCTAGCAGCTGGTGGTAGAGAAAGATCACCCCTGAACTGAAGTTTTGGCACCTGCTGTCCCTCTTCCTAGGTGATGTCCCCTGCCATGATGAACTGGCCTTGATATTGAGGCCACCCCCTGTCATCTTTTCTGCTCACCATCCCAGCTCCCTCTTGGATTCCCCTCTAACTATGCATCTTAACAGTAATCATGGGACCAGGAGAGGTAACTCGGTGATTTAAGAGCAATGGGTACTCTTTCAAAAGATCCAGGTTTCATTCCCAGCACCCACATGGAGGCTCACAACCATCTTTAACTTCAGTCTCAGGGGACCCGAGGCCCTCTTCTGGCTTCATCGGCACTAGATGTCCACATGATATACTGACATGCATGCCGACAAAACACCTATACACAGAAAAGTAATATTTAAGAAGTAGATTTAAAAGATAGGAATATCACACTCACCCAGGGTTTTGCTGTGTCTCCCTTCACCACCACTAACCTGAGCACAAGCTCCATGAGTGAAGGACTTCATCTCTTTCCAAACCTCACCTCCACACAGAGTACAAGCAATGCCTTCTAAACATTAGCTGAGTGAAAGAGGGAGCAAATGACTATGCAAGAAGTAGGTGGTACCCAGAGGTCCCACCCATCAACCATCCTCTTAACTTATCAATGTGGCAGTGCCTTTGCAAGGGCTAATGGGAGTTCTGTAAAGGAGGGACCATGGATGGATACACCAAAAGGCTTAAGCAAAAAGAAGGGGCTCTCGCTTCTCCCTCTAGTGAGCCTGCTTGCGGGGTTAGAGGGTTTCTCCCATGCCCCTTGCAGGGTTTGGATAAGTGGAATGATATTGAAACTCTGCCCATGGCTTCTAGGAGTTTGGGTTTTAATAGGTGAGACTAAACATGGAATGTTTGGTCATGTGTGAGGCTGAGTGAGACTAGAGGAGCAAGCCCCTAGAAAGAGAGTGAGACATGGGGAGGGGGTTATCACAGAGGATCTTGTGCCTTGACCTAGGACTATACAGAAAGGAGGAATGGTACCAGGGGAAAGTGTACAAGTAACCAGCATAGGGATGCAGCCACTGAGAGATGAAGAAGTCAGGTCAATGGAGATAGGTGCAGTGGAGGCCAGGAGGATCAGAGTGGATGGGCTCAGTATCTCATACTGCTCTTACCACCAGGCCTCCGTGTGTGTGTGTGTGTGTGTGTGTGTGTGTGTGTGTGTGTGTGTGTGTGAAAGAGAGACAGAGACAGAGAAAGAAGCAGAGACAGAGACAGATAGAGAGAGTGGGGGAGGGAGGGAGAGAAGAGTGAAAGGAGGAGTGAAGGGAGAAAGTGAGGGAGAGAGCACTGTGGATAACATGGACTAGATTGGTCAGTAAGGACAGCACACAGAACTAACCTGAGGAGATTGTGTAGAGATAGAGGCAGCAGGCCTGTGTGCCAGCCACTGCAACAATCCAGACATGGAAACCAGAGCTCTCTATCACTTCCCAAGGAGAAGCCTGGCCTCCCTCGTTTCTTCCCCATTGCCTCTTCTAAATACCTGGGATGTTCACTTACAAGTTCACTTGAACACCCACCCTCAGGCCAATTCTTGTCCCTGCCACAAGACATTCATTTCCATCAGTGATACAGGAAGGGCGAGAGAGAGAGAGCTGGCGGCATGGTGGACAGTGTCAGCAAGGCAGCCATTGACCGGAGACAAACCTCTCCTCACCACCTGGATGTTGCATTACTCTGCTCTTTTTAAAATCTGCCTAACCATCACAGCGCCCTCTTGGATTCCCCTCTAACTATGCATCTTGATAGTAATCTCTGGAACAGGAGAGCTAGCTCAGGGATTTAAGAGCAATGGGTACTCTTCACAAGGATCTGGCTTCAATTCCCAGCACCCACATGGAGGCTTTCTGTGGTGCTAAGGCAGCTTTAAACTGAGAACAAGCCTCTGTGTGTGTCACATCTGTAGAGGAGTGGGGCAAAGCTTCGCCCTCTGTGATAACAAGGCAGTGAGAACAGCCATGTCCTTGTCCCTAAGGAAGCAGTGGCATTGGCACATTGAAGAAAATCCAGACTGTTTCCAGTTTGACCTATAGCCCATAATCCTAAGTAACTCCCCCAGATTTTAAAGCCCTCTGCACACCATCTATTCCCTAACCACCCCTCCACACAGTCTTATAAAGCTCTCCGGATAGGGGAGATGAGAAAACTCACTCCACTGCCAAACAAGCATGGTAGAAACCATGGAGAAAGAACCCTGCTTGCTGAATGGCAGGCAGGCTTAAGCATAAGCTAGCTTTCCTCCACAGTTTGGGACCATCTGTTTAGAGAGTGGTACTGGAGAGCTAGCTCAGGCTGTAAAGTGCTTGCCTGGCTTGGAGAGTGGAAGCCCCCGAACTCACACAAAAGGTGGGGATGGCAGTGAGTCCATATAAGAGCAGGAGAGGTAGGTCCCTGAGGGTTACTAACGAGCTAGCTTAACCTAACTAAGTTAGCCAGAGGTAGCCATGGTAGATGTGCTAAGCAATGGTCTCACAGTAGGGTCTCAGTGTTGGTTTGTATGTTTGCTTTTTAAGCTATTTATTAGGCACAGTGATTGGAAACCTGGATTATAGATCTTGAGTAGCTGTTTTGATTTCGAGTTGCTCTCAGTTCATAGCTATGATTGCAAACTCTTTATTCCTGGTGATCTGTATGCCTGGTTCCTCTCCTAAAAACAGAGCCTCACGGTCTGTCCAAGCAATTCCTGTGCAATCACTGTCCCTATGTCCCCAGACTTCATTCACCTTAGCGACTGGTTAGCTGAGCACAGACACAGGTCTTAAGAGGAGTTTGCATGCCTTTTGCTAGTTAGCCATCTTCTGAGCATGCCCACGTGCACTCTACTAAAACCACACTCCTGCACATCAGACTCCATCTGTCAGGATCCTTTGATGAAGTAGCAGGAGCGGGTATGATCTGAGGGCTTCTTCTGCCCCATCTTTTGGTTTTCCTTCTAGGTCGGCACCATTCTCAGCTTCATGGTGAGAAGGCGGCTGCCACAGCTTTGAAGCAAGCATCTTCAGAGGCTGTGATCTGCTTATGATGGTTTGAATGAGAACAGTCCCCATAGGGTCATATATTTAAATGCTTGGTTCCTAACTGGTGGAACTGTTTGAGGGAAGAATTAGGAGGTGTGGTTTGTGTTGGGGGGAGTGGGTTTTAAGGTTTCAAAAGCCCATGGCAGGCCTAGTTTCTCTCTGCCACCAACTCTTAATACATTCTCAGCTACTGCTCTAGAGTCAGGTCTACTAGCCTGCTACCATGCTCTCTGCCATGATCACTGTTATGACTTACTCTCTATAACTGTAAGCCGTCCCCAAGTTAAACTCCTTTTTTGGGGGGAGGGGGGGTCTTAGTGTCTCTTCACAGCAATAGAAAAAAAAAAAACAACAACACACCACTATTGATAGTGGAGAAGTCTCCAAAACACCCGTCTGATTCCTGTTCTGATTTCTTTCTATTGCTACAATAAAACCAGCAGCATAAGGGCAGAAGGGATTTAGTCACTTTAATCCCAGCTCAAAATCAATCACTTTGGGAAGTTGAGGCTCTATAGAATTCAAGGTGGGAAGTTGAAGGCAGGCCTGTTTGCCGTTTCACACTGCATTGTCTCTGATCAGAAAACTCACTTCATGACAAACAAGTATGGTAGAAACCATGGAGAACCCTGCTTGCTGAATGGCAGGCAGGCTTAACCATGAGCTAGCTTTCCTCCACAGTTTGCAAACCCTCTGTTTAGGGAGTAGTGTCACTCTTCGTGGGCTGGGCCCATATGCATCAATTGACAATCCAGACAACCCCTCACAGACATGCTCACAATCCCCCAATGGAGAGTCTCTTTGCAGATAATTCTGGGTTATGTCTAGTTGACAATTAACTAACCAGGGACAGGTCTCTACCATTCTCTTCAGCTTCCATTCTTATTCCTATCTGGTTACACTGTGGTGGAGGACTCAGTCAAGCTAAGGTCACAGTTGGGGGTCCCTCCCAGAGCTCACAGGCTGAGACTGGGGGATAGCAAATTCAGATGGCATTAGTAACAACAGGGTACAAGGCTCCTCGAGGCTGAAAAGAGGACTCACCCACTGTCTAGAGAAGGAAGCCACTGAGTAAGGGTTATGTCTGGACACGAATGTGTTCACAACCAGCCACATTAGAACAAGAGACAGGAAGGGAGGCTCTGTGAGGAAGGGCAGGAATCCAACACCTAATGGTGCTTGATCGACTTTCAGGTACCATAGAATCCAAGCTCCACAGCAGAGCTCCATCTATGAGGGCAAATTGCCTAGACTCGGGATCGGTCTACTTTCTTCCATTGTTTGAGGACCATGAGCATACTATCCACACGTGCCTCAGCATCCTCATCTCTGAGATGAGGATCCTACTCTTCCCACTGAGCCAGGCTTCTGGGAAGATTAGATTACACTACATGCATACAGCACTTAGAATAGTATGCAGAATGCAGCCAAGAGTCATCCTGTGTTGACAATGATTACTTTGCCTGTTACGATGAGCAAGGGACTAATATCCACTGCAGCATGGCACTGTGTCTTCTGACATGTGACAGATATGTGCGCCGTTATGTGGCCTGAGAGTCCCTGCTCCCTGCCCTGAGGGAGTGTCATCCTCGAGTGTCAGCTATAAAGTCATTTACAGCTGCACTTCTCAGCACGTCCCAGGCTAGGCTGGACCCCACCTGCTGAAGTGTTAATCTATCTAATCGGTAGACAGTGCTGGCCTTTGCCTGTCTCTGGGTAATAAAGAGCTGGTGAGTTATGAGGGTCAGAGGAGAGCAGAACAGAAGATGGAAAAAATATTTGTCCCCGAAGACAATGGCCTGCAGATTGCAGAGTTGCCTCAGCATCTGTCCCGATTGCAGGAGCTCTAACGACGACGTGGTCATACCCACCCCTGAAAGCTGCTATAGACTTGCTGACCCTTTGGTCCACCCATGATTATCAGAGCAGGGAAAATGACAGCCCTAGTATGGTAAACTTCAAGCTCTTATGTGTCTCCAGTTCCTGTGGACGCCACAGAAGCCCAGATCTGCGGACTAGGGAGGTGGTTCTATCAATAATAAGCTTGCTGTGCGCTGATCTCCAACAGCCACATAAAAGCCAGACGTGATAGCTTGTGCTCATAATCCCTCTGAAGAGGGAGAGAGGTAGATGGATCCCTGGGGCTTGCTGGACAGCTAGCCTAACCTAATTGGTGATCCACTGGTCCCAGCAAGAGACCCCTGTCTCAAAAACACAAGGTAGACAGCACTTGAATAATGACAGCTAAAGTTGACCTTGGTCCTCCATCTGTACATGCTCACGTCTGAGACCTAGCAGCTCTGGGCTTCGGTTCTGCAAATGAAGCAGCGAGCACTTCTGGGCTGAGCTTGCGACACAGTAAAAATCTGGGCTGAGATGACACACTTGACCTCTGCAGTGAGGAGGATTCCCCTGCCTCAGTCTCTGAGCCATGAAGACCGACCCAGAAGGGTCTAAAGAGAAAAAAAAAACACGTAACATAGGGTTAACACTGAGTGGTTTACAGGCAACTGCCTTTCCAGGTGTGGGTTCCTGGAAAAGATGGTGAGTTCTGGCTTCAGCAAAGGGCGCTTTCGGCAACAATGGGCTTGCCAAGGCTACCCTGCTGAGGGCACCTTGCTGGCTCTCTGGACAGATCTGAAACAAACTGTTTTCCTGACAAGTTGAGGAGGGAAGCCAGGAAACCAATCTGTCACCCTCTTCCCAACACCTTCGCAGTTCTGAGTTGAATTCCAGGTCAGGCGTTTGATCGGCTTACAAATAATTCAATCCCACGGAAACACTCCCAGCCCTGAGCCCGATCATTTTCTATAATTCTCTAGGTCTCACCAGACTCCCTGATATGCTTAGGTTCCCATCTGTAAAACAAAGGGAACCATGCAGATGAGATCTGAGGTAAATCTGTATCCAATAACCTCCTGCATGTCCAGGTTCAGAGAAGCAGACAGCCATTGTTCTCAGAGCGTGGGGCAAAGCTCATCCTGGGCGGTTGTTTATATTGATCCTTCTCCATTCTGTCTTCAGATCTGCACAACAATTTCATGTGAGGGTGGACGAGTAAATGCACTTGCTGTGCAAGCCTGATGAGCTAAGATTGATGGTGCTTGGACGCTGAGAACTGACTCCTGAAAGTTGTCCCCTGACTTAGGGATATGCTTGTGGTGACATACACATATGTGCATGCTCACACACACGCATGTACACAAACACACATGCATGTGGCACATGCACACAAATGATAATGATGACACAATAAATTTTAATTTTGTGAACCCAATTGTGGACTTCACCAAGCATAATCAGAACAAAACAAAACAAAACAATACCGTAGTTGAGGGAACTGTCAAACCTGGGTCTCTAGATTGTCCTGCCTTTAAGATGCTAAAGATGAGAAGAACAGAGAAATGGAGAATGGGAAGGGAGAGTCACAAGCACTCTTTTTGGGGGAAAACTGCATTGTGAGAGGAGGATGGGAAGATAGCTCTGTTGGCAAAGTGCTTGCCATACAAGCATGAGGATGTGAGCTTGAGCTCCAGGATCCACATAAAAAAGCCAGTGTGGTGTCATATACTCATAATCCTGGTTCAGGAAGGTGGACACAGGAGGAGCTGTGGGGCTCCATAGTCAGCTAACCTAGCTTAATCAGAGAGCTTCAAGCCATGAGAGATGCTTAAGCAGAGTATATGACTCAGTTGGTACAGTGCTTACCCGGTGTGCATGAAGCCCTGAACTCCATCCCTGGCACCACAAAAACTCAGTGTGGTGCTGTGCACATGTGAGCCCAGCTCTTGAGAGGTGGAGGCAGGAGGATCAAGATTTCAAGGTCAGCTTCCGCTCTGTACAGAGAGTTGGTGGCCAGCTTGGAAATCATGAGACTCTGTCTCAAAGCATAACAAGATTCTTCTTGGAAAATAAGGCGGATGGCCCCTGAGAAATGACACCCAAGACTAACCTTGGCCTACATGCACACACGCATATACATGTGCACACATACACACTCACACACATATACACATACATACATATACACACACACACATTCTCTCTCACACATATACACAAAGGAAAACCCTGAGAGGCCTCAGCATCTCTAATTCATTTATTTCTCATGATTATAAAGATTAAACAGCATATTGTAAGTGTCTAGCTGCTGGTGGGCAGTCAGACCTGTTGACTTGAAGTTTCACCTTGGGTTTCCACCCTGGTCTGGGAAACTGCAGAAGAGCATGTGACTGTCTGGTGGTGATCCTCTCAAACTCTGCTTTCCATGGTGATCTCATCTCATGGGACCTGGCTTTATGTCTCCCGGTCCCTGGGGTCAGCTCTAAAACAGTACAAAAGTGGGCAGTATAATACCAATGCCAACTTTATAAATAGAACTCTCTCTCTCTCTCTCTCTCTCTCTCTCTCTCTCTCTCTCTCTCTCTCTCTCTCTCTCTCTTTCTCCAGACAGCAGAGAGCCCAACACTGAAAGATTGTGTGTGCCCACCATCTGGCCAGTGGGACCTGGGCTCATCCATTGTTCCTTGGGTCTGAGTGTTCCCCAGGTGCCAGCAAGGGGGCATTGATCTACCTGCAGAGAGGTCCCTATAGAGTAAGGAGGATGCTGTGGCCATTGGCAGTCTTACATGCAAGGGCAGGAAGTGCATCAGAGAGCTTGAGTGAACTGACGAGGTGACCGAACGTACTATCATTTTAATCTCAAGTATGGGGACGAGGGGCTGCTTCAGACTGTCCACAGCAGCTGACTATGATTTGCCTCGTGCTTTGGTAGAGGCATGGTTTTGCCAGCTGCAGAGAGTTTCTGGGATTGTGTGATGTTTGGGATTCTGGAGACTTTTTGGAAGGGTATACAAATGCTAGAGCCCAGATAAGCAGGGATAGGTGGGTGTTAGTTATTGAGTAGAGCCCAGATAGGCAGGGAAAGGTGGGTGTTAGTCATTGAGGGAAGTTGGTTGCGGTTTGTTAGTCTCTGTGCTGGAAGAAGAAACTAAAGAAATTAGATTCGGGGATTTTCCTAATTCCTCTCTCCCCTCCATTGGTGTTCCTTTCCTATCTAGGGTTAGAAGGTGAGACCTGGAGCTACTGAGCCTCGCCGACATAACTGCAGTCTTATAGACTGCACTATGTTCTGTTCCCATTCATATACTGAAGTCCTCTGCCCATCCGTCAAGGTGCTGGAATTTGGGTATGTGGCCTTAAGAAGGTGATTAGGGAGGGATCCATGAAGTCCTGAGGATTGGGGCCCCTCGGGATGGAATTAGTGACTTAATAAAGGGAGGGAGGAAGGAAAAGAGGACGGAGAAAGAGAGAGACTTAAGGTACAGTATCCCTTACTTTTCTCATTACTGGGACCAAATGCCTGATCAGAAGCTACTTGATGGCCACAGTTTGAGAGTACAGTCCGTCGTAGAGGAACATGAGGTGGCCATCACATCACACCCACACTCAGGAAGCACGGAGAAATGGATGCGGGTGCTCAGTCCACTTCCTCCCTTTCACTTCACTCCAGGTCCCCTGCCCGTGAAATAGTGCTTCCACATTCAGGACGGGTCTTCCTTCCTCCCTCAGCTAAACCTGTCTGGGAATGATCTCATAAGCATACCCAGAAGTTCATTCCCATGGTGATTCTAAATCTGGTCAGGTTGATAGTCAAGATTAGCCATCCCGTGCACAAAAAAGTGGAGAGGGTCACCACCATTGGACTGGACTCTCAGCCTCCAACACTGGGAGCCATGAGTGCCTATCATCTAAGCTGCCCTGCATATTTTGCTGATACTAGACCAGAGACATCATAGAGGGATCCAGGGGGACCAGCTAAGGATGAGAAGGGCAGAATTTATATGGGACTGACCTGGATTCAAGGCTCAGAGTCAAGAAAGCATTTCTGCCTCTCTGGTTCATGGTCGTCGACAAAGAAACAGGGTAGCGTGTAAAATTGAAAAAAGAAGGCTGAAGTATGTTTCCCTGTAGCTCGTGAGAGTGAAGATATAAAGCACCTGACATTTTCCAGCGTGTAGTAAACTCTTGATAAATGTTAGATCAAAAAAAGATGCTGATTCGGGGTCTAGCCCAGCAGTCATCACTTTGAGGAAGCGGGGCTCTGTAAGTTCTTCTCATTAATCCATTTTGCAGTCTGAGGTCTGCACAGAGCCCTGGGGACACATTCCTGCAGTGGATGCTAGAGCAGAGAATGCAGATGCTGGAGGCAGAGGAGAGAGGAGGGGAAGGAAGGAGAAGCCCCAGGAGTTACAAGACAGTGATATCAGGAGCTGGGCAGAGAATATCGGTAAACCATCTGGACAAGTGGGATGAGGGCTTCCAGAGAGCTCTGAGCAGGAGGGGAGGGAATGGTTTAGAGGGGAGGGAGTGGTTACAGATGCCCAACTCTGTCCTGCTCAAGCTAGGAAACTTCTATGCCAGGACCTGCTCCTGCAGGATAAAAGACAACCATAGAGAGGGAGGGGGAGCCAAGCCCTGCAGAAGCAAGCTGAGCATCCTATTTGACACCTGCTAGCAGCTGAAACAGGGTAAATCCGGTCACCTGAGTGATGTCCCATGTTACAGGCCATCTGCTGCATAGGCTTCTAGGGATCGGGCACCAGATCTTCCCAGGGTCAGGGCTGAGGCTTTATTTAACAGCCAGACCAGGCTGGGGCACTGAGATTCAAAGGGGCAGAAATCCCAGTTTGTACTTCCAGTTCTTCCTGGTTGGGGCAGGCACCACACTGAAGATAGGCAGAGTAGTAAGGGAAGAGTGCCCCCCTCTGGCCATACACCACACTTCATGGTCTCCTTGGGGCAGACACTGGACAATATCCCTTAAACCCAGATGTCCAAGCTCTCTTGCCCTTGCCAACAGACGTCCCAAGGCCTTCTTAGCTCTACGGTTATTGAATTCTCTACCCTGAAAGCCCATCCATTAGCAATTCTATTAAAATTCCCCTATAGTCCTTATGAAAGCAGACGGGACACCAAGGTCAGGAAAGGATAGTGTTCTCCCAAGGTCACTGCTCTGGAGAAAAAAAAAAATGCCCCGCATTGCTGTTAAGAAGGGCCAGCCTCCTCTGATGTATCTGTTAGCAATAGCAGATCAGAAAATACAGGTGCAGGGAGGGGCAGAGGTGGGGAGGAAGATAAGCCTTAGGAGGCAGAGCAAAGGCTGGGGTATTTAAGGGCACACAATAGGTTAAGCAGACATTGCCAGCAAAATGATTCCTCTCTTTCAAGGATCCAGATGCCCTTGGTCTTCATCTTAGCCTTTCGTTGCCTCGTTGTGCAATTCTGGGATAGCAACTCAACCTCTCTGGGTATCAACTTCCTAATCTGTAATGTGGGTAATCTGTTTAAATAGCAAGGTTTTTCCCTGCACAGAGAGCCATTTGCACAGATATCAGACCCTAATATCAGCCTCATGCATCGGAAGTCTAGCCGAGCCATTTCTACAGTGCTGGGATGAGCCTCTCAACCTTTAGACAGAACTTGAAGGGTTCTGCCACCTGTTACCCTTGAGCTGTGTGTCACCAGGTAGACAGGGTGTAGCCGGGAAACAGCTGGGTTACACTGCTGAGAGCCTCAGCTACCCACAAGCAAGGATCTCATGGCTTGGCATCAGAAGAAAAGTAGATCAGAGAGAACAGAGAGAACGGGGCCAAAGAGATGGCTCAGTGGTTAAGAGCATTTGCTGCTCTTCCAGGGAACCCAAGTTTAGTTCCCTGCTCACATCAGGCTGCTCACAGCTGTCTGTAAATCCAGACCCAGTGGAACTGATGCTATTTTCTGGTCCCTGTGGGCACTTGCATATATATGGCATACGCATGGCACACATACACACACACACACATATGGAGAGAGGAGAGAGAGAGAGAGAGAGAGAGAGAGAGAGAGAGAGAGAGAGAGAGAGAGAGAGGAGGAATGAATATTGGTGAGATGGTTTAGCAGGTAAAGGCACTTGCCACCAAACCTGACAACCTGAGTTTTATCTCCAGTATGTACTGTGGGAGGAGAGAACCAACTCACACAATCTGTCCTCTGACCTCTACACACACTCACCCCACACACTAAATAAATAAATAAATGCGATTAAGAGATGTGAGAAGTATGATGACACAGACTTGAAGACAGAGAGAGCAGTATGCTGAAGAAGGACAAGAGAAGACCACAGCACGGCAGCATCATGGAGGAGGTGCCCAGCCCCTTCCTGCAGACAGCCACCACCATTCCCACAGGGCAGTCTCAGGAGATCTGCTTCTAACCCTCAGACTAAAGAAGGTGGTGGTTTCATTTAAGCTAAGCTCCATGTCTTCCTCAATCCCCCCTAAGTCCCTTCATTGCTTATACAAGTTATTGAAAGGAAGGAAAAAAATCTAAAGTCAATAATGTGTTTTAAAATCCTGGTACCATCGCAAAGTGCATCTTGCTATATCCTTGGTGAACAGCTCCAGAGACGGAGTTGCTGTGGTTATCTGAGCTTCTGCCCACTGAACAGGGTTTGCAAGTGTGTGTCTTTCAGATTCACAGCGAGAAGGGTGATATTGCAGCCTCAGGGGCCTGAGGGACTTGTGCTTAGCTAGGCTATACAGCAAGTGACTTTGTCTACACGTCTGCCATCTCCTATCTTTGGGCTCATGAACAGCTCTAGCAACCAGAGTCTTCTATCTATCTGGCGAGCCACACCCCCATGCTCAGCATCCATTACAGAGCTAACAACTGGGTGCAGAGATCATAAATGTTGCACGGATAGAGTGGGAGCCAAGGTTTCTCCTCAGCACAGAGGCCTCAGGGTTCTCTGTGACAGATTTATCCCAAATGAGTTGAAAGGCCCAACTGACCACTGAAGGACGTGGAAATGCCATCTGTAGCAGACAGTAGGCAGAAGCCACCAAGAAACAAGAGATGCTCAACCTTGGGACAGGGATGGGGTGGAGATAATTGTCTGGGAATGGGGAGGGTGGCAAGGGACTAGAAAGTCAAGATGTATTTAAAGATCCAGGCACATGGTTCAAAATGAAACTTTCTCTAGGCAGTGACTTCTGGAAGGGAAATGGTGTGGAAATGGTGTGCAGGCATTCATCACTCTGCTTTTGACTGTAGACATGTGACAAGTTCCTGCCTTGATTTCCCCACAGTGATAGACTGTGACCCAAAATTGTGACCCAAATTTCTCTCTTTGGTTGCTGTTGTCATGGTAGTTTTTCATAACAACAGAAACAAAACTGGGGCAAGAACAACAACACACACTCTGAACTAGGAATGTATCCAGTGAGGGAATCGGGATGGTGGTCAATAGTTAAGGCTATTCCTGACATGAGAAGAGAACAGAAAGAATGCTACCTTGCCATGCCTGAAGGAGTCTGAGCTTTGCCATAAGATGACCACCTTGGGTGCCTCTGAGCTTGGAGGATGTCAGACTTGGAAGGATTCCACCAAAGGTTATAATATAGGTAAAGGGACAGGGAGGCAGGTACTGGGATCCAGAGTTGCCCAGATCTACCTGTTTTGAGGGTGGAGGCAGGGCTGGTGATAATCCCAGGGTCTCCTGCACTGTGGAATCAGGGAACGATGAGATGGGGGGAGCCAGCCTGGGGCAAGAATGGGGGTCAAGGCATGTCCAAACCCCAGAAATCTTGTCCTGAGATCTGCAGAAGTAGGACTACTCTCTCCCTGCGCCCCCACCTTTCCCTACCACAAGATGTCACATAGCCAGTAGACAGGTTAAATTTCCTCTCCCTTTATAAGGTCATGTCCAGCAGCATGTGGAATGCCTCCTTATGCAAATGAAGTATCTCTAGGACCCTGTCCCTGGCCAATGATCTACACTCACCCCCAGACAGCCCCTGTCCGACCCACAAAGGTTTAAACAACATTTGTTCCCTCATTAAACAAGCTGTCTCACTGGAGCCTGACTCCAGAGAGTATGTCTTCATCTGGGTCATGCTGCTACTGGTAGGGAATTGGCATTGCACAAGGTGTTCATACAGGCTATAGCTATGAGAGAAACAGCCCCTCATGTGAATGAAGAAGGAACCCCTCGTTTTCCCCTGCTCTTGCTGTGGCTCCTCAGTTCTGGGTGAGTCCCAGGCTAGAGTAAAGTTCGAGTATGCCCCCTTGAATGGGTGTCCAGTCCTCTTTCTCCCAAGCATTCAAACATTTTGTCTCACTTCTGACACACACAGTAGGTACTCAGTAGATGCCTGTCAGGTACATAGTGACCAATGCATACACCCTTCACTTCCCTCAGTATACTGATGCACTTTCACTGAGGCCAAGGAGCACCCTGCGACCATCAGCCTGTGTGTTCTTTAGCATGTGACCAGAAGTAGCACTGTTTTCAGAAATATCAAGACACTTAGCTTTAAGGTTTCTAGAACCTCATTTAAAACTTTTTAAGGAATGGGGATGCAGCTCAATTGGTAAAATGTTGGCCAAGCCTGCAAAGGCCCAAGTTTGCATTCCAACACTGCATAAAAAAACGGGTACAATGGCACATACATGTAACCCTCAAAGTCAGGAAGTAGAGGCAGGAGGGCGAGGATGTCTAAAGTCATCCTTGACTAAACAAGTGAGTTTGAGGTCAGCCTGGGTTGCATGAGACCTTGACTCAAAAAAAAAAGTGTTTGTTTTGTTTAAGCTGAAGTTAACCTTCCAGTACATTTTTATTTACCCCAACATGTCAAAAATTAAGGAGACCATCATAATCTCTAGGTAATAAAAAATGAGGCTGAAGCACTTTATCTTCTTTTCCTACCTCCTATATTGAAGATTGTAGAGTTAAAGCAGAGTTTGAACCGGTTACATGTCAAGAGTCCAGTAGTCACTGGCAACTGTGGACTACCATCTCAGACCTGGCTAGGTCATAGCTGTGACTTTTCAAAGAAAGAAAATTCTCCTGGTACTAAAAGCAATTTGTATCATTCTAAACCATGCAAATAAGCAACACTCTAAGAAAAACAGACTGGCCAACCAGATCAAAATGGCACACAGATCCGACTCACCCAGAGCATGCTGTGAACCCCAAGTCCCACTCCAGTAGGCTCAGGAGTGGTATTCACAGAGGCAGCATACCAGCTGTGTGTGAGTGTGTGTGTGTGCATGTGCATGCATGTATGTCTCTGTGTGATGTGTGTGTGTGTACATATCCATGTGTGTGTCTGTGTACCCGTGTGTGTCTCTGCATGTACATGTGTGTCTGTGTGGTATGTGTGTTCCTATGTGTGTGCATGTGTCTGTGTGTCTGTGTGCATGTATGTGCAGGTGTATCTGTGTGTGATGTGTGTGTGCATGTGTGTGTACATGTGTCTGTGTGTATCTGAGTCTGTGCCTGTGTGCCTGTGTGTCTATGTGTGTGTGTGTCTGTATGGTGTGTGTGTGTGTGTACATGTGTATGAGTGTATGTCTATGTATAGTATGTCTCTGTGTGTGTGTATGTGCATATGTGGAGTTGTATGCCTATGAATAGTATGTCTGTGTGTGTGTGCATGTGTGTGTTATGCAACTCAAGACTATATTCTTAGACAGTTACACACAAATGCATCTAAGGTAGGTCATGGATGTGGACTGATAACTCTGCCATAGCCTGGACTGTAGCCTCTAACAGTTGAAATGCACCCTGCTCCCATGCCTGTCTGTCTGTATATGTATGTCTATATGTGTACATGTTTTTTGAGTATGCAAATGTATACATGTGTGTACACATATATGTGAAGGCCAGGTGTTGGCATTGTGTATTTTTCTAATTGCCTCTCTTGCCTTATTTTTTGAGGAGTCTGTCCCCGAAGCCAGAGCTTGCCAATTCATTGTGACTGGCTAGCTAGCAAACCCCAGGAGTCTCCTGTCATTAGTGTTTCCAATGCTGGGATTATAGGTGTGTGCCATCCTTTTACATGCATGCTGGGGATCCAAACTCAGGCACCCATGCTTGTGTGACATACATTTTACCAAATGAGCCATCTCCCCAGCTCAGAGATAGGTTAAACACACACCTAGAACCCATACCTGACCATCTCCCCAGCTCAGAGATAGGTTAAACACACACCTAGAACCCATACCTGACCATCTCCCCAGCTCAGAGATAGGTTAAACACACACCTAGAACCCATACCTGACCATCTCCCCAGCTCAGAGATAGGTTAAACACACACCTAGAACCCATACCTGACCATCTCCCCAGCTCAGAGATAGGTTAAACACATACCTAGAACCCATACCTGAGCTCTGGAAGACTGAAATTCACACAACAAGAAACATGTAACTGCTGCAGGGAGCTAGGAGCCAAGGAGATACACAAAAGCTACCCTGCTGGTGAATGTAGTTTCCAAAACTAGTGAATTTGCATAGTACTGCAGATGCGACAAATATGATTTGCTTGCATCTTGCTCACAGAGCCACTTATTAATAATAACAGATTATTGCTCTACCAGTTTGTTATCTGTAGTGAAACACCAAGAGCCAGCTGAGAACAGAACAGAAGGGGAGCAAATTGACTGTGGAAAAAAAGAGGGAGATTAACATAGGTTAAGGGAAGGAGAGAGAGAGGGATACTTCTTGCTCGTGCAAACTATTCTAAAGCTACCGGTCACATAAATAATAAAGTGACTCTTAAATACGATTTTAACCCAGAGGCTACTCTGTGCTTGAATCCTTGTTTAATAGGGAAGAGCATCTAAAGAGGCAGATCCTGAAGGGGAAGCCAGCACAGCAGAGTTTAGTCTTTGCCCACTGCCTTCCAGTCACAGCTATGACTTAGAGCAGTTGCTTCCTGCTCCCTGCTGGACTACCCAGGCAGAAAAGGGCAGGTCTTAGTCCTTAGTCTGTTCTAAGAAGAAATGGGTAAACAATAAATCAGAGCTCGAAGAAATAAACCAAGGGTCAAAAGTCCCTCCCAGCTTCTCAGGAAGGATGCTATCGATTTCCGTAAAGGATTATTGACAAGGGGCGGAGTTAAGTTATGAAGCCGAGGGGACCATCTACAGAGACCTCAAAATAACTAAGGAACTGACAGGAGACAAGATTAAACACGTGTGTGCTCAGACTCACAGCTCAGGTACCCAGCAGGGTCCTCAAGATGTGAATGTATACATACCAGTGATGATTGGAACATCACAAGGAAAACTGGCTGTCACAGCTCCTTAAGGTTTTGAAATGACTAAATGAACCCTTACCAATACCAAAAGCTGTCAGCTCGCCCTTTCCGGAGCTCTCTTGGTCCCCTGAACACATTTAGGAACACCTAGTCCTTCCTCTTGTTTTCACTGTGAGCCACTTCAATCCATTTTACTCTTAAGTTACCACTAACACCTTGGTACCCAGCACCCCAGTGCTTTGAGCTGTGACAACACCTTCTGGTAGTGTGGCCTCTTTACTTCTACCACACAGAACTCCGGCCTTATTTCTGTCACCACCCAGCCTGTGAGTTCCTAGTCCTGGCTGCGAAATACTCTTACACACATATATTTTTTAAGCATCTTAAAATCCTACGGCAGAGGAGGCACCCGCCCAGCCATGATGGAATTAGAAATATGTTGGGGTTGGCACGTGCGAAACTGCATGCTTTCCTTCCTGCCAAAGCTGGGGGATGATTGATTGAATGGGAACAGGAAGTCAGCTTGCCAGGATCCATCTAAAACGAGATGTATGTGCTTGGCTGTGTGTCCAAGATGAAACAAATGGGGAGGTTCTCGTGGCTTACAGCACGTTCTAAAGATAACAGGTCACTTGGGGAGGGGAGGCATTATGTGAGATGACATGGCACAAATGGAGTTCAATTCCAACTCCTGGGAGATAGAACATTTTGGAAAGTGGGAAGATCATTGTTTGGAAACAGTCTGAGTCTATTCACCACAGCATCCAAAGTATGATCCCGACCTGCCTCCTGAGAGGGAGATGTAGGCACTGTTGCCTGGGGAGCAATGGAGCATCTTAAAACTGGCTGCAGTGACCAACACTCTCGACATGTCTGTTCCATGCCAGACACTGTGTTGAAGCTCAGGGGACAGGTGAAAAGTATGCAGCCCATCCTTCAAGATCTTGTAGAAGAGATCTGCCTGCCATTGTTTGTTCTGTATAGTAGTACTTGTGTCTAGGAAAGCTAGAGGGGGATACCAGTACCCTCCTTAATCACGCTCCACCTTAGTTCCCCTAGCAGAGTCTCTCCATGTAGGCTTAGACTAAACTGGCTGGCCAGCCATATCAGCCTCCTCCAGCTTTGGAGGAGGTGAGAAGACTTCTCAGGTCGCTGTGATTGGGAAGCTGAGATCCAAAGGGTGAAAAGAAAGTGGCCAGGGGATGGGGCGAGGAAGACAGACCGTGAAGCACTATAGCTGGCTCTGAGCCACCTGAGCTAAAAACCAGGAATTGA
Organism: Mastomys coucha; assembly: GCF_008632895.1. NCBI lineage: Eukaryota > Metazoa > Chordata > Mammalia > Rodentia > Muridae > Mastomys > Mastomys coucha. The sequence goes on from NW_022196900.1 coordinate 99,501,036, forward strand.
ATCTCTAAACTCTGTCTTATTCAGAAATCCAGGAAGATGGTGGGTTAGCACCCTAACAGCCTGTCTTCCTCCATTCTTCAGCCAGAGGATTATAGCAGGCGGGCAAACAAAGGCAGTCATTCCAGTGGTTAGCCTTGACCTTCAGATCACATGGTCCATCATGTCTCTTAGATTTATGGTGTTGCTGCTTCCCCCCACCACGGTCTCATCTCTCTGTGTCAAAGAGCAAAGGTTCCAGAACACCAAGGCTACCTTGTATTCCTCCTGTGCCCACCTGTGACTGTTAGTGTTGGCTGTCAACCTGACAGGCTCTAGAACCACCTAGGAGGCAAGCCTCCACAGGCGCATCTGTGTGGGATCGTTCTGATGAGGTTAGCCTCTGGCTATGCTTGTGAGGGATTGAGAGGACGACTCCCCTAAGGGAGTCACATCATCCCTGACCCTCGGTCCTAGACTACAGAACACTGAGGGCCAGCATTCACACTCTTCTGCTTCCTGATTGCGGTCACTGACTCCCCGTTCCTGTTCTTTGACGTGGACTGCACCCTTGAACTGTGGCTTTTTCGGGGTATTTTACCCCAGCAGTGGGTAAAGAGCTATCACACCACACTCTGGACACCATGTAGGTGAAAAGTTAACTCAGAACAAACCCTTAGCAAATGTGCAGATTCCTTTCTTAGGGAACAATGCACAAACGCATTCTTATATTAACAACTATGAAGGGCCTCTGTCACTTCCAACACTGCATTCCCAGGGCCCCAAGGGCCATAGGGAGTGTCACATGGTCCAACATAGCCACCTTACAGAGGGATGGGAGGAGCAGCAGGTGGTAAAGCCATGCATACAGGTGTTGATGGCCCCAGGGAAGGTGCACTCCACCTGGAACCGGAGGTGTATGATAGCAGGGGAGCGCCTTGGTGAGCTGGATGTTGTGGAAGGAATATTATAGATATTCTGCCTGCAGTGTGGAAGGCAAACAGAAGGTGTTGGAATGTACATAGACTCCTAAATTTAGCAGAGAAAAGTTTGCAGAAATCATGTCCAATGTTTTTGTTTCTGTTTGCTTTTATGCTGTGTAAACACCGTGGCCAAAATAACAACAACAATAACAACTTAGGGGAAAAGGGTTTATTATAGCTGACATTTTGTAGTCCATTATGAAGCGAAGTCAAGGTAGGAACCTGGAAGTAGAAACTTAAAAAGTGACCATAGATAAATACTATTTACTGGCTTGCTTGCTCTTCATGGAGAACTCAGCTTGTGTGTGTGTGTGTTGGGATATATATGTATACATACACACATATATATCCCTGATATATATACACATATATATATCAGGGATAGGCATATGAATATATCAGGGATATATATATCAGGGATATGTAATATATATATATATATGTATATCAGGAATGTGTATATATATATCAGGGATATTTATATACATAAATATCAAAGATATATATATCATATATATATATATATATCAAGGATACACACACACACATATATCAAGGATATATTAAGGATATATATACATATATATGAAGTATAAATATCTATATCCCTGATATCAGGGATTTATTTATTTATTTATTTATTATACATCAGGAACTACCTGCCTAGGGGTGGTACCACCCATAGTGGGCTGGATCTTCCTACATCAATCATTAATGCAGAAAATGTCTCTCAGAATTGCTAACAGGCTAATCCAATGGAGGTATTTTCTCAATTGAGGGTTCCTCTTTCAAGATAACTCTAGCTTATGTCAAGTTGACAAAAAAAGACCTATCCAGTGTACCCCTCTTTATAGAGAGAACAAACTAAGACACAGTAGAATGGTTCTTTTTCAGGAACACGGAACAGGTCTGCCACACTGTTTTCTTGGCTTTAGGAGCAGGCTGTGTTTGCTCTGTTAAGGAATTATTGTCTTCTCTTTTCTGCCTTGGAGAAGCCACTAGTGAGCATGTTTGATTATGGCTCCCAGCCCAGCAAGCAAGCTGCTGAGTTTATAGTCCACAAGCCAATTTATCAAAGGCCTCCACCCACACTGTCTCAAAGTGTCGCCAGACAACCTTGTAGACAGGGGCCTGTATCTCATACTCCCAGATGACTTGAGAAATCACCCAGGTGGCCTTGAGTAGAAACCCATCACAGAACAGCAACTCCAGGGCACAGAACCACACTCCATGTGGTGTTCCTCCCTGAGACTCTCTGGTCCAGACATATGCTCATCTCACTGCTCTCAGGAGCACAGGTTAGCAGGACTTAGGGAGGAGCCCCTGTATTTAGTTCTTTTATAACGAAGATGGATCTTGGTGCAAGAAATGCAAAGTAGGCAAGGAAGCACCAGGGCTGAGGAGAAGGGAAGCACAGTAGAGTCCTGACTTGGATGTCTCCATGCCAAAGCCAAGGGCAGAATGGAGATACAGTGTGTGAGGTCCAAGGAGATCACCGATGCCAGAAAGCTCTCAGATTCAGGAACATCAGCCTCCTCACCTGGAGTTCTCAAATGAACCTGGGGCAGACAAACCCTGAGGATGACAAGCCAGACCAGCAATGTGACTCACGAGAGCAGATAGCTGGGATGCAATGGTGGGTGCAGAATGGAAGGAAGGAAGGTGGTAGGAGTCTTCACTGGCAACTCCATTATATTTAGAGTCATTTTGAAAACAAACCTCTGGGTGTGAGGGTGGGGGCATTTCCAGAGAGTTTTAAGCGAAGTAGGAAGACCCACCCTGAGTGTGGGTGGCCCCATCCTGTGGGCCGCGAACCCAAACTGAATAAAAAGGAGAAAGTGAGCAATGAGAAAGACAACTAATACAGGAGGAAGGGAGGAAGAAAAGAAGGAAACAAGCAAGGAAGGAGAGTGTATTATCAAAATGTTAGTGGAACTGATTTTTTTCCACCTACATCAGCTGAATCAACTAAGCACAAACCTGGAAGCAGGGGTTGCCAACATTCCCATTGTTGGAAGCAGGGGTTGCCAACACTCCCGTTGTTACGTCCTCCAGCAAAAGCCCATAATCTTAAAACATAGCACCCACAGCTCATGCCCACAGTAACATACCATGGAGAGTCACATGAGTCAGTCTACTCAAAAGACTGAAATGCTACTTTAAGCATGTGGAGAGGGGGTTCATCATTCATCAAACCTTAGTGATGGTTAATGTAAGTTCAACTTGTGTTACTCTCAAGTTTGACCCCATAGAAGGTCAGTAATTAGGATATTGGAGACAGTAGAGTCATTGGGAGGTTAGACCCTTTTGGAAAGAGCAGTAAAGGATGAAGCCCTCAGAGTTTGAGAGGGCTGAGGTAGGGACCAGGAAAGGGGAAAGGGACATATACTGCATCAAAAGGAATGTGTCAAACAGCCACATTAGCCAGCTTTTCTACAGACCTTTTGTTCTTTATATATAGCAAGTTTGAACTGAGCCTACCTCCTACCACAGTTGGTGAATCCATTTTTCACAGCCACCTGAGGATGCATAGACAACACCCCTTTGGTTGCTCTTAAAATCCTAGAAAGGAAAACAATCTTGGGGTGGAGGTAGGAGGAAGGTTGGATTAGTGTTGGGTTCTCCCAGGGGCCTTGGAGGGTCTTAGAAGCCCTACAGGGTTTCTTGCATGAAGACCAAGCTGTACATCTCTAACAAACGTGTCTGAGACCTAGGTCTTGCCTATGCATGTTTGATTGGTGGTTCAGTCTCTGTGAGCCCTCGTGGGTTAGGTTAGTTGACTCTGTACATCTTCTTGTGGTGTCCCTGACCCCCTGTCTCCCTCAGTCTTTCTTCCTAACAATTAGAGGGGGCGGCTATCTCTGATTCTGTTGCCTGCCTTTGAATCCCTTTTCCTCAGCTGGGCTGCCTTGTCTGGCCTCAGTGGGAGAGGATACCCTTAGCCCTGCTGGAACTTGATTGCCAGGTGGGTTGGTACCCAAGGGGGCTTCCCCTCCTCAGAGAAGGAGAAGGGGTAGTAGGGGGAGAAGATTATGAATGTGGGACTGGGAGGGGGGCCTGTAATCGGAATGTAAAGTGAATAAATAAATTAATGAAAACAAAAAGAATAAAACTGCCAAAAAATAAAAGAGAAAGAAAGAAACCCTTGATTACCAAATGAGGGGGATTTAGGTGCTTTTCCCAACTGGAGCCAACCCCTCCAGTTTCATTCATGGCAGAATAAAAAATTTCATGTGGAATGTTCTCCCTAATTGTCCAATTATCTATTGTCTTTCTCTGTAAAGGATTATATGGCTAAGTCATCGTGCCAAAAACAATTTCAAGCATTTTATGCTAACAGATTTCCATAAGGGGAGGAGAAGAGAGGGAAAATGCATCATTTCTGAAGTTAGGAACATTTCTTTGGAGGTGGGGAAGGTCTCTGTGGAGTGCCTGACTAGCATGCACTGGGTCCACCCTTAGCATCTCAAAATATTGGACATGAAAGCACGCACCTGGAATCCCAGCACCTGGGAGGTGGAGGCAGGAAGAACAGATGTTCAAGATCACGCTCTGTTACATAATGAGTTTGGGGCCAGCCCAAGATACATGAGACCCTGCATCATAAAAACTAAGCAATGGTAAAAATTTCTCCCACCACCTCAGTGGCTCTGACAGCAATGGTTTACCAGGTCCTTTGGGGACAGTAGGTACATCTGACATTCTATGACATCCCAAAGAGGACCCTTTCACCAAAGGCTCTTCTTTTAACACACATCTGGAATACCTGGTGTTTTAAGCAGTTTAGTTATCTGGAGTTGGTGGATCATCATTGTGATTCTGACAGGACCAACACACAGACCTAGATAGTTGTCTCAACTGGAAAAGGCTGAGAACTGGTGGTGTTCACAGATGAGGCTGGAAACCCAATACAAACCTGCCTTTTTGGCTGCACTGGTTGCCTTTGTACAGAGGTGCCCAGATGAAATAACTTTTCCCAAATCCCCCTTGATTCAGAGGATAGCGTGCGTTTTAGTTAGGGTCTTACTGCTGTGAACAGACACCATGACCAATGCAAGTCTTATAAAGGACAGCATTTAATTGGTGCTGGCTGGCAGGTCAGAGGTTTAGTCCAGTATTATTGAGGCAGGAACATGGCAGGATCCAGGCAGGCATGGCGCAGGAGTTGCTGAGAGTTCTACATCTTCATCTGAAGGCAGCTAGGATGAGAGTCTTAAAGCCCATACCCACAGTGGCACACCTACTCCAAGAAGGCCACACCTTCCAACAGTGCCACTCCCTGAGCCAAGCATATGCAAACCATCACAGCATGTAAGCTAGATGTGGGCACAGAGGCACAGGGCTCTTGAGACAAAGTGAGGCTTGGTAATACCTAGGGAAGAGACACACTACAATGCCTGGCTTTTCTACGTGAGTGCTAAGGGTGGTTCTGATCTCTGTGCTTCTATAACAAGCACCTTACTGACTGAGCCATCTTCCTAGCTCCTGACTCTTTATGATTCACATTCAACCAGTCACTCTCCTTTGCTCAGAGCTGGACACTATGTGGCCCATCCACACCACTGTCAGAGCTCTGCCCTCCTCACTTGCCCATCAGACCCTCCCACAGAGGAGAAGGCAGTGTCTCCATCACCTGCTTATCACAGAAACTGACACGCAACTAACTCTTGCAAACAAAATAGCATCATGTGTCACCGGAGGCAGACTGACAACACAGCCAGGGGTCAAGCCTTAATACCTTCTGCAGAAAACCAAGACCCTGAATCCATCTGTCCATCAGCTCCCCACTAGAGACTGCAAGATACCTAAGGGGACTCAATGAAGGATGTTCACATCCCCAGAGAAAATAAAAGATAGATAGTTACAGGAATGTGAGTGAAGGAAAACCAATTTGGATAAATAGGAGAAATGCATTAGGAATACAATAAAACTACTCAGCCAACAGAAAACTAATAGACAACTGGTGCTTTTGTGTGAGAGAAATCAGTTACCTGCTTGCAAAAAATGGCAAAGAAACCAAGCCACGGGTGCATCCTCTCAACAGAATAATCGCAATGTTGATGCATAGATTTTTTCTCTTTAAGCCTCCTGTGAAAGCCCATGGAAGAAATGGAATGTTAGGCTTGGAGTAGGAGGTCCACAGGCTAGCCCACGTCTCAGGTATGTGTGTCATGCATGGTCTGGCTCTGGCCTGGAAGTTTCTCCTCCTTTGTCTTGTCTCTCATCTTTGTTCTAAGTGTCGAGAGCCTCTTGCCATATCTTACAAGCCAGATCATCAGGAGGAAACCTGCTTGCTTCCTACTTGTGTGTTCCTAGAACACAAAATGTCCCTAGAAGCCATGTCCAATGGCTCAAGCCTGCAATCACAGTACTCAGGAGGTACCAATGGGAAGGTCTGTTTCTGGCTACAGAGGCAGAGACATCTCCTGCCCACCCTGTTCCCTTCCAGATAGCAAAGCCCTAAACAGAGAAGGGCTGCAGACATCACCCACTGCCATGCCATGTACTACCCAGGACCAGTGTTCTTCCTAGAACCCTTTGTCTAGAAATGTCTTTGGGACTTTTATAACACCCAGCTCAGCAAGAAAGAAATAATACAAGTAAACACACACTGGCTTTTAGTGTGATTTGTTGGTGCCCATCAGCCAAACTCAGACCCCTGTTTCCTCATGGCTCACACTTCCCCCTTCCCAGTTCCTCACAAGTGACCTCAAAAGAACAGGCTCTGCCCTTTCCTGGTGGGCTAGAATTTTTATTTCAAACTCCACTAGTGTTGTTTGCTAAAACAATAAATTCTTGACTAAAAGCCTGCCTCCCCCTCTCTCCTTCCCTCCCTTCCTATGTTCCTTGGTCTCAGATTATTCCTTGCTCTAATCTAAACCCTAAAATTTAGGCTTATCTTTGGACACCTAGCAAGTTTGAGGCTAGCCTGGGCTACATGATGGCCTTTCTCAAAAAATAATGTGTTCTTTCAGAAATAAAGTTATTTGAAATAGCTGAGCAAAGGCAAATGTCTCAGTTCATTTTCAGTTGTGATGATAAAAATACCATAAACAAAAGCAAGGTGGGGAAAGTGGATGACTTGTACTTCCATACTACAATTTATCATTAAAGGAAGTCAGGACAGGAACTCCAGGCAGGAATCTAAAGGCAGGAACTGAAGGAGGAGTGCCATGGAGGAGTGCTATTTACTGACTTGCTCATCACAGCTTGATAAATTTGTTTTCTTGAACAGCCCAGGACCACCTGCCTAGGAATGGCACCGCCCACAGTAGGCCAGGCCCTCTCACATCAGTTGCTAATCAAGAAAATGTCTGGGCATGGGGATGCACGTCTTTAATTCCAGCACTCAGGAGGCAGAGGCAGGCAGATTTCTGAGTTCAAGGCTGGCCTGGTCTACATGGCAAGTTCCAGAAGGACTACATTGAGAAATCCTGTCAAGTAGTCAATCCATCCATCCATCCATCCATCCATCCATCCATCCATCCATCAATTTAATTAAAAAAAAAAGAAAAGAAGAAAGAAAGTGTCCTAAATACAGGCCTGATGGAGGCATTTTTTCAACTGAGGTTTCTCTTCCCACATAACTCTAGTGCGTGTCAAGCTGGGAGGAAAAAGACAGAACAGTGAATTTTGTATTCTGGAGAGAAGATGTTGGTGTGATGCATAAGGGAAACGCTGAGTCATGAGTCGAAGGCAGATTCCTTGAGTATGAAGAGACTGCAAGCTGCTGCAGAGGGCGAGTGGGAGCTACACGGCCCAAGGAAGGGAGCTTCAGACAAGAGAGGGCGCCCCTGTGGTGGGGCTCCAGGGTTCTCCCTTCTCTACCTGCCCCAGTGAGATTTATCCATCTGGGTGTTGACAAGTTTGACCCACATTCCCTCAACATAAAGAGCTCACAATGTCACTGTGGTGGTTTGAATATACTTGGCCCATGGGAGATGGCACAGTTAGGAGGTGTGGCCTTGTTGGAGTAGGTGTGACCTTGTTGGAGGAAGTATGTCACTGTGAGGGTGGGCTTTGAGGTCCAATGCTCAAGGTCCACCCAATATGGAAGAGACCTTCATCTTGACTGCCTTCAGAACAAGATGTAGAACTCTCAGCTCCTTCTCTGGGACCATCTCTGCCTACAGGCTGTCATGCCTCCTTGCCATGATGGTAATAGACTGAATCTCAGAAACTGTAAGCCATCTCCAATTAAATGTTTGCTTTTATAAGAGTTGCCTTGGTTATGCTGTCCCTTCACAGAAGTAAAACCCTAACTAAGACAGTCACAGACACCAAAGTCCTTCCTCTCTCCTACAAACCTTACATTGCAGTTGGGGTATTAAATGTTTCCTCAGAGCTTGAGTGTTGCAGGTTTGGTCACCACACTGTGGCACTCTTGGGAGGTAGAGTAATTAGGAAGGCAACATTACTCCCAGCTCCTCTGTGACAAGTTGTGAGCAACCGCTATACACAGTCCTTTGGCTGAAATTTCCTGTTCCTACCCTGACTTCCATTTAGACTCCTAGTCAAAGGAAATTAGGCCACTGCTGTTGGAACACTCCAGATTTTCTCTCTTTCCAGTTCCCAGCTGCCAGGAGATGACCCCAGCCCACTCCCATACCATGATGCACCGAACTGCCACAGAAGGACACTGATAGTTCTAACCTACCACTGCCAGAAACATCTGCAGCCACAAGCCAAGAATCAGTGTTTCCTTTCTTGAAATGTATTGTCTCTGGGAATCTGTCACGGTAACAGAAGCAGACAAATACACCTGACAAACCCAGGAAACAGCTGGCAAAACCTACAAGAGCAAAGTCTGTTTGCCTGAAAAGTAGAGAGATGTACCCTACACATGAAGAATACTGTGGCTGGCTCCCACCCAAAGTCACGCTGAAACTTGGTCTTCAGTGTAACTCTATTGCAAGGACTGGGACCTAGTGGCAAGTGGCCAGGGTCATGCTCATTCTCACTCATATGGGGCCAATGCTGATCTCAAGCAATTAGGCTGAGAGTAAAGCTCAGTCAGTAGAGAGTCTGTCTAGCATGTAGGAAAGCCTGGGCTTGATCTGTGAGTGTGGTAGCATGTGTCCGTCATCCCAGCACTTAGGAGGTGGAAGAAGAGGAGTCAGGACTCCAAGATCATTCTCAGCTACACACTGAGTCTGTGGCCAGCCTGAGCTATATGAGACCCTGATTGAAATCAACAATGAAAAGGTATTTGAACTTAACATGAATGAATTAATTCCCACCAGAACAGACTAAATATAAGCAGGGCTGGCCCCTCCTACCGTGCTCTCTTTACTATTTTCTAACCATGTAATGGTGTCTCCTGTCAGTCCTTCACCCAGGCCAAGCAATGCCACTGCCATGCCTTTGAACCTTTAGAAACTTCCTCCTTTGTACCAAATCCAGCCTCATGGATTTTGTTGTAGCAACAGACAGAAACCTGTTGAGTGCAAAGATCCAGCACAGACCTGATATTGTAGATAGATAGATAGATAGATAGATAGATAGATAGATAGATAGATAGATAGATAGATAGATAGATAGGGATATATATATATATTATATATATATATATATATATATATATATATATAATGCATGATGTGGTCAGCACAATGAGGTATGCAATGCTATGTGGCTAATTCTATTACTATGAGATTATATTAGAGTGTCCTGACACTGCGGCCAATGGGAATTGTAATATGGCATAGAGTATGTAATATGGAATTGTAATGGAATACATACCCATACTTATATATGGGTGAGGGAGAGGGAACAAAGAGGCATAGTGTAGGAAGGAGTCACTGGCCTCTTACGGTTTTGATGGTGGAAGATGTCCTTCTAGAAGCTACAAAAGTGAAGCTGCAGATCCAGAACAAGTGGGGAGAAATTGTGGACACCTTGATCTTAGCCCACAGCAATGCATGGCTGACTTGTATTAGAAGAACCTTAAGACAGCAATTTGTATTCTTTTTAATTGTTGGAGAATTTTGCATATGCATATGGGTACATGTGCTCTGATCAAGTCCATCCCCTATTACCGTCCAATTTCTCCCTCCCCTCTCCATCTATGAGATACAACAACAGCCAGCCTGACAAGATATGTCATGGCTGTTATGGTGGCATGAATGTTATAGAAATTACTAACCACTTTCTGATTAAACTTGAGGTCGACTTCCCAAGACAGAACCCAGGCTTGGTGTGTTATCAAGGCCAACAACCTCTGGCTACAGAGGTCATAGGCCCTAGAAGAGAACCTATTCCCACTATTCTGCTAAATTGGCATAGCAAAATAATTGACTTCTAATGATTTACCATTAAAATTTGCAATATACAATAAATTGACTTCTAACCTAATGATTTACCCTCATGCCCATAGATTGACACATCTCTCAATACTCATCAGAGAAGCTTGGGGTTTTTTGCAGTAGGTGAAGAAGAGTAACACAGAGACATATAACTTACCAACCTGCAGAAATTTTATATTCTTTAAGCTCCTAAACTTGTAGAGATGTGTAGTTACTGTGGCAGCCACCATGGGGTAATCATGACCTCTACCCGACTCACATGCTGGCATCCCATGCCCTGAATGTCAAACTGTGTTTGGAGGTCGACTTTAAAGAGTTAAGCAGAGGTTTTGAGGCTGGATACTGGTCCAATCCCATTGGTGTCCTTAGAAGAAGGTCATAGAAAGTTAGCTCTACCACATGCCAAGTATGGCCATGACAAGCCAAAGAGCAAGAACCCAGCTCAACCCACATCAGGGCCTCAGAGCTCCAGCCTCCAGAGAGAGAGAGAGAAAGACCAAACAACTTTCTGAATTGCTTAGTTTCAGTGGTCTCATCTAAAGTACACACACACTGGAAGACGCTATAAGACAGGTGCACACGCTCTATTCTCAGGGCCAAGCAGAGATCTAGAAGCATGACAATCTTCCAACCAGGAAACTAGGAGCAAAGGAAGGACCTAGGAGATGTCGCAAAGCAGGGCAGTCTGGGAAAAACCCCATGACCACTGACTGAGGGAGCTGTGGGGGCTTGCGAACCAAAGGCCCCAGGACAGATGCACAGACAGCAAGAACTGGGAGCACCCGCCTCCTCTGTGCTTTCTGTTCAGAGCTTCAGAGGGAAAAGCTGTGGTTCGGTTAGCCACCAGCAGCCAGTTCCACTGAGTAGCACCATGGGGGCTTCTGTGCTGGTTTAAGGTGTGACTTCTGAGTTTCCAGCATCTGTGCTGGTTAAAGGTGTGACTTCTGAGTTTCCAGACATGGTAAATGTTAACTTTGGGCACATTTGATTGTTCATCCTTGAGAGAGAGAGAGAAAGAGAGAGAGAGAGAGAGAGAGAGAGAGAGAGAGAGAGAGAGAGAGAGAGAGAGAGAGAGAGAGAGAGAGAGAGAGTTTAGAAAGGGTCTCACTATATAGCCCTGGCTGCCCTAGACCTCACTGTGTAGACCAGGCTGGCCTTGAACTCCCAGAGATCCACCTGCCTCTGGCTCCCAAGTGCTGGTCCCATGAAATAATATGGCATTTGTGTAACACAAGATATTCACTCTCTGAAGTTGATAAGAATAACAGTTTGTTATTTTATTTCATTTTATGTTATCCCTCTGGTGTCCCTTGACTGCTCTGGGAGATGTGGACACTGCTGAAAACAGACCTTTGGCTCCAAGCACTAGAGGCTGATGGAAACTCCAAGGTCTAGGGTAATCCAATAGGGATCATGCTCACATTTACCTTGGCCCTGTTTGGGGAGAGAGGTTTTGCTAGGCAAACACAATGTGTAAACAGTGTAGCAATGAGAACATCCAACCTGCTTAGGAGACTGAATGGACTCCAGTCACTCAGTGGCATTCATTCCCACGACAGCCATTCATCTACTTGTGTTTTGGGTTTCTGCTTATGTTAAAGGAAACAATGAAAATTTCTCATAAAAAGTCATTTTTTAATTTTCTGATAAAATTGTGTGCACCCACTGAAGACGAAAGAGACAACACTAACGCCCCAAAAGAAAAAAACTAGAAACATCTACATCCTAGCTCTAGCTAGGAACAATGACAATTTCCATCCTGTCCTCTGATCTCCCACTGCCTACCAGCCGTCAAGACTCCAGAGTCAGGCAAGCCTGACTGTCTTAGTTTCATTTCCACTGTTGTGATAACACAGCTCTAACAAAAAGTGACTTGTGGATGAAAGTTTATTTTGGAGCATAATTCCAAGTTACAGTCCATCACCACAGGGAAGCCAAGGCAGCAGGAAACACAGCTCATCACATCACATCCCCATCTAGAGCAAAGAGCAACACACACATGCATGCCTAGTGCTCACAGCTCACCTCCCCCCGCTCTCATATAGGCGGGGACACAGACCTAGGGAATGGTGCGGCCCGAAGTGGGCTGATCCTCCCACATCCATGCATGTAATCCAGACAACGCCCCACAGATCTGCCCACAGGCTAACTGGTGAGACTCCACCTGGGTTATTTTAGACTGGGTCAAGTTGACAATCACACTGAGTTAGAAACCTGCCTTCTCCGCTTGCTCACTTGAGAAAGCTATTTCCCCTCATAAATTTCATCTATAAAAGGAAATATATATGTATCTCTTACCTAATTGCACCAGAAGTTGATTGGTGGTGTTCTTTAGATACGTTGTCTGGTACATGATAAAACTGTGTAAGGCAAAGAGTTGACAGGGAATGCATGGTTCTTTGAAGGTTCTTTGAGGACAAGACTTATGGCTTGAGCCGGAATGACCTCTTTCAGACTATATTTTAAGCACTTGCCCCTCAGTTGACGGTGCTATCTGGCAAGGCTATGGGAACCCTTAGAAGATGAGGCTCAGCTGTCAGAGATGGGTCACTAGGCGTGGGCTCTTGAAGGTGGTGGGCAACCCCTGGTTACTATCTCATGCTCTCTGCTTCCTGGTCTGCCATGACATGAGTAGTCTCTGCCACTACCATAAACTATACCCCTAAACCAGACCTTCCCTGCCCAGGTGACAGGATAAGACCAGGTCAGGCTGCAAGAGGGGATTGGAAAGAGAGACTATCTCCTGTTCTAACCCAAGGGAAGCTTGTTTGTAACCTGCCTGCACCCATCGAGCCCATCCCATTTGGAGGGAAGTATAAGCCAGGTAAACACAATAAACTGTAATCAAAGTAGTCAGAAGGCAGGCCTTGGTAAGGAGGCAGCCGAGGGTCACCCAGAAGTACCATGTACGTGTGTATTGTATAGTCATTAAAGGCACAGTCTCGGTGGGAGGTGCACAGGAGCAAGCCTGATGTCCTCACCCTTAGAACTATAGTGAGGAGCAAACAGGCAAAGAATTATGGGTCTGGGCCCGGAGTTGGAGGGCTTCAGAAAGAGGAGCCAGAGAGAGCCAGAGCCCATTCCTCAAACTCTGGGGTTGCCAGCAGCAACTGGGTTCCTGGTGGTCATTTACATAATGTTGCAATTGTCCCTCCCTGTTGGCTTTCTATTGCAAGCAGAGACCCAGCATCCGAGGCACACAGTATAACTGCAGAGGTTAATTCAACCCTCATTAACCACTGGCAAAGGAAAACCCATTTAATAACCTACTTAGCTTGAGCACCAAGTAAAAAGCTCTGTTTTGTTTGGAAAGGGATCTCAGTTGGAAGATGCTTTTGCACCATCTCCCCTCCCCGCCTCCCACAACACACACACACACACACACACACACACACACACACACAAACGAGGCAGACAGACAGACAGAGACAGAGAGAAAGACAGACAGAGAGAGAGAAAGAGAGAGAGAGAGGAAGCAAGAGAGGGAGAGAGAGAGGGAGAGAGAGAG
>NW_022196900.1:99514817-99527137 GCF_008632895.1 Mastomys coucha
AGAGAGAGAGAGAGAGTTATAAGATAGCTCTGTGCCTGAATGGCTGACTTCAAGATACTGGAGGAAGGATGGAAGGGAATGAGAGAGCCTCTCAGAGGGAAAGAGCATTCAACAGCAGAGATGGGATGGTGCTCTTTTGCTGCCTGGAAGGCCTCGGGCAAGGGACTCCATCTGTTCCAGCCTCCATCTCTCCATCTGTGAAATGGACTCAATAGAAATGTCCCACTAATGAATAAGGGAACAACGTTATCATCCAGCTGGCCTGACGTCTTGTTGCATTAGTTATTGTTGTGATTCCTATGGCAAAATGATATGCAGAACCGTCCTGTGAGGGCATGGCATGGCAGGGACCACAGCTATAGCAGTAGGGTCCTGAAGTTGCTTGCTCATAGGCTGGGACCAGGAAGCACAAAGAGGAGAATGCCTGCTTTCAAGGGGCTTTCTCCTGTGACCTGCTTTATTTAGCCCAGAAGCCCAGCCATGGAGTGGTACCACCCACAATCAGGGTGGACCTTTAGACATGTCTGGGGATGCTCTCCCTTTTTACATCAAGAAGTTTGTCTCTTCAGTGAGTCTGAAGGCAGTTCACAGTCGAGATGGACCAGTTGCTGCTATCCTCATCATGGTTTGGTACTTCCAATGTCACCTCCATGTCCAAGGTGCAAGATGAGGAGATGAGGAGAAATCCACCTGATGAATGAATTCAGCAGCTTTTCTTTGACTCCGATGATAATCTCAAACAGCTCATCTAAACTATTTCAGGATAGTAATACACTCTGCTGTTCAAGATGAGCGTGCGAGGGTCAGAGCTGCCCAGCTGCCTGGGGCTGAAGGGCAGTGAGGGACTTCATGGCCCAGGGTTAATTCATTTCCACTTCCAAGGTCACTCTATGGTCCAGGTTGGCCTCTGGAGCATCAGTGATTATCACCTGAGCAGTCAAGGCAGCAGGAAGTAGCAGAAAGGCAATCCTATCAATAACTAAAGCGGTGAGCACCCGGCCTAGAGTAAAGGGAGCACGGAACTCGTGCTACTGCTCCCTTGAACGATTCCGGTAACCACCTAAGTAGGCTTCAATCTGGCCTTTATAGCTACTCTCAATTTCACAAAAACTGTCCACAAATCAGGAACCCTCTTCCTACTGTGGTCATGAGAAGGTCCTAGCATCCTCTCCATCCTTGTTTTAGAAGGAAGCCAATGATTAAAAATTCATTCAGGGATTTTTTTTTTTTTTTTAAGAGACAGACTCCTTGGTCCCTCTGAGACTACAGGGTCTGAGGCTCCGAGAATGGATCACAGAATTCAGCATTCCTTAGAGGCCCAGGGGATTTCCAAGGAAACATTGTCCAGTGTGAGAAGGGACTACCACAAAGATAATGGAACATATGGTTCTGTTTCAGGAGGGTTGTGATCAGCCTGGAGACTTGTTCACATTTGAATAATCCCCCAACCACGGCAGCAGCCTCCAGGGGCTAAGCATCTCAGCTTGTAGGTTTCACCTTAAATCTTACTTCCTTCTAAAAGGCTAGCCCAATCATGAGGAGCTCAGACGCCTCTTCTATCTTCCAGGGGTTAATCTAAAATCTAACTGGAGAGCACAGATGGTGCCTGGCATGAGTAACTGCTGAATAAACGCTGACTTATCTGATTTCTCATTTTGTTGTCCACATTCTCCTCTATCCCCCAGTTCAGAACCCACCACCGTCTGCCTAGCCTCCTAGTTCCTGCATAGGGTTTAGATTTTGCCACGAGAGGACATGCCCTGGAAGGCAGACACTCATCCTAACCACCCTTTGCACTCATCCTAGCAGAGGTATATCCTCATAGACACACTTTCTCCCAGATGGGAATCCTTCCAGATGTGCCTCCTGCAAGCTGAGCCACCGAGAAGCTGTCGCACTCAATAAAGGAGATTGTTCCCCCGACTTGCTCGCTTAACTGACACTCGGAGTTCCTACGCCTCTCCTACTTTATTTTTATAGGGCCATTTCTGGGACAAACTGCTAATATTACCTCATTCAAATTTGTCTAAGTAGGTCTGAGGAAGCGGCTTATTCAGTGAAGTGTTTGCTGTGTACCCAAGAAGACAATGCCTGAGTTCGATCCCCAGAACCCACGTTTAAAAATGAAAAGAAACAAAAACAAGTGACTGTGATAGCCTGTGCCCGTCATGCAGTGCTGAGGGGCAGGGAGAACAAGAGGTGTCCTGGAAAGCAATCTAGGAAGAAACCAGATATCAGCCTCTGATCTTCATGTGCAGTACACCTACATACACATGTACACACACATGTGAACACCCACAGGTGATCTAAATCTGTTTTGTGCATACCTGGGAGTTAAACACTTACATACTGATAAATATTTAACTGTATTTCTCTCTCTCTCTCTCTCTCTCTCTCTCTCTCTCTCTCTCTCTCTCTCTCTCTCTCTTAAAGATATATTTATTTTTGTCTTATCTGTAAAGGGGTTTTCCCTGTGTGTATGTGCGCTATGTGGGGTGCAATGCCTGTAGAGGCCAAAAGGGGGCATCAGATACCATGAAACCAGAGTTAACAACTGTGAGCTTCCCGATGTGGACGCTGGGAACTAAGCCCCAGCATTCCATGATGTGGACGCTGGGAACCAAACCCCAGCACTCCCCACAAACAACAACGGCCCTTAGCTGCTAAACTGCCTCTCCAGCCACCATATGTACTAAGTACAAATCTTTGTCCCTGAGTTTTGACTCACTTGAATCATTCCTGTCTTCAGAGTGACCGTTCAGGTGAGAGATTGCTGAGAGGATGTTTGTAGTCTTAAAGCCTTCCAGGCCTCCCTCCACACCACTGAAATAATTTCAATTCCTGCCAACAGTGTTTGAGGATATCCCAACAGCCCAGGTGATTTTCCTGGGTACTATTCCAAAGGCCTCAGGAGTCAAGGGAGGACAATTTTTATATATCATATGGGGCAAAGGGGGTAGGGCTGGGCTCAGTGACTTTAACTCAGTATTTGGTGTTTTCTGCAAAGCCAGCCTCATCCTACATTTCATCTCCAGGATGAAATACCATGACCTCCCTGTGAGAACTTTACATTCTCCTCTACAAGCAATATTTACACAGATAGCATCAGAGATGCAAGAGCTGGTTCAGGTGTCTGTGGGCCCACCTTGAAGGGCAAGAGATGCTCATGGATCCTAGTGTCTTGAAGCCTCCTGCAATGCTAGTGTTGATTGGGTTTACATGACCAGAGATGATTATATTGAACCACAGGGGCTCTGATCTAATGAACAGTTTAATCCAGGGATGGACTATTGGAAAGGTGGACCTGTGGAAGGAGAGTGGAGAAAATGGGTCACGCCGGTGAGTCTTGAGAGCTATGTCTTACCTTGGTCCTCTCTGTTATGGCTCTACTTCCTGCCCACTGTGCTGTGAATTCCCTACATGTTCCCTGGGTGTCATGAATAGAACCATTCTAATCCACAATACCCTCTCCACCTTGAAGAATGAAACCTCTAAAATCATTATCTAAGTCCAACCTTCACTTTCTCTCATACAGATTCATCACAACTCCAAAGAGGAGCTAATACATTCCTGGGGCAGACTTAACCAGAATCTTAAGGCTAGGATGGGGTTGATTGCTCAAAAGAGAATGAGGGGCAGTTTTCCTGACAGCTAGTGACTGGCAGAGGGGACACTGTGTCAAGGTGGGGTGACATATATCATGGCAGGTGCTGTCAAGGTTTGCTAACAGAGGGTTGGCAGAGAGGAAGGACCAGTGTGACCAGACCAGAGCCCAGACACATTCCTGCACTATCAGAGAACACACAAGGCCAACACTGAGTTATGGAATGTAACTGACCCAGAAAGACACTTGAATATGATTGTTTCACAAATTACATCTTTATTGATTTTAATCACATGGGAAAAATGAATTTCACAAAGTACATTACCCAACACTTAGTTGTAAATCGATGTAAAAACTAGGTAATTTTGTGGATAACCACTGAACTGGGAGACACAAAGTTGAGGGGGGAAATAAGGGATGGAATGATGTTATTGTGTGAATGCTTGTGCATGTATGTGTGTGTGCGTGTATGTGTGTAAATGTGTGCAAAGGTTTGCTATAAAATTAAAGGGGCATGGGCCAGTGAGGTGGCTCAGCTTGCCACCAAGCCTGATGACCTGAGTTTGATTCCCAAGACTCATATGATAGAAAGAGAGACCTGACTGTCACAGGTTGTTCCCTGGCCTCTAAAGACATGCAGTGGTATGCACGTCCCCCTCAAAAATAAATAAAATATTAAAATATAAATTTTTAAAATTAACCTATTACCAGTTCAGTGCTGGAGATGTAGCTCAGAGGCAAGATATTTGTGTAGCCTGCCCAGAGCTTTATATTTGGTACCCAGTGATGGAAAAAGTACTGCTATAGTTAGAGCACTTACAGAGGTGTGCACATACATACAAGATTAATAAATAATATGTAGTTTAAAAAGAAAGAAAATGAAAGAAAAAAATCAAACAATGGACTGGGGAAAGTGCATTGATATGCAGGAATTGTATCCGGAGTGTATGAAAATTGGTTAAAAGTTAATAAAGTCACCCTACTAAAATGGGCATTTACTTACCCTTCTGTATAAAATGAGAAATAAGAATACGATGGCCAACAAATTACTTAATATTAGGAAAACACAAATTAAAACTACCTTGAGATATTGCCCATCTCTCAAATGCAAAAAAAAACAAAAAAAAACAAAAACAAAAACAAAAAACAAACAAACAAACAAAAACCCACAGGCACCAATCAATGGATTAGCAACATGTGTTATTATCCATTCAGTGGAATATTATTCTGTGGAATGGTGATGGCACATTCAGGAATGCCTCTAAAGTATGTACTCAAATGGTCAAGATGGCCCTTTCCAGGCATATGCATTTTACTATACTAAACACACATTGAAAAGCCAGCCAACTAGCAAACACTCTGATGTCTCACAGCCTTCTGGGATGACCACAGAGGAAAGAGAGGGAGAGCAGATGGAAACACTGCACCCTTCTTGGAATGCTGACTGACAACAAAGATGTCACGGTCACTTTAAACTAATGCCTGTCAATGTCCTGTGCATGCATGCATGCATGTGTGCTTGTGTGAGAGTGATTGTGTGTGCCTGTGTGTGAGAGTGAATGTGTGTGTGCTTGTGTGTGTGTATGAACATTCGTGTGCTTGTGTGTGAGAGTGAATGTGTGTGTGCTTGTGTGTGTATGAACATTCGTGTGCTTGTGTGTGAGAATGTGTGTGCTGTTGTGTGAATGTGTGTGAATGTGTGTCGCTTGTATGAGAGTGTGTGTGTGCTTATATGTGAGTGTGAATGTGTGTGTGAATGTGAACATTCGTGTGCTTCTGTGTGAATGTGAGTATGAATGTGTGTGGCTTGTGTGTGAGTGTGTGTGTACTTCTGTGTGAATGTGTGTATGCTTCTCTGTATGTGTATATTTCTGTGTGTGTATGAGTGTGAGGGAGTGTACTTGGGTGTGAATGTGTGTGTGCTTGCTTGTGTGAGTGTGTATGCTTGTGTGTGTGAATATGTGTATGCTTCTCTGTATGTGTGTATTTCTGTGTGTATATGTATGTGAGTGTATGTTTATGTGTGAGTGTGAATGTGTGTGCTTGTGTGAGTGTGTATATATGCTTGTGTGTATGAATGTGTATATGCTTCTCTGTATGTGTATTTCTCTTTGTGTGTGTGCTTCTTTGTGTGAATGTGTGTGCTTCTGTGTATGTGTGTGAGTGTGTGTAAGTGTGTGCTTCTGTGTATGTGTGCTTCTGTGTATATTGTGTGAGTGTGTATGTGAATGTGTGTGCTTCTGTGTGTGCACTTCTGTGTGTGTGTGCTTCTGTGTATGTGCTTATGTGTGAATGTGAATATTTGTGTGCTTGTATCTGTGGATGTGTACGTGCTTCTTTGTATGTGTGCATTTCTGTGTGTGTATAAGTGTGAGATGTGTGAATGTGTGTGCTTCTATGTATATATATATATGTGCTTCTGTGTGTACAGTTCTGGGTATGTATGTGTGTGTGTGAATGTGTATGTGAGTGTATGTGAATGTGTGTGCTTCTGTGTGTGTATGTGTGTGAATGTGTGTGTATGTGCATGTGAGTGTATGAGTGAATGTACTTACATGTGAGTGTATGCATGTATGTGTAAATATGTGTATATGTATGTGTATATGTGTATGCTTGGGGGGGACATAATTGTAGGTATGCATGAAGATGCCTTGACCCTCAAGCATTTGACAGAGGACACCTCAGGTGTTGATCTTTGCCTTCCGCCCGTTTGAGGCAGCGTCTCTTACTGCCCACTGCTGTGTTCACAGGGCTAGCTGGCCTATAAGCTTCCAGGGAGCAGTCTGCCTCAGCCTCCATCTTGCCTTGGAGAAAAGCATTGCAGAGGCATGCCGCTGTGTCCAGATTTTCCATGAGCACTGGAAATTTGAACTCAGGTCTTCATACTTGTGAAGGGAGGGTTTTAGGAACTGAACCATCTGCACAGCTCCACTTTGTTTTTGGAGATGGGTCTCTCCTTAGCCTGGAGTCTATAGATTGGATGAGACTGGATGATCAGTGAATCCCAGGAGACTGCCTGTGGTACTGTGATGTATAAGCGTGCACCATTGAATTCTTGATCCTCACGCTCACTTGAGGAAACACTACACCAACTGAGCCATCTCCCTATCCTGACAGTTTCTTATAAAGTGGCACAAATGCTTAATGCCTAAGCTGGGAGTCCTCTTCTGGGTGCCTCCTGAAGATAGGAAGGCACATGTTCTTGTATGAGAATGTGTACGGCAACGTTGTTCATATTGTCCCAAACCAGACAATACCTAGATGCTCATCAGCTGTGAACTATGGCATACTCCTGAAATGGAATATTACTAGCAATGCAAAGGAACAAGCTACTAGAGACAGAAGAGATGGCATAACAGGTAAGAGAACTTTCTCCTTTTGTAGAGGACCAGGACTTCAGTTCCCAACACCCACATGGCAGCTCATAGAAGTCTGTAACTCCAGGCCCAGAAGATCTGATCCCCTCTTCTGGCCTCTTAGTCACTGAGCAGTGGATAAAGTGTTTGCTGTACAAGTCCCAGCATTGATGTAAACACTCACTGCCCACAAAACCTCAGCTTGGTTGCTTAGGAAACTGGATAAACTTACATCGCTGTTACTATTACTTACTGCTCAGGGAATGAAAAGGTTTTCAAACGTCAGATAGCCAGGCAGCTTTTTTCAGAAAGATGTTAGGAGTAAAAACCAGGGATCTGACAAGCGAGTGTAAATGTGTGTGCATGGGTGTGAATGGGTGTGCATGTGCATGTATGAATACAATCAGGTCAAACACCTGACTGCAAAGGTGCTCATGAAATCAGCAGTCAGTCATAGACTCACAGTCATTGAATGGTCGTGACTATGTGTCAATAAAACTTTATACTTGAACACTGGAATTTCAATCGCATAATCATTTGCATGTGTCATATAGAAAGTACACGTTGAAGACAGGATCTGACCCATGGGTAGTACTAATTTAAGTCACCCGACAATGTGGTGGCTCATCTTTTGTGGGAGAGATCTATTCAAAATTATCAGGGTATATCAGGAGCCTCATGAGATGGCTCAATGAGTAAGGGTACTTGCTGCTCAAACATGACGACCTGAGTTCAAATCTCAGTACCCAGGTAAAAAGTTAGGCTTTGTGTACCTGTCTATGCCTGAGATCTCAGTGCTGTGTGGAGAGGTGATGGCGGATCATCTGGGCTTACTGGCTGGTCACCAGGCTAGCTCTGGGTAAGTCAGAGAATTATAGAATGGGACACCATGTTCCCCTCTGGCCTCCATGTGCAGACATGGGCATGTGCATCTGCACACACAGGTGTGCATACAGCACACACACACAAATTCACACAGCAAACATAACCTTAAGACTGTCCTCTCATGTCCCAAAGTGATGTGAGCACTCCAGGTCATGTGCTGGGTCACTCAGCCCCATCTTTGAAGATTGAAGAAGAGTTCTAAGTGGCATCTTAATCCCTAGGAGTGCTTGGTTGTGCCTATTTTAATTAACACCTACATTTAATTGACAATGAACAGCCATCGGGCTTCTCTGCTTAACAAAGCAAACAAAGGATTTATTTAAAGAACGGTGAGTTTTTAAATTTAATTCCCTTAAAGAGAAAAAAAAAATATGAGCCTTGCTCATGTCCTCCTGTCCACAGAGTGACGGAGGAGATGAGGCCATGTGATAATGTTTAATTAAGGTGAACAAACTCTTGCTACCTAAAAGGTTTACTTAGGCGAAAGGTCTCAGACTGTTAACACATCAATATGTTTCTGTCCATTACCTTTTCCCGGGGAGACAAGTATGGCCTTAATGGTAATTGCAAGGAAGCCTCCTTCTCCCTTGTTCGGGGCTGTTTAGAGATGAGGCCTTAGAAACCATGGAAACTTCCCCAGAGGGGGCCAGGCTTCCACAGTGGCTCCTAATGACAAATCGTTACCTGGGGTTGTCAAAACAAGTTACAGAAGCTAGCTCTGCCCTGAGCCAGAATCCAGAGCTGGGACACAAGGCCCAGGGTTCTATGCGCTGCCAGGTCTGTAGAACCAGACACGAAAGGACCCTGCAGAATGCCTGCACCCAGACCTTCCCACATGCCCTCCACACACCACAGCGTGCGTGCACCAAACCCGGAGTACTGAGGGAGCCTCTCACCCAATTAAGAAGCAACAAATAGTAAAAACCACTCAGTCACTCACCCCTCCCGCTTCCGCTTCCAGGCAGGAAATAAATTCTCCACAGTTCTAGGTTCTCAGAGCCCAGAGACTACTGCCAGCCCAGTCTGCAAAGATGCTTAAGCTCTGTGTTTCCATCCTTCAGTTTCTCCCCTTCCAGGGTGAAGGAGCCTTTTTCCTTTGTTAAAATCTGTCAGCTCCTCCGTGAAATTTGTTAAAGGTGCTTGAATAGGCCTGAGCTCTGGACCACTTCCTTTCTGGTTTGGTTGTTTTATTTTGTTTTGTTTTTTGTTTGGTTGGTTGGGGTTTTTTGGGTTTTGTTTTGGTTTGTTTGTTTTTGTTGGGTTTTGTTTTTTATTTTTCATCTGGTTGGGTTTTTTGATTGTTTGGTTGGTTGGTTTTGATTTTTGAGACAAGCTCTCATATTGCCCAGGCTAGCCTGGAACCTAGCTGAGGCTGGGTCTAGGTCGCTTCCTTTTCTTAAATTACATTTTCCTTTCCTTACTCTGGGCATGGGTATGTGTCCATGTGCACATGTATACATATGTGTGCTATGGTCATGTGTGGAGGTCACAGGACAACCTGCAGGAGTCCATTGTCTTTTTCCACCGCACAGGAATTTGTTGTTGGAATTAATGTTCTAATAAGCCCATATAAAAGACATATGTTCTAGATATTTTATTTATAAGCCAAATGCCTAGACTGGGCAGATCTAGGGCTATTCCAATTTATTTCCCAGCTATAAAGTCCCTTGTTACTTGCTGTTTCTCCTGGCCACACAGTTCTGGTCCATGGCGGCTTCCTCCTCAGTCTATCTTCCTCCCCCTCTCCCCGTGTGACCTCATCTCCAACCTCCAGTCCCACTTTACTCCACTGCCCAATCACAGGCTCTAGCCTTTAATTGACCAGTTAAAATGGGGAGAAGGTTCACACGGCATCACTTGAGTACATGAGCACCTGGTCCTCGGGGAAGAGGGACACCCACACCTCGAGGAACCAGTTCCAGCAGTAGAATACGAGCAGCGTCAGACTGACCTGCGGATGGAACTCAGGGCATCAGGTTTTGTGGCAATCACCTTTACCCACAGAGAGAGCCCTTTCACTATCCCCAGGTAACTCCTTTAAGGGTTTCAGCCCCTGGGTATCAGTCATGCATATGTGAAATATGCACATTAATGAGCTGTTGCTGGTTTTCCTCTGGGTTGTGTGGGCCTTGGTACAGGGGCGCCAGCCAAAAGCTTCATAGAAGAGAATCAACTTGGCTATAAGCAGAACTTTCATGCAACACCAATCCACATGTTGGGTCTTAATTCCCAATGGGACGTTACTAGGAGGTGGGATGTACCAGATGTGATTAAACAATAAGGTAGGAGCCTTGCAAACAGAACTAGGTCCATTTTTAACCAAGGGCTCAGGGAGCCTGCCGTGTCCCTTCCAGCAGCTGGGTACAGGGAGATGGTACCACAAGGAAGATGGCCTCACTAGGCACTGAACCTGCCAGTGCCTTGACTCAGCTTCCCTGCCTTCTAAAAAGTGAGAAGCAGGGCTGAGAGAGAGAGCCTAGATGGTAAACTGTGTGCCTCGGAAACACGGGGACCTAAGTTCAATCCCCAGCAGTTAAAATGCTAGGCACCATTACATATGCTTCTAATCCCAGGGCTGGGGAGATGAGCAGGAGATACCCTGGGGCTGACTGGCCTAGCAGCCCAGCCTACTTGTGAGCTCCAGGCCAATGAGAAAGCCTGTCTCAAAGGAGGTGGGAGGTATTCCCAAGCAGGTCACCAGAGATTGTCCTGTGGCTTTTATACACTGGTACACACATAGGCACATATACATTCATACATGTAGGCACACTTGCACTTGCATGCATAGCCTCATGTCTGTACACACGCGTACATGAACATTTCTCTTGTGTAGAAGCCATTCTGTCTATGTTATTCAGTTCTAGCAGGCTCTTAAGGACAAGGCAGAATCTTTCTCCCAAACCTCTATTAATATTTCTGTTTTTCAGGTAGAAAAGCAACTGCAGAAATGATAAATGACTTGCCAACGATTTTTTCCAACAAATACACGTTGAATGCCTGCTATTGTTAGTTATGACACCAAAGGCTGTGGACAGAGCTCACATTGTGCAGACAGATAATTGCATCGATGCTTAGGTAATTAGACATGGCGATCACTGACCAGAAGAGAAGAATAAGGCTTGTCCCAGAGTCTAGGAGCTAGTGAGTTCCGGCAACATGCTCTTAGTCCAAAGGTGCTATGGGAGAGTAGAGATCAGGGACTGTGAGCATTCCCCTGTGAAAGGACAGCTAATAAATTTGGGGCCTCCTCTGTTAAAGCTACTGAGCCCTGGGGGCATTTTCAGTAGTCACAATTAGAGGCATATCATCTCTGGAGCTGCTGTCACAAAGTACTGTGCTCTAAGTCCCTTGAGCCATAGGATGTTATTGCCTCGAAGTTCTGGGTGCTGCATCTGAACATTCTATAATTCTGAGCCTCCCCAGGGGCTTCCAGCTGAAGGCTGTGGTGGAGTTTTCCCCTTCCCTGCACATGGCTATTCTGTGCCACTTGAAGGTGTCACCAGGAGCCAGCTATTTCCCCACAGTGTCACTCACCAGCAATCAGGGATCTGTGTCCAAACCTTCCCTGGAGTAAAAAAAGAAGTGTGTGTGTGTGTGTGTGTGCACGCGCGCGTGTGCATGTGCGTGTGCGCGCGCATGCCTGCCTGCTGTGCCTGCCTGTCTTTATTTGAGATAGGGTCTCTTGTTGAATGAACCTGGAGTTGGTTGATTAAACCATGCTGTCTGGCCAGTGAACCTCAGGGCTCCTGTCTCTGCCTTCCCAAGGCTACTGTACGAGGATCACAGGTGTGCACCACCATGCCCAGCTTTTTAAACATGGTGGGAGATCAGACTCCAGGCTTCACACTTGTGTGGTTTAGCACATTGATCGGGTCAGGTTTCAAAGCTCCAGCCTTTTACAAAGCTCGCCGTAGTGATCAGTGTATCTTTTTTATTTCTTTTTTTTTATTAGATATTTTCTTTATTTACATGTAAATTTCTCCATTCCTAGTTTCCCCTCCAAAAAACAAAGAAACAAACAAAAACAACAAGAACAAACCCCTGTTGCCTCCCCCCTCCCCATGCCTGCCACCCCACCCTCTCCCACTTTCTGGCCCTGGCATTCCCCTACACTGGGGCACAGAACTTTCACAAGGCCGAGCTCTTCTCCTCCTATTGATGATTGAATTTGCAATTCTCTACTATACACATGCTGCCAGAACAATCAGACCCCTCCATGTGCAGTCCTTGGTTGGTGGTTGAGAGCCTGGGAGCTCTGAGGGTACTAGTTAGTTCATAGTTGTTCATCCTAAGGGGCTGCAAACCCCTCAGCTCCATTGGTCCTTTCTCTAACTCCTTCACCCTATACTCAGATCAATAGATGTCTGTGAACCTCTACATCTGTATTAGTCAGGTACTGTCAGATCCTCTCAGGAAATAGCTATATTTAGGCTGGCTTGCCCTTCCTTCAGTCTCTGCTCCACAGTTAATCTCTG
>NW_022196900.1:99527638-99532277 GCF_008632895.1 Mastomys coucha
ATCAAAACAACCCTGAGATTCCACCTCACACCAGTCAGAATGGCTAGGATAAAAAACTCAGGTGTGGGGACTGGAGAGATGGCTCAGCGGGTAAGAGCACTGACTGCTCTTCTGAAGATCCTGAGTTCAGATCCCAGCAACCACATGGTGGCTCACAACCATCCGTAATGAGATCTGGCGCCTTCTTTTGGTGTGTCTGAAGACAGTTACAGTGTAATTACTTACAATAATAAATAAATCTTAAAAAAAAAAAAAAAAACTCAGGTGACAGCAGATGCTGGAGAGGTTGTAGAGAAAGAGGAACATTACTTCATTGCTGGTGGGATTGCAAACTGGTACAACCACTCTGGAAATCAGTTTGGCAGTTACTCCGGAAATTGGACATAGTACTAACGGAGGACCCAGCTATACCACTCCTGGGCATATACCCAAAAGATACTGCAACATGTAATAAGGACACATGCTCCACTGTGATCAGTGTATCTTAACCAATCGCACATCTAGGAAATCTGTTTTAAAACAAAGTCCTGTTGAAGCAGACCTAAGATTAGGACTTTGGCATGAACTTGGGGATATGCGATTCAGCCCACAGCAGGGTTCCACTAAGGAAATGGGTAAGGACTGAGGAAGGGTCTGAATACTCTGCAATGCATCATCTGATACACAAAGAGCCTTTGCCCTGCATCCGAAGACCTCGCCCACCTTGTACAGACCAATCACTTCTAAACAAGGACGTTCTCCTAGAAAGGGCAAAATCAGTATTTAGAAAGCAACTCTCCATTTTTGCTCTAAGCAATCCTGCGTCTGAAATATAGCTTTTTTTTTTTTTAAGGTCGACCCAAATCCATTTTTCTTAAAGCACTAAATTCCTCCTGTCGTCTCCCTTCTCAATGCCCCACCCTTATCTGGGCTCTACCACCATGCTCAACAAGCTGCTCCTGACGCTGGTGTGTGTGTGTGTGTGTGTGTGTGTGTGTGTGTGTGTGTGTGCAGGGGTAGATTAACACATCTTCTAAAGAAACTCATTTTCTCCTCTCTTTAAAAAAAAAAAGAAGAAAAAGAAGAAGGAGAAAAAAAACGGTGACACACAGGACAAATAAATTGAAGGAAACAACCTTTAGTAGCAGGGTGAGTGCCGCCAGAAGCAGCAGAAGGATCCTGGCTGCTTGAACTCAGGAATATTAGCACTTTAAGGCTAAGTGGTAAGTACAAATTAGAATTACCATCTAAATGAACTCTGATTGCATTTGTGGGTTTTTGTTATTCACACTGGTAAATGAAAGACTAAAAAGACAAGTGTTTATACTCAAAATCTCCATTACATAACCACTTTGTACAGATAATTAGCAATAAAAAGCCAAATATTTCATGGCTGACAACCCCTGGCCCCAACTTCCCCCCGCCCCTTAGTGATCAAAAGCACAAGGAAATTATTTTCAAGAGAGAAATTAAAAGTAGTTTGGGCGGGTGGGTGGTTGAGGTAGAAGTTCACTCTATATTCCTGTGCTGGCCTTGAACTCATGGTGAACCTCCTGCCTCAGACTCCTCAGTGAAGAGCTGGTTTATACAAAATCAAAGTTTCTCACAAGCTGTCACAAATGCAGCAAACGTGTTTCATTTTGGTGGGGGGAGGGGCTGGAAAAGAGACTCTGAGTCCACTGATGCAAAGCAGGGAGGTGCTGAGAGAGGACATGTGTGTGTATGTTCCTGAGACATAGACCAAGATAAAGACAGACGCTGGCATGCACCTCCAAATATGGTCATTGATGTGAAGGTTTGTGAAGACACAGCACAGGGCCTTAAAAGCCTTCAGACACCTTCATGGTGAGTTTTACCTTTGTTCCTTATTCCCAGGCTAAACACCAGGCTAAGCCCACCATAAAGGACTTTTCTCTGGTCCATTGTGTAATTACTTTTTCTCTGGTCCATTGTGTCTCCTCCTACCTCCAGGTGGCCACATCTCCAAGTATCCTCATTCCCAGAATTCCAACTATGTGACCCAACCCCACTACTCCTTCATTGCAGCTGGGACAGGCTTTTCCTCCACTCCCAAGAGAATGTCCCATCATAGGTGTGTGTGTGTGTGTGTGTGTGTGTGTGTGTGTGTGTGTGTGGTATGTGTGCATGTGTGTATGTGTGTGTATTGTGTATATGCGTGTGTGGTGTATATGTGTGTGTGGTGTATGTGTGTGTGTGTGTGTATGTGTATGTGGTGTGTGTATGGGGTGTGTGTGTGTGTGTGGTATGTGTGTATATGTGTGTATTGTGTATATGTGGGTGTGGTGTATATGTGTGTGTGGTGTATGTGTGGTGTGTGGTATGTATATATATGTGTATGTGTATGTGGTGTGTGTATGGCGTGTGTGTGGTATGTGTGTATATGTGTGTATTGTATATATCTGTATGTGGTGTATGTGTGGTGTGTATGGTATGTGTATGTATGTGTATGGTGTGTGTGTGTGTTTTATGTGTGTGTATATGTGTGTGTGGTATATATGTTTGTGTGGTGTATGTGTGGTGTGTGTGGTATGGTGTGTGTGTGTGTGTGTGTGTGTGTGTGTGTGAATGTGTGTGTATGTATGTGTATGTGTGAGTGAGTGTAAATTCCCCATACACATGAGTCCAAGGGATGGCAAAAGTCAGTGGTTTGCAGATTTGGACAGATGTAGGGTCAGGACATCCATATACAGGTGTAGAAGCCTTTCCATGAGGGAGGGTATACTGAGCTGGGGCTGGGGAATAAAGTTAACTCTTTTCGAATAGCACCCAGACACTATGTTCAACCCCATCTCTTGGTAACCAGTGCGTCTGTAACGTGCGAGAGGGAAGCATTTCCACTCCACCATCAGTCAATTTGATCAGCATAACTCAAATATTTACGGGTATGCCATGTGAGTCTCTATTTGCACGAGGCCCCTGATCCCCCAAATGCTAGGAATAACATGCAGGAGAATCAGGGCTGCTATGCACCGGCAGACCTTTCTCTAGTTGACAAACATAAAGTAAAAATAAGGAAGAGTTGATGGTTTTCATTCTAACTCCATGTGTTCCTGCTACACTAGAGATTCCATGTGACCCGCCAACACTAGAGTTTGTGTTGTATCACTCTCCAGCTGTCCTGGAGTGACAGCAATCCTGTCTTCCTTTGTAAACAGCTGTCTTTTGGGGATACCCAGAATTCAAAAGCAATGTGCATGTTGATTGTCTCCCCATCATATTGATGGCTTCAGTTTGGTCTCGGAAGAGGGAAAGAAACCTGAAATTCCCCACTAGTGACTCACATCTGTCACCAGTCACACTCATTTCAGTTTATAAATTATATGCAGACTACAGACAAGGTCTTGGGGGTTGGGAGGAGGCTCAGGTTTGCATCCCTTCTCAACCCAGCCACTGTCTCGCTGTGCAATCCTGAGAATGTATCTTTACATCTCTGCCTTTCCACTCTTATCCATCATTTCCTCCTTCTAAAAGTCTATGACAGAGGTAAGTGAGGGACCACTGACTGAGGTTTTCTGGTATGGGTGACTCTCACAGAGCTCCATAATAGTTTTCTTCTGATTGAAAATACCTTAAGAAAATCCACACAACCCACACAACCTTGAGTACAGGTGAGATGTGTCCCGAACATTTTCAACAAGAAAATAGATACCACTGAATTCCTAACTATTTAATTATTTTTATATCAAGCATCACAAACAGCAGTGACTATTGGACAATGCGTTGTTCATAGCAGAGGAGAAGGGGGCGTCTTTTTAGTCCTTGCCATTAGCCCTCACATCTTCCCTACTTAACTCCACACTGCTGTCTGCCTTCAAATTACCCTTGCAAATGAAAGGCTGCGATCTCTCCACTCTGACTTTATGATACCTTAGTGATTAGGGCACCCTGGGGTGACTTCTTTTCCTTTCTCAGTGAAGTCGTAGATTTTTGAGATTCCTTCCAAATGTAAGATATTTTTTGCAATCAACCAAAAATGTGCATTTTTGTTCCGATTTCAAAATAACCAAATTTTAAAAAGTTTGATTCTTCCACTGCCATGTCACCTCCTGCTGCTCCTCCTATCTACCCCAGTCACATACATAGGTTATCAGGGCTCAGAACTATCATGATGTCCCAGAGTTTGCATCATGGGCCTTGTCCTGTAGTTGATCAGGACAACACAAGCAATAGAAATGGAATCTGAAAAGTCTCTGACTCTCCCCCCCCCCCCCCCCCCAGGTATCCTGTGCCTTTCATGACACCCAAGTAACATTTTCCAGGAATAAAAATGGAAGTTTAAAGAGAATGATGAGTGGGTTGGACAGATAGATGGCTTGTTAACATGCCCCCCTCACAAGAATAATGACCTGAATTCAGACTTCAGAACTCAAACAAAAGCCTGGGTGTGGTGGGAAAAGCTTGTAATCCCAGCAAGGAGGTGCAACAGCCAGCCAGGCTAGTCAAATCAGCAGGTTTGGGCCAGTAGAGACCCTGTCTAGAAAAAAAAAAAGCAAAAAAACAAAAAAACAAACAAGGTGGAAGGTGCCACCCCCCCCCCACACACACACACACACAAGGCATGGTATGTTGGGCTGACAATAAAAGCTGTTCTGTGCCGGGTGGTGATGGCGCACTTGGGAGGCAGAGGCAGGTGGATTTC
>NW_022196900.1:99532287-99536018 GCF_008632895.1 Mastomys coucha
TCCAGAAGGCCAGCGGAATCTTTCAAATAACCCAGTCATGACATTCCAAGGCTACGTCACTGTGACCTAGATTTATTTGTACAGTACTGAAGGCATCAGGCACAACACTCCACCTCTAACCCTTCTACCACCCCATGTGTTAGATAATTGTGGTTGTTTAGATACTTCATGACAGAATTGACCCCTCTCATTATAAAATCCCTGTGGAGGACATCGTGTCATGGCTGTACTTGATGTGTCTGAGAGACGAGCTGTCCATCCCTCTCCTTACTCACTTGATGAAGATACCCCAGGTAATGAGGCTGCAGATCCACTTATCAGCCACATCCTGCCCTAGTTACCTAATTTAGCTCCTGGGTCAATAATGCAAACCATTAATGGGCAATTAACTGGAGACCACGGAGGAGAATTCAGCAATTTCTCACTTCCCCACTTCTGGTCAAACACAACATCTTGAGTAATAAGGTCAGGACAAGTCATGTTCTCTGTGACAGGGAAAGACAGCTTCATATGTAGTGTATTGAAAGAATGGTAGAAGTCCTTGAAAACGCACATTCCTCTCCCACCACCCAGCCATGATGCCACCCTCCTACACTTCTCTGACCTAAAACTTCACAATAAGAATCCCTAGTGGATCTAGTCAATGATTTCCTCTGGTGAGTTTTGTTTTCATTAAATACATAGGTTTCATGTCATAACAGCTTTGCTTAAACTCTTTTGGGGTTTCATCTGAGAATCTAAATTTTATAAAGCCACCTAATGATTCTAAGACAAATTGACCAGACATATTCCAAGTGAACTTGATTCCCAAAAGCTGCTAGATTTGGTACACATTTTTTCAGCAGCAGGGACAGCAATAATCAAACTAATATGAAGGAGCTTCTTCCAAAACCTTATCCCACAGAATAACAGACCAGATAAGATAGGAACAACCTCTATCTCTTAAGATAGGGTTCAACATGGAGATGCGGTGGTAGACCAGATGACCACTTACAAAGGGGCCTTAAATCCACTTCTTTGCAAACTGTTTCTCAGGTTTCTTTGAAGAATACCAACACATCGTCTTTACTCTCTTGCCAATAGTTCAGGCAAGCTCCACCCATTCCATTTCCAGGAATGGACATGGTTCCAGGATTTCCCACTCAGAACATTCCTGGCCCTAGAGAAAGCATGGGTAATGGATTAAGACAACCATCAGGAGGATGAGTCCTGAGGTATGGAAACTCCTCATTTTTCTGAGAACATCTGGAAGATGTTGAAGAACACCACACAGGATGGGTCTGCCAGAAAGAACTTGACACAGACTTTCTGATTTTACAGAGGTTACGATTAAGAGATTGTCTTAAGTCTCCAATGAATCTTTGGGTTTTTAAACTGTGTTCGTACTGTGAAAGACCATGGGGACTTTTGAATTGGACTAACTATGATTTTGTGTTATTAGATGGCCTCAAACCTATGAGAGCCAGAGTGTGGAACATAGTTGTTTGATGAGAATGCCCCCCTCCACCCATAAGTTCACATATTTGAGTACGTGGTCCCCAGCTGGTGTAAAAGTGTTTGGGAGGGATTAACAGGTATGACTCTGTTGGAGGAAATGTGTCACTGGGGTTAGGCTTTGAGGTTTCAAAAATCCATGCCGGACCCACTTAAATTTCTGCCTCAAGCTTGTGGAACAACATACAGGCTCTCGGCTACTGCTCCAGTGTTATCCCTGCCTGCCTACGGCCATATTTCCCATAGACTTTACATCTATGAAACTGTACGTCCCCAGTAAACTCTTCCTCCCATAAGTTACCTTGGTCATGGTGTCTTATCACAGCACTAGAAATGTAATTCAGACAGTAGGTAACCCATTAGCCCAAAGCAGGAACGAGGCTGGGCTTTGGGACACAGGTTCTCAACTGTTTCGGCCTCTTATGCTAAGACACTAGTGTATAGGTGGCAGTATATGGTCTGGGACCTGCTTTACTAGAGCTTAGCAGCCCATGAGGATGTTGTAAAGGAAGAGAGAACAGATGTTGCCCACTGATTGACAATACTTAACTACAGGGCCTGGCAGTTCTATGACCCCACAGCCCTGGATCAAGAGCCAGCAAGAGCCAGCTCCCCATACCCAGTGAAGGAAACAGGCCCATGGGTAAAAATTATAAGTTTCTTATGTTTGTTATACAGAAAACTGATGTTAAGAGAAGAAAATATAAGGGTTAAAACAGTTAATCTAGAAACACTAGGGTGAGATACAAAGATGCTTGTGGCTGGTATGAGAGAGCCAAGTGGACATGAGAAGAGACAGGTTCTATGTAACAAGGCCAGTGACAACAGGCTGGCTGGCTAGCTGGCTACTTTCTGTGAGAGCCTCCCACATGGGAGACTCATGCAAGGCACTGTTGTTTATTACATACTCTTGCTTTTAATACCTTGCTTCTGATGCAGCTAACTATA
This sequence comes from Mastomys coucha, assembly GCF_008632895.1. Classification (NCBI taxonomy): domain Eukaryota; kingdom Metazoa; phylum Chordata; class Mammalia; order Rodentia; family Muridae; genus Mastomys; species Mastomys coucha. The sequence continues at coordinate 99,534,730 of NW_022196900.1, forward strand.
ACAGACTCAGGTGTGAGGGCAGTGCCTTATGAGCCACCCCTATTTCAGGAAACAGCACTCACACCATTCCATAGACAAATGACCAAGAACATTGAAGCTATTTTTTGATACCCGTGAGAACATAGAAAAGCTTGTCATAATTAACAGCACTCGAGATAACCCTGCAAGGTCTGAAGTAGTAACATCAGCCAGCAGCTAAGGCTATCAATGTCAAGAGCTAACCAAACACAAGTCAGAGATGGGAAGAGAAAGCTTCCTGTACCTCTCCCTGGATAGACAATCCAGGAACAGCACATGGCCACCTCCCTAACCAGGCTTGGGAGATACGTAGAGGACTTGTAGGCCCTCCACTGGCCCAGCCCATGACAATCTAGACAATAGCCAATCTCAATACAGATTGCGTCTGCCTTTGTCCAGTTCCTGCCAAGGCCTTATAAACCCACTAGACAAAGGAAATCCAACTTCAACAGCCTTTGTCTTTCTTGGAAATTCCCATTCTCTCTGCAGTTTCTGTCGTTTGCCCCTCCCTAATCTCACATTTTTTCTCAATCTCTCACTTTTCTGCATAATAAATAAATAAACCTGCCTTCTGTTGTACACACTCCCATGGGTGTTCACACCATTAACCTTCACTGGCATGAGACCCCAAATGCAGATTCATCTGTCCCAGGTTCATCTCTGGTGGCCATGAGTGTTCTGTAGCGTAGGTCTGTGAATCACTCACAATAGGGATGAGAAAGGTCCCACTGTCTTAAAATACATCAGAATTTTATGAGAGAAAGTGACTTTGAAGTCATTTATGTTACTAAAGGTCCCAAACCAAGTTCTGACCATAAAGTCAGCAGATTTCTCTGCTAGGAAAATGAAGCCATGTTCTATCATCATTGTCATTACTGAATAGTATATACACACACACACACACACACACACACACACACACCACAACTCACACACACACATACATACACAACACATCATACACAACACACATATCGCACACACCAACACAACATACACTATATACACAATACTTATACAACACAAAACATACATGTACAACATAACACACATGCAACAGATAACACACTCATACACACACACAACATAACACAACAACACATAAAACACACACACACTACACACCAAACACAAACACAATATCACACACACCCACATACAACACATATACAACACACACACCACACATACACAACACATAATACAAACAATACATATCACATACCATATACACACAACACATACCACATACCACACACACACACACACAC
>NW_022196900.1:99536028-99568017 GCF_008632895.1 Mastomys coucha
CACACACACACACACGCGCGCGCGCGCTCCACTCCACGTAACATACACCACATAACATACATACCACATAACACACACACACACTCAGGAACAAGTGTCCAAGCTTCTTCTCCTTCCCTTTTTTGTGATAAAACAAGAGCATGTTTGCAATGGGCACGTAGATTGACAGAAAATGCCAGACAGTCTGCCTGTCATGGATTGGTTCTCAAACAAGTTCAGAGGATTGTGGATTTGATGGCCTGGCCGGAACCCACTGTAATAATTGGGAGACCAGACACTCACTCCTTCCTGCAATTTGAAACAGAACATCCTTTGAGGATGCTCTTTGTTGATGCATTTCGGATTTGACCCAAGATTCTTAGGATAACAGTAGCTTATATAGGCTTAGGAAGATAGGAGGACAAAAAAACAACAGGCTCCAGCCGGGCTTTTAGCTTTCAAAGGTGAGTGATCTTTTTGACAGTGCTTGTCACCAAATGCATTAGCTTCTCTTACCCTCCCTAAATGGCTGTTTGTTCTTCCTGTCCTTGCCTGGCTTGTGTCAGGTGTGTATATGTGTGTGTTAACATGAAAGCTGCAGGCTTCCTTTTGTTCTAAGGTTCCAGGGACTGCCAAATACTGCTAGCAAAAACTCACCATGAACAAGATGAGACAGAAGGGAAAAAAAAAGAAGACACCAAGCTGGAAGGGGATCTGAAATAGCGGGGAGGGTCTGGGAAGAGTTGGAAGAAAGGAAGTGGGTATGACCTAAATACAAATTAACAAAACAAAAACTCAACCTGGCACGCCCATCCCCAAACCCTTTGCTGCCTAGTCATTTGCATATTTAATGAATTTTACCTTCTGTGAGGTTTGGGTTCATTGTCAACTTGGCAAATTAGAATCACCTGGGAGGTGGGCCTTTGGCCATGCTGTGGAGGATTGTCTTGAATGCATTCATGACATTAGAAGACTCATCCACTATGAGTAGCATCATGCCCTAAGCAGAGGGTTCTGGATTGTGGAAGAGTGAAGAGAGTGGGCCAAGCACCAGCATGTATGCATGTACGCATTACTCTTCTGACTATGGATGCACTGTGGCCAGCAGCTGCTTTATGCTCCTGATGCTTTGACTCCTCCATCATGATGGACTGTAGCCAGAACTGTGAGCTAAAATAGACTCTTCCTTCCCTTAAGTTGCTTTTGTCAGAGTGTCTTATCTCAGTAACAAGAAGAGAGACTAAGATAGTCAATGCAGAGGGCTGGATGGAATGATGGCCCCAGAGGGAGATTTTGCAATTCTTTCATGGTGGTAAACAAGACTCCACCCCAAGGACTATGATGAAAGGCTGGAGAATCTTAGAATTTAAAATGAGGGCATTTAATACAAATGTATGGTGTATAACCTTTACCTAAAAGGACATGGAGAGCCACTGTAGCCAGCCAGAAATATAAAATAGCCAGTTCTAGGAACCCAGAGCCTCAGGGCTCTGGTTCCTGATACCTGCCCCTCCTGGCTGATCTGCAATGAGGGTGGAACTAGGAATGAAGGTCTACTGGTTTATGAGACTCTCCACCCTGTGGACCAGTAGATGAAGATTGCATTCCTAGAATGAATGTGTTCCCCTCCCTAACTGAATACCTTGGGTCAGGTCCTTCTGAAAGTTTCCACTGTTTATGTTCTGTTTCCTTGGTAACCCTCTCCCTGCCCCCAACTTGTGGGTTAAATACCCCACACTTCTTGTGTTCGGCGTCGAACTCTGGCCAGCAAGGTCATGAGATCGACCCGGTACCGGTATTCCCAATAAACCCCATGTGATTGCAGCAAGTTCGGTCTCTCGTGAGTCATTGGGTGGGCATGTCATCCCAAGACTTGCGTAAGGATCTCCCCAGTTCTGGGGGTCTTTCAATGACACTGCACATCCTAGGACAGGGTCACAAATGAAGCCACACACACACTTTAGGTCTAAGTCTTTAGAAGTTAATAGCCAGCTGGTTGTGACAGTGAATGCTTACAATCCTAGCACTCAGGAGACTCAGGCAAGAGCAATGTGAGTTCAAAGCTGGCTTAGTCTATGTGAGGAGACCCTGTCTCAAATAACTAACAATAATAAAATTAACAGTTAAGACAGATCCATAGCTGTGGGCTGAGAGAGATGATATAATGATTAAGAGGGACACTTGCTAGTCTTCCAAATGCCACATTTAGTTCCTACCACCTACATCAGGTGGCTTACAACTGCCTGTAATTCCAGTTCCAGGGGATATGGCACATCTTAGGGCTTCTGCAGGCACTCACACTCACACACACAGACCCACACAGACACAGATACAAATTCAAACAAAATCTCTCTCTGTCTCTCTCTGTCTCTCTCTTTGTCTCTCTCTCTGTCTTTCTCTGTCTTTCTCTGTCTCCCTCTCTCTCTCATATTCTCTCTCTCTCTCTCTCTCTCTCTCTCTCTCTCTCTCTCTCTCTCTCTCTCTCTCTCTCTCTCTCTCTCTCTCTCTCTCTCTCTCTCTCCCCTCTCTCTCTCAGAAAAGAAGTTGGAGAGATAGCCAGAGCCAATGGCTTAAGAATGTGGGCTGTTCTTCCACAGGACCTAGATTCAATTCCCAACAAACATATGGTGGTTCACAACCATCTGTAACTCCAGACCCAGGGAACATGATGCCTTCCTTCTTGCCTCCACACGTATAGCATGGACTTTGTTCGCAAAGACATACAAGCAGGTAAAACATCCATACACATATAATTAATTAACTAATTAAAATAAAATGAAAGATATCTTTACAGCTTCAAACCTTGTCAGTCCCTTGACCTGGAAGTTAGGGCCTCTGCAGGCACTCACACTCACACACACAGACCCACACAGACACAGATACAAATTCAAACAAAATCTCTCTCTGTCTCTCTCTCTCTGTCTCTCTCTTTGTCTCTCTCTCTCTGTCTCACACTCACACACACATGCTATAATGCCATGCTATTCCCTTCTGGCTATAAGAGCACAATGTTGGGACAGGGGCTTGTTAGGAACAAGCAAAGGAACTTGTCTTAAGTACTGCCATTTTGACTTCAGACTCCATTTTCTCTAAGCTGACCAACTCCCTCTCTAAGCAAAATAATTCCCCAAAACATAATGCCTGTTACCAACTCCTTCTCTAAGCAACAGGATGGTAGCAGAGAGGGAAAAGAGAGGTTAGGGAAGGCTAGACTCATCTAACCTGGAGCTGAGGCTGACATAAGTCCCAGAAAGCCATTGTGGAAGTTCTCCTCAGCTGACTCAGAAGTTTCCCCTAACACTGCATCAACCAGGCACAAACACCAGGGGCCCCGTTGGCAGGGCTGGCATCCAAGGGGGGCACCTGCATTTTCTCTGGTTTTCCAGACTGTCTCTCACCTGATACCCTTAGTCCCTCTGACTTGCCCCATCCAACTTCCCCAAATCTATTCCCAAATACCTTTTTCATTTGAGGAAACATGTCTTCATAGCAAGAAACCTTGTTTCACTGTCAACAAGATCCCTGCCCTGCCCCGCTCCACCCCGCCCCGCCCCACCCTGCCCAGGCCTTGGGATGATCCATTAGAATGTCCCCTATTGAAATCCATATACAAGGGTCAAATAAAGCTGTGATTGCCCCACTATTGTGGATTATGCATATACAGAGACCCTTGAAGCATCCAGGACCCTCCTCCTACAGTTAGCTAACACATACAATTTGAATGAACTTCATCTTTTGAAGACAGCTAGAATTCATTTCATGTTTTTGTGTGAGTAAAGGTATGTGTCAATGTGTGAGAGGTCAGGGGACAAGCTCAGGTACCATTCCTTGTTGGGTGCCATCTACCTTGGCATCTTACAGAGTCTGTCATGAGAACCTAGGGCTCCCTGATTTGGCTAGACTGGCTGATCAGTAAGCCCCTAGGGAATCTTCCCGTGTCTTTTTCTCCAGTACTGGGATTGCAAGCATTTACTATTACCCCTAGATTTCTATGTGGATTCTGGGGATTAAACCCTGGTCCTCAGTCTTCTAGGAGACACTTTTCTGAGCTATCTCCCCAGCCCTGCGATGCTTTTTAATCTCTAACATGAACCATGCAGCTGCCATCATATAAAGAAAAGGAAAAAAACTCAAAACATGGGATGGAGCACAAACTTCATTTACTTTTTCCTCACTGTTGCCTGGCTACCAACATCACCAATGCGTTCCCCTGTGTGCTGCCTAGTCTATCAACTCTAAACAAGCTAGAGTCATCTGAAAGGAGGGAACCTTGATTGAGAATATACCTCCAAAAGACCCAGCTGTAGGTCTTAATTAGTGATTGACAAAGAATGGCCCAGCCCATTGTGAGTGGTACATCCCTGGACTGGTCATCCTGGGGTCTATAAGAAAGCAGGCTAAGCAAGCCGTGATAAGCAAGCCAGTCAGCAGCACCCTTCCACGGCCTCTGCATCAGCTCCTGCCTCCAGGTTCCTGCCCTGTTTGAGTTCCTGTCCTGACTTCCTTCAATGATGAGCAGATGTTAAGTGTAAGCCAAAGAAACTCTTTCCTTCCCAAGTTGCTTTGGGCATGGTGTTTTATCACAGCAATTAGAAACTAGAAACCCTAAGACACCTCCACCATCTTCCACAGTCTACCTACACCAGTCACTGAGGTCTAAGTCAGGCAGCTTTGAATTTGTGACCATAACACCTGACACAACAATTTTAAGGAAAGATAGAGTCTGTCTAGGACTTTCCATCCATCATGCAGGGAAGATACGAGGAATAATGCAGTTGTTAGTGGCAGAGGCATGTAGCAGAAGCTGTTTGTATCGAGGTGAACCAAGGGGCAGACAGAGAAGCTGGAGCCAGGGGATGGACCTTGAACCTCAGGTTTCACTTCCCGTTCTTATAAATGACCACTTTTTGAATAGTGCTCTCCTGAGTAGCCTCTGCAGATCCCCCTTCAGAATTGACTTTCGAGGGACTTTTGCATCAGGCTTTGAAACTGAACGCCATACCACCAGCCTGATTTGAGAAGATACCTCCTTCACAATGGCCTTGTTGCTATCTCTAGATGGAGAGGTATTTCCTTGATTCCATCCCCAGGACCACAAAAGAAATAAACACATCTGTATAGATTTAAGAAGATCCCATTGTTCTCTTAGCCTTAAAGGCAGAGGTCCCAGAGGGTGTTGGCTAATCTTTCAGAACCATCATCCCCTCCAGATCTAATTCTAATCAGAAGACATTGGGCTCCAGTACCTCTTCTGCCATAGACGGACCTTCGTTTTGAACAGAGAACATATCATGGGCTGAAAGGCTACCAGCAATGTAGTTATCCAGGAGGGTACATATAGGGAGGAAAAGACATAATTTTATTAATGGACTGATGATGTAACAGCTCAGTAGTAAACCTCTTTCTTAGCATGTGTGAATCCCAAGGTTCAATTGCCTGGGCTTTAAGTATGTAACACATGTGTGTGTGTGTGTGTGTGTGTGTGTGTGTGTGTGTGTACCTTCTAGTTATGCGAAAACTAGTACTGAGGGGCTCCTCCATTAACTAAAGCTTTAGAGCAATGTTGGTGTGCAGCCTTTTGGGAAATACTGGGTTCAGATTTCCTGCTTGGCACATGAGCTTCTATGGGGTAGCAGCAATGTGTTTTGTTTGTTTGTTCATTCATTTGTTTTTATTTCTCATTGTCCATCTTCCATAGCTGATCTCATGGCTGATACATGGTGGGCAATCTAAAGTTTAATAGAAAATGGCTAAACTATTGATTGATTGGTAACTGTAGCTCCCACTCCTCATCAAATAGGTTTCCTTTTACAACAGCAGGAGGCGGTTGCAGAAAGCCACAAGTGATCAACTCGCTGTGGGGTTCCCAGTCCCAGTTGATACATCTACAATGTAACCCTCTACATCTAACTTCCGGAACTCTGTAAAAGAGAGGAGAGTAACATTGTAAACACTGTAGAAGAGAGGAGAGTAACATTGTAAACACTGTAGAAGAGAGGAGAATAACATTGCAAGCATTAAAGGAGCGAATGGAGCATCTGCTGTATGTCAGGAGAGCTGGGTCCTGGAAATCTCACCAGTATTGTCACTTAAAAAAGACCGGAAAATGGAACAGCAGCTGCCATGCCAATGTAGATGGATGGGGAAGTTCTTACAGGATTCACTGTAGAAGAAGAGCTCTAGGCACTTGATGGTTGCTGGGAGAGGGCTGATCAGTCTTTTCTAGGGATGGGCTAGCCAGTGCCAAGAAGCCAGTTCTAAATACAAACAACGCTAATTATTTTAGCAGGTTATCTTTATATATCAGTGTCTCTGTGTGTGTGTGTGTGTGTGTGTGTGTGTGTGTGTGTGTAACAACTATAATTAAAGAATAAGAGGTTATCATGAATTTGAGAAGGAATCAGAGGGGCATGGAAAGAATTGAAAGGAGGAGGGAGAGGGGGTGATGTGAATACAGCAGTCATACATAAAATCCTCAAAAAAATTAAATTACAAAAAGGAGAAAGAAAGGAAGAAAGAAAGAAAGAAAAGAGAAAGAAAGAAAGAAAGAAAGAAAGAAAGAAAGAAAGAAAGAAAGAAAAAAGGAAGGAAGGAAGGTAGAGGGAGGGAGGAAGGAAGGAAGAAGAAATGGCTCAAGACCATTAATCGGATGTCAAGAATCTGAAACTGGCAGTGGACCCTGAGCCAACTGAAACAGTAACGAAGTAAATTTGTATGCACTCAGTTCACAGAAGAAAGTGTGTTTTTAAGGCAACCGCATCCCGCCCATTCCTGGAGATGAACCTGGCCGGATCTTTCCCTGGTTGCTCTGGACTACCTCTTAACTAGGTTCTCTGCACCAGTCAGTGCTGACCCCACCCACTCCTTGGAGTTGCCTTCCCTGGACAGGACCTTCACTCCCAAACTCTATTAAATGACCCTGTTAGCTATTGCCCTGGCTCCCTGCCCTCCTCCGGGGCTGATCACAGGTTTTAGTTATATATAGATTTAGCAGGTGTTTGGTGGCGGCTTAGCTTTTGTTCTAGGCTGTAAGCTTCCTGAGCAGAGGAGATTTTTCTACTGTCTCTATTGCTCATTACAGACTCCCAGGATTGGACTATCACATAGTAGGTGGTCAATATACATCTGATAAATTACTGAACAAATCTTATTTGAAAGCCTAGCCATTCTAGCTCTAATTCAGTCTGACCTTGCCTCCAATTTGGCTGAACAAAATTTTACAGCCATTCATCAGACAGGACCCTAGAAAGTCACTGAGCGTAGCCCACACTCACTGATAGGGAAGGCCACCACACCTCACTGCAAGGCCATACGTCTAGGAATATAAAAGCAGTACAAATTAACTTAGTTAATAACAAAAAGTTCACAGTGTTAGGTGAGTATGGAAAGGGAGAATGGCTTTCGAAGTAGTTGAGGAAAGGGGTGAATATGATTCAAACATGTATGAAATTTTCAAAGAACTAATGAATTAATTAGTTAAAAAATAAAACCAACCATCATATGAAAAGTAAGTTCAAGGTCTGAGATCTCAATGGAAAACTATTTCCTATTGCACAGTCTGGCACCTCACAGAGGATGGCCAGTTCTACCTGAAATCGCAGAAGGACATACCCTCTAGGGACACCAGGGACAGTGGAGATGGTTTGCTCTTGTCCTTGAACAGATCAAAGCCATGTTGCTTCGGTGTCTGCCATTTTGATTTCCATACTTCAAGGCCCTCCCACTCAGTCCTCGAAACCCAGTTGCTCAGTCACTGACTCATCAGGAAGTCTCCCTCTGGAGCTCCCAACCCACTGGGATTCCTTTCCCAGCCCCTCCCAGGTGGGCATGGCTCCGCCTCCTACTCCACAGCACGCGATTGGTTTATACTGGTCCACAGGCCAGTGTGATTCCTTTCCCAGCCCCCTCCTAGATGGGTATGGCTCCGCCTCCTACTCCATAGCACGTGATTGGTTTATTCTGGTCCACAGGATGACACACAGTTAACACTTCTCCACGTGCTGACAACCAACAGGGCTCATCGCCCCTCCTGCTCTGAAACTTCCCTCTTGGGCCCACTGGACAGCTACCATCTTTCTTTCCTATCTGTTTTTGTCTTTTGGTAATATTGGAGACTGAAACTAGGGCTCTGTGCATTCTAGACAAGTTCTTTACTACTGAGCTACAGCCACCGCTCTCTCATTGGACTTCTGGGCTTTTCTCAGGAGAAACACTTTTGTAGTTTAAGAGGTCCGTTGTTATGTCGAAGGCCATGATGCTGCAGGGACTTGAACTTATATCTCCTGCCTCCACACTCAGGGCACCGAGTAATACACATTAACAGTAGGATATGACATCTGATAACATCTGGTGGGGATTCAGATAGATGCACATAGGATGATAAAACATCCCACTTTACCAAACAGTCTGAATGCTTGTCATTGTCCCGGTATAATTAACCCTTACCTCCTTCTTCCCTCTCCAGCATTTGGCTGCAGAGTGCTGGAGAGGCGTACAGCTTTAGGACACTGAAAGAATCTCACTTAAAAGTTATCTCAGGACCATTTGCTGATGCTCTCTTAAGAGCCATAAGATGTAGCTCCACAGGAGTTGGGGTCACACGTTAGTAATAGACTACGGAGGTTGAGGAGATGGCTCTGTTATAACATAGGTAGACAGGAGTATGAGGACCTGAGTTTAGATCCTGGAAACTATGTAAAACCTTAGACCTGATGTTATGTATCTGTGACCCCCATGCTGGGAAGGAAGAGCCAAGTGGGGCCTTGGAATTGAGTTCACGGGCCATCAACAAGGTCCAGGGTCAAAGAGAAACCTTGCCTCAAAAAGAAGGTGGAAGGCAATTGAAAATGAGCCCCAACACCAGCCTCTGCCTTTCCCACACACCTGTACACATGTGTTGGCTTTCCTATATATATCTGCACACATGTGTAGTATAACACACACACACACACATAAATAAACATGTACAAAGAGTCTAGTATGGCAGGACTGGGCAGTGTACCTTGGAGTCTTCTGACTGGAGCCGGCTGGGAGAGACTGTAGGGCTCACTGCCTAATGTTTACATAGCTCTCTGTAAAACTTGTATCCTGACTGCCAGGAAGCCAGCTGGAGAATAACAAGCTTAGAAAGTGGATCTGACAGTGGTGGAAGAAGAGCCTGGTCCTTTAATAATACCAAAAAGTCCTACAGATGGTACCAGGCATCACTGCTTCAGTAAAGCCAAGAAAGAGATTGAGCCTAGCAGGAATGGTCTTCCCCAGCCGCAACGCCAAGGAGCAGGTGTCTGATGCCCACAGGATTGATGGCCAGGGACCAGGAGAGGAAGGCTCTCCCATTCCCCAACCTTAGCCCATGGGATGATGAGGCCCACATTCAAGATGGGTCTAATCTAATCTAGAAACTTCCTCTCAGACATGCCCAGAGGAGATTCAAGATGTGGTTGAGTTGTCAGTCAATTTTAACCATCACATCCCAGTAAAAAAAAAAAAACTCTGGCTGACTAATGTCAAGGCTGAGACACCTTCTCTAGGGCCAGTTTGTTGGAGGATTGGTCTTGTGCACTGTGTACTAAGATTCTGATCTCCATGCCCAGCCAGTTGTTCACAGTCTAGTTAATAAAGAGCTGATCAGCCTATGGCTGGGCAGGAGAGGACAGAGGAGGCAGGACATCTGAGCCCAGTGAAGGAGCTCCAAAGATCAGAGAGAGGGGGTGGGATAGGAAGAGGAGAAGAAGGTGAGGAGGGACAATGAGGTTGCCGTGAGAGAGCAACCTTGAGGACACACATGGAGCAGAGCAAGCCAGGGCAAGACTCAGACTGAAGGTAAAGGACCACATGGCTGGAAAACAGGCAGCCTTAGAGGGCTGGAGCAGCTCGGAACCTGCCCAGCTTAGTGCTTGCAGCTTATTAATAAAAGTAGCAGGTCTCTGCGTCATTTACTCAGGAGCCACAGTGGGCTAGAGTGGGCTAGAGATGCGCTGTGGTTTGGCCATCTGGGAACAAAAAGGGTATAGAAAAGCCTGAGAAATAATATTACAACCATTCACACTAGGTAGCCTACTGGAGTGTTCACTGGTCATTCCCTTTCCGTATGGTGCTAAAAACCATTTGTCTGCAGTTTGTGAGTTTCTCTGAGGTGGGGACCCCTCTCACACACACTTCTATCCCTCAGGCATTGACTTATAATCCAATAAATGTCAAATGAATGAGCAAAGGAACAAAAAAAATATCTGGACCCAGAATCTGCTTTATGCCTGGTTGGTTCATTCCCTTTTGCTCCTTTTAGTCTTTATCACCTTCCATGTTAATTTATAATTATCTGGTGCCTCTCTTCTCTCTCCTATTAAATTAAGACGACGTCCCTGCGGGCAGGAACTGAACCGTTTTCATGCTGATGGCCTTAACCCCTAAGGAACTCTTCGTGAACTTTCATGAACAGGCGCTAATATGGGATGCTCTTGCTGTCCCTCCCCTTCCTCTGCCCTGTGCTCCCTTCTTCCTCCTTTACTCAAGTTCAAAATGCAACAAGTCCAAAGTTGGTACAGGGAAGCTGGGGTGGGGCAGACCATCATCCAGGGGAGCTGGGGTGGGGCAGACCATCATCCAGCAGACATCCCAGGCCCATGGAGGGCCCAAGATGTTTTTCAGGGCTTATAAAAAATGTTTTCATTTTAACTTTCTTTTTCTTAATCAAAAGAAAAATGAACACAGTAATGAGTGTGCAGTGATGAATCAGCTTGGGCTATAAATCCTTCGCAAGGCAGGCAATAAGACATGCTTCTTTTGACCGCATTCTGCTTGTTTCCATAGAGGCCGGGGCCTATGGGGATTAGTCTTTGCTCTCAACTCCATGGGAGGTGAAATCACCTAGGAGATAAGTTTGTGAGCTTGTGAGCACGTCTATGAGGAGGGAAGACCCTCATGGGATGCTGGTGACACAATCCCACGGGCTGGGGTCCTGGACTGAATCACAAGGAGAAACTGAGCCTAGCACAGACATTCATTTCCCCCTGCTTCCTGACTGCAGATGCAAAGTGACTGACCAGCCACCTCAGGTTCCTGTAGCCATGCCTTCCCCATCATGACAGACTGTACGCTGGAACTGTGAGCCAAAGTAAGCCCCCTCCCTTAAGTTGCTTTTGTTAGGGAGGTTTATCCTATCAGTGAGAAAAAGAAACTAATCAGGACCCATGATGGGGGAAAGCATCCAGGATCAGGAAAGCCATACAGCAGCTGTGGGTTGATGTCAGAATTCGGAGTCTGCTTCTCACCTCAGTAATCACCAGGAGGCAGGTGTCCCCATGACTGAGGGGCATGCTGGAGGTGTCTGCCGCCATTTTGTATTTATGGCCACAATCATGGCACTATAAAACACCACTCCTGACTCTGAAACTGTTGATCAGAATGCCAGACACACATTATCTGGGTCCTTGCTAGGTTCCCACCCAAATGTCCTAATGGGGAAGGTCTGCCTGTGTGCTGACTCAGGCTCTGGGGAAAATTATTTCCTTGTGGTGGCAGAGCTATAACTATTGCCACAGGGGCCACCTATTGATCCCCTCTACATGGATGCTGGATTCTTCAATCCCCTGAGAGAGGAAGAGCGACAAGACAGTCTCATGTGACATGATGCAATCATAGGCAGGACCTCCCATCACCTTCCTCATATGACATAACATGAAATTAATATCCCATTACCCTTGCTATGTTCCATGGGTCAGAAGCAAGCCACCAACACTACTCACTCTACAGCGGAAGGGAATGCCCAACTGTGTGGATACCAGAATATGGGAGCCAGAGAGTCATGTCAACCATTGCCTAGTACAATTGCCTCACTGGAATTCCACCAACAGTGTAGATACCAGGCCCCACCAGCTTCCAGGTGTGTGAGAGAGCAGCCCTCCAGCTGTTCCTGTCTGGGAATAGATGCATCTTTTTTCTACTCAGGGCCCTGTGCCAACGATGCTCCTTCTCAGAAGAAAATTCCTACTTTTACCCCCTCACCATTTTTTATTCCCTAATTTCAATCCCTGGTGTGGTTCTGGCAGTAAGAGCCAGAGCTCAGCATCCTTTCCTTTCCTTCCCTATTCTCCCCAGCAACCTGGAAACTTGGAGCAGAGCTCAGAGCACTGGACCACTGTGTCTAGCTCATGGCATGGCCCAACACCTCCTTGAGCTTCCTCTAGTATGAGTTTCACTTCAGCACTTTATCTAATCACAGGATACAGGTTTGATGGTAGGCCCTCCCAGGATGCCATTGTGGCTGGGTATAGCAGTGGCTACCCCCAGCCACCCTAGGTCACATTAAGTACCGAGTGAGCAAGTCCCCTTAATGATTACATGATATTCATCTTCTTCTTTTTTCAAAATTTGGACACAGTTCTGAAATATTGATGAGAGCAGCTGATAGGGCCAGGAAAGGTTAATGGCTTTGCAAAGAGCAAAATGTGTAAACGGGTGGATAATTGTCATGGGCATTTCATGTCTGACTCCCTGCAGGAGTTCAGAGTCAGGGCCCTGGCTGAGTCAAGGGGAACTCAGCTCCCTGGTTGCCCTGCCCCCAGGAGGCAGATACAAATATATGTTCTGGGTAGCAGTAGGATGTGAGAAACAGTTGGAGGATCCTGGATAGACAAACTGACACCCCAGTACATGGACTGCAGATATCGCCTTTGTAAAGTAGCCTAAGAAGGAACGACTGCCTTGTTCGGAGCATACGGCATTGTCCCTGTGCCTTGTTCAGAGCATTGTGCCTGCTGTGGGCCTCAGAACAAGGGTCAACTGTTGATCAGAATGCCAGAAGCTAGGGTCAGACCAGACCCAAGAAATGCTGATCATTCTTAGGCATCCTCCCTTGTAGCTACATAGAAACAGAGAACGCTGAGCTTTGCCGTGTGTGTTGTAAAACTGTCACTTCCCATGAAGAGCCAGTCTCTCAGGAGTGTGGCCAACTGTAAGTGATTAGCAAAGGCAGACCCCAGGTCACCCCGTGAGATGGTTCATTTTATTCTTCAATGTGATACAACCTACAGCTACTTGGCTAGTTTTATGTTCACTTGACACAAACTAGAGTCACTGAGGAAGAGGGAATCTCAAATGAAAAAAAAAAAATGTCCACAACAGATTGGCTGAGGAGCATTTTCTTAATTAGTGATTGATGTGGTGGGGCCCAGTCCATTGTAGGTGGTGCCATCCTGGCATAGGTAGGCCTGGAGTGTATAGGAAACCGGCTAAACAAGCTTTGGGGAGCAAGCCAGTCAGCAGCACTCCCCCATGGCCTCAGCATCACTCCTGTCTCCTGGACCCTGGCCTGCTTGAGTTCTTGCCTCGACTTCCCTCGGTGATGAATTGTTACCTGGAAATGTAACTTGAATTTTTTCAATGCCTATTTTTAATGATGGTTCTTAAACATTTTAATTTCCCTTCAAGCCTACCACCCAGCAGAGGTCGTGGGAAAGAAAGGATCCAGGAGAAGTATCCCCAATTCTGTTTAGAACTGGTTCTTTGGAGCAAATGCTGTTTTGTTGTCTGGAAATCATCAGTTCAGTTCACAGGTCAGCAGTGGCAGCTCAACCCACTTGCAAACACTTCACGGGTACACCAGCAGTCCAGTTTGGTAGAGTCGGCACACAACAAACAGGAATCAGCAGTGGTGGCACTACCTAGCAGAGACAGCCAGGTCTCGAGCCTCAGCAGGAGGGACCAGGGCCAACAGAAAGGCCAGGAGAAGTTCTCACCCGTGCCTCTCTCAGAGATCAGCGAAGTTGCAAGACCAACAAGCGTTGCACAGCTAGCTCTATAAGCAAGCTGAGCTCAGCTTCCTCCTCTGTCCATTGAGTCTTGCCTCAGCACGTGTGTCTGTCTCAGCTGACACCACTCTGCCAATCAACCAGAGTCTGAGGAAATAGCAAAAACAAAGCTGTGGCATACCACCAGAAGGCCTTGGTGTGTTTGTTCTCTCTATGAAGTCCCAACATAGGGAGCTCAATTACACAATGTAAGGCGGACCAATACATGCGTGTCATCAGCGAAGAATCCTTCACGTGTCCTTTCACTTGCTTGCTTTAGCAAAATATCCTTTCACCTGTGTCTGCTTCAAGAAAAGGTCCCTTCAAGTGTTTGCCTTAGCAAAACACCATCCAGCACAACTGACTTTCCCAAGAACCCTGAAGTTTCCACTTCATTGAAATGTATGATAAAACAAACCCTCTCCTCCTCAGGTTACTTTTGGTCATGCTGTTTATCACAACATTAGAAACCTAACCAAGGCAGGTGGAAAGAGTGTCTCAGTGAGTGGCTGACTGTGTTGGGTTGGCACTTTCCTATGCTTTTCCCATAAAGGCAGAGTGGTGGTAGTTGCTCAGGAGACAAGCTGATAGAACTCCATCCTGATCCAGGCTGCTACAGGGAAGAGCATCAGCCTTTGATTCTACTGGAATCATTTAGCTAGAGTTGTTCACTGGAAACTGATGAGAACTGCTTTAAAAACAAAAGCTAGGAGAGGGGCTGGAGAGATTCCTCGGTGGCTAATGGCACCAGCTGCCTTTCCAGAGGACCCAGGGTCAATTCTAAGCATCCACATGGCAGGTCACAATCATATTTAGCTCCAGTTCCAGAGGATTCAATGACTTCTTCTGGCCTTAACAGGATCTAGGTATGTTCATGGTGCAAAACATACACGAAGACAAAACATCCATACACATAAAATAAGAATACATTTTTTAAAAGACAGAGAGATAGGTGAAGGCTGGGAGACTAGGAGAGATAGGTGAAGGCTGGGAGACTAGACCAGTGGGTAAAGCGCTTGCCATGCAAGCAGGAAGACCTGAGTTTGATTAGCAGAACAAATATAAAACTTCAGGCATCTGCTAAGGGGATAGCTCAGTCGATGACACTCCTGCCACACAAGCATAAAGGCCTGATTTTGATAGTCAAACCCCACATGCAAAGCTTGGCATGCTGTCAGGTACTTGTAATCCCAGCTCTGAAAAGGCAGAGACAGGCAGATCTCTGGGACTCTCATTGGTCAGCCAGCATAACCTACTGGTGAGCTCCAAGTCAATGAGAGATCTTTTCTCAGAAAACAGTAAGATAGTGACTGAGAAATGACACCCAAGGATGTCCAATGGCCCCCACGTACTACATATGTACACATGCACACATGTACACACACATGAACTCATGCATGTGAACCTGTGCAAACACATATACACATACAAAATATAAGTGAATAGATGGATGGATGGGCAGATGGGTGGATAGACAGACAAGCAGACAAACAAAGAAGATCCAAAGGACAGAGATTTAGCTTCAAAAGACCCAGACATCTCAATCCCAGCCCAAGTTCAACCCATAAGATGGTAAGATCTCTTTCAGGTCTTCTCCTCCATTTCCTGATGAAGTGGCCAATGTGGTTAACATCAGTCAGAAATTAACAGTGTGGTTCCTAAGGCTGCCAATCACAAACATGGGTCCTATGGCTAGGCGGCCCTAAGACATGCCAAAGCCTAAGCATCCCATTTTCCAGGAAGCTTCAGGAACTGCAGGTGAGGAGGAATACAGCTGGACATGGATATATCACTCCATACATCCAACGTCTAGTATAATTACTGTGTGGCAGCTGCCTGTGGGCTTCCCACTGCATCTGCCCAGAGCAGCTGTCTACAGTGATCTCTGCAAGCCAAAGTGCCAAGCAAGATGAGAAATGGCTCCTGCCCCATGTCAAAGGCAGCAGACACATGGGAACATGTGATCTATTCAGGTCACACAGGTGAACTCTTGGGGTTCCTTTCTCATTCTCCTTTATTTGTTACGTTAGCTTTGCTTTGGTAATTAAACAGATACATGTGTGTATATTCCTGCCTAAATCGGAAACAATAAATGTGGCTCTAAAAATCACGAGGGCACCCTTTCCTGTACATCCTTTGGATGAGTTGTCCCTACTTGGGTCTTCGAGAATGTGTATTCTGGCTGCATCTGGGTGGGAGGTTTTAATTAATTTTTCATTTGGTGAGAGAGGGTGTCAGATGGAAGATGATTCTGGAGGAAGCCACAGCAGATGCTGCAGCTTCTTGGCCATCATTAGGGGAACTCTCCATCCGTGGCTCCTATTAAATTTCTCATCAAACTGCTGGTAATTTCCGACTAGCCGACAGAAAGCACTTTTCCAAGAAGCCATATAAAAAGTGCTTCTCTGGAGAGAATGACATGACAGCAAATAGCCTTTGCCTACTCCCCGCCCTATGGAGTCAAACTATACAGACATCCCCTGTCTAGGCCCCATTTCAGATTACACCTATCTGTGAGTAAGAAACACAGGAAAGGAGAAATGAAGACTTGGAAGTGACAAGTTCCATAAGAAACCTCTGTGAGGCCACATCCACGCACATCCCACTGTGTGAGCTCCCTCAGAGTGTATCAGAGTGGAGCTAGGGAACATGAGTACCTGTTCTACTTTACTTCTGTGGCTGTGATTAAAAACAAAACAAAACAACAACAACAACAACAAAACCCACCACCATGGCAAAAGTACCGTGGAGGAGAAAGGAGAGTTTATTTCTGCTTATGAGTCCAGGTCCTTATGCGGAAGTCAAAGCAAGAACTTCAGACAGCTAGTCACATCATACCCACAGTCAAGAATGTAGAGAAAGGAATACATGCATGCATGCATGCTGGTTTGTGTTTAGATTGATGTCTCCACACTTACACAGTTCAGGGAAATGGTGCTGCCCACCGTGGAGCTGAAACTTCCTACACCAATTAATGCTTATAGATACACCCACAGCCACAGTGTAAGTATAGATTGTGTCACACTGAAGATTAAAACTGACCAGGAATGGTAACCTGCGGTCTGCTATCAGCTAATCACTCACAGTAAATGGAAATGTCTCTTTAATATTCTAAGCGTCAGGTAATGTTCTAAGTGAGTTGCAAATATAGTATTTAATTTCATACTTTCCACTGATTAGGGTATTCACCCCAGGAATCTTCTACCTGCTACAGGTTCTCAAAGAATTATCTTTCATATGACACAGTCTCTTAACAGACAAAAAAATTACTGTAAAAGCATGCATCTCAGATGGAGCCAGAACAAACACTACTAGAGTTCAAGATTAAGAACAAATCCATCAGGAAGGGGCACAGGTGTCAGTTCCCTGCATCCAGTGATGGAGCTTGGACTTGAACCCACACAGTTTGAGTTCTGTTTGCCTGTATGTGCTCACAGCAGTCTGTCCTCAGGAGGTACTCTGGTAAGTTTCTCTTCCTCCTAGACCAGTGTCTTCCCACGGGTACCCGGAAGCTGTTGGGTGTGTCACCTGGTCCAGTTATCAATAATGCTGCTCTTTTGACAGTCACACCTGTAGGTACTCTCTATAGGTCATCTCAAAAGGCTGGGCTGGGGCAGCTGAGGCAAAGGACTGAGGAAAATGAAAGCCTCAGTCAGAGAAACCAGAAACCTAGCACCAGGGAATTCTACATCAATGGAGGGGAATCGCCAGTTCAATTCTATTTAGCAGCTTAGAAAGCAACTGGACCAGACCAAGGCAGAGAGAGGGCTGTGGGAGATAGAGGAGAGGAGGAGAAAGAAGTGGACTGGGTAAATTATCTGACAGTGTGGCTGAGTGGAAACTGCATTGAGAGGCATTCTAGAAAGCCTTGGAGAATATGGCAAGACTAAGAGAAAGATGTAAAAAAAAAAAAAAAATCAGGAACAAGAACATGAAGATTTTATTATTAGCAAGTTGGACAGAAAGAAAATGTAATCTTAGCCGCATAATCATTACATACTCCCTAGATTAGCAATAAACAATATTTGCATAGCCGTAATAACAATGCAAACAACAATACTTCGAGCAAAATGCAGAATTCGACTGTGGGGAGCACAGGGTGAAGGGAAAGTGGAGCCCAGGGAAGTCGGAGGCGATTGCCTACATAAGAGAAAAGCAGTGGATGTCGCCAAAGCGCAGCTTTCTGGAAGGAGCGGCGGGAAGAATTCAAAGGCAGTAGATGTGGGTGAGCAGGACAGGTGCGCAGAGGGAACAATCTCTGCCTGCTGACAGAAGTCTTCCCCCAGCTGCCAAATGTTCAAAGCCCAGAAGTGTATAACTTTATGGAAAATTAAAAACCATCTCAAAAACTTAAAGTGGTTTTTGTCTGTACTTTATTTTTCATCATACTAATTAATCATGTGTGTATCTATGTGTGAGTGAGTGTGTGGAGGGTGTGTGTGTGTGTATGTGTGGGTGTATGTGTTTACACCTGCCACGGTAGGCATGTAGAGATCAGAGGACAAATTTAGGGTATTGATTCTCTTCTTCCGCCATGTGGGTCCTAAGGATGGAACTCAAGTCATAGGTCTTAGTAACAGGCACCTTTACCCACTGGGCCATCTCTCTCTAGTTCTTTCCCTATACTTTAAAGATGCACGTTGATTTTCAATGGCATGCCTTCCCCTACATGTTGGAAGAATGTGTTATTCAAACTGAACGAGAACAGCAAGGCTTTCTGAGGAAACTGGTCCACGCTTTTAAGCCCACTGGAATCTGCTGGAAGGAGTCCCTCCCTTACACCTCTGGCCACCCAGAACGGGGCTGGAAGGCTCTCTGGCTGGCATGCCTTCTACCCCCTCCACCCTGGCTTTTTTTTCTCAACTCAGCTATTTCCAAATTGAAAAGGTCAGATATAAGTGATGTGGGGTGAGTGGGGGCACATTTACTTAGTAGAAATGATTCAGGTTTAAGTTTATAGCCTTCATCAGCTAGGTAAAAACAAAAATCTCTATCCAGTTCAAAGCATTGCAAGCAGAAAAGGAAAAACTTCTGTCTTTCTGTCTGTCTGCCTGCCTCTCCAATCCCTCCCTTCCTCCTCCTTGTCTTCCTCCTCCTCCCCTCCCCTCCTCCCTACCTCTTCCCTCCCCCTACACACTTCTCTCTCTTATGTCTTTTCCTCTCCCACCAGAAACTGGGTTACTGTTCCAGGTCCAGGCAGATGAAATTATTATTACTCAGGTAAGATTCACAAGATGTTTACATAAAAAAATCCCCAGCCTTATAGGTATTACGCACCATCAGCATGGCTGGCAGCAATTTGATCTTGAAATAAATTTGCAGTACAGGCTTGTCTATCCCAATTGATTGGAAACAGGCATGCACCACAATGTAGAAAAATCTAGATAATCCACGGTTATCTGCACTCCAGTCCCCTGTGGAGAAGAGGGATGGAAAGGTCGCCCGGCCTGCTGAATGCACTGGTGTGAAGGTTTGTTAAGAATCTCCAAGGATACAATAATACAAGGCTGTTTGTATCAATTAAGAAAATGTATGGAAGTTAACATTAATCAATTAGCCAAATGCATATGTGGCAACTGATGCTGGGCCATACTGTGTGAATAATAGTTTGACTTTAAGACCTGAGGGTGGAAGCTATTTGCCATTCGAGTCCCTGGGTGACTTTCAGCAAAGAGTGTTCAGCTGTCACTCAAGGCTGTTACTAGGTTTGGTGGCCCATCTTGCATTGCTAGATACCAGGGCCAGCTCTGAACTGAACTCAAAGCCTTCTCTGTAACAGTGACACAGACAATGACACTTGGCACCTTGCTAGCTCCCACCCAATTCTTGTATGAGCTGGTGTTGCCTTTTCTGTACTCTAGGTAGCTTGAGTGAGATCAGCGAGCAGATGTAAGAAAGGAAAACCCAAATGGTCTAGCCCCAGACCCCGAAGCTCTCCATCCCATCTGATGACAAGGGAGCTCCCCTCCTGCAATTCATGCTATTCTCAAGTGGCCCTCTCTTCCACAGACAATAAAGCCAAGGTTTTGAGATGCTGAACATTTTGTTAATATGAGTGAAGGAGATTTGAACCCAAATCTACTTGTGACATTCACAGCACCACCTTTACCATACGTTGCTTCCTACTATAGATTCCTGGTCCCTGCTGCAGCTGGACCACCCTCCTAACTCTTTGGTGGAACCCAGGGATGAAGGTGCTGGTATCTAGAATGGGCATTCAGCACTCAACATACCATTCTCATGACCCAGTTGCAAAAAGGTATTTTGAGAGTGTGGGATGACCTGAGTCTTGTCCTTGTACCTTGGCATCTTTGTGGTTCCCATAGGTAACGTGGTTGAGGTCACCTAGCCCAAGTACTCTTCCTTAAATAGTCAGACGTTCTCCCTGAGAGTCCTCACCTGACATTCTCTCTCCACAAATATCCACACGGCCACTCCTTCACTTCCCCATCCCAGAATTCATGAATTGACTTCTCTATGTTGTTTGCCTTTGCCCATCTGCCTAAGACACAACCACATTGTGTTCATTTCTGGTCACACTGAGTTTGGTTTGCTTCAGTTTGAGGAACTGGGGGAGGGGAAGAGAGCAGGAACATGAGGCAGCTGGTCACGCCACAGTCAGGGGACAGAGAGAGGTGAAAGCTGACCTTCAGGAGGCTTCTCTCTTTTTTATTCATCAAGGAACTACCACCTGCATCTGCAGGGCTGCCACAATCAGGATGAATCTTTCCACTTCAATTAAGCATGCCAACATCTTCATAATATAACACCCAGAGTGCGTTGCCATAGTGACTCTAAACCCAGTCATGGTATACAGAAGTTAACCATTGCATTCCCTCTACTCTAACCTGCAGCCTTCCATCCCTCCTCTGCTTTTGCCCTTGCCCCTTAACATCTTCTAAATACTATGTAACTTATTTACTGCATTCACAGTGTGTTGCCTGATTCTCCTTGCTAGGGATAAGTTTCACGATCGAGGATTTTTGTCACTGCTATTCACTGAGTGTCCTAAGTGCCTAAGATAGTCTGCATATAATAAGTGCCAAATACATCTATTAAATGAATGCATAAGTACCTAGATGGCTAGATGAACAAGTGTATGTCTGTGTATATGGATGAATCAATGGATGGATGGATGGATGGATGGATGGATGGATGGATGGATAAGTAGGTAGATGAATGGATAACTGGATTGTTGAGTGGATAGGTAGATAGACAGATAGATAGATAGATAGATAGATAGATAGATAGATAGATAGATAGATAGATAGGAAGGTGGGTGGATAAATGGGTGGATGGATTTGTGGGTAGGTGGATGGATGCATAGATAGATAAATAGATGAGTGGATTGATGAGTAAATGGATGGATGGATGGATGGATGGATGGATGGATGGATGATGGAAGATGAGAATGTGGGTAGATGGTATAGACATATGAAGGGGGTGGATAGATAGATGAATGGGCTGATATGTGGACAGGTGGATAAATGAGTAGGAAGGTAGGCAGAGGTCAGATGGGTACATAGTGGATAAATGGGCAGGTGGCTGGGTAGATGACTAGGTATATACCTAGATGAACTAGATGAGTAAGTGGGTACATAGATAGGTGAGCAGGAAGGTGGATGAGTGGATGGAGGAGAGAAAGATGGGTGGGTGGATATATAGGTAGACCAAAGAATGGGTTGGTAGACAGATAGATGAATGATAGATCAGTAGATTTGTGGAAATATGTACTAGAGGATGGGTATATAGATAGATGAATGGAAAATGCATGAAAGAACGGATGAACATACTACATTCTTCTTATAGGATCTCCTTTGAAGGCTTCTCCCTGCAGCTCACATAGATGCTGGATTTCTGAGTCATTCATTAAGCAGTGAGTTTCTTGACCCCAGAACTTCAGAGTGTACCCTCACAGGGCACACGTGGTCTTTCCCAGCTCCAGGGATGTGAGTTCAGTGGAGCACACAAACTGATTGCCAGTGTAACAATGACCCATTCACCAAGGCCTCGGGGTGCAGGCACAAATGGAAACCCAACTCAGCTACCCAGATGGGAGACGGGAACAGCTTCACTAGTCCTCATTTATCTACAATGTCAGTGGCTTGTCTCAGGCCAGGCTGCCAACAAGTCGTGTTTACCACTGCAAGCTGGTGGCTTGCTTCTGGTTGGAAGGAGCTCGTGGAGAGGAAGGAACACTCGTACGTCGATGGGTTTTCCTTCTCTCTAGCCAAGCTGTGGCCACTGCTTCAGCATCTAGGATATGTAGCACAGGTCTCAGAAACTCCAAATTTTGTCTGTAGCCCCTCACTGACCAATGGGCAGAGTTAGGATAGAACAGAACACAAAATAGCTGTGGACAAGAGGCAGTATGGTGACTTCTCTATGGTCTGGGCACCAGCAGGGGATTGATTTGGATGAGGTGGGAGAGGCAGGAGAGGCGGTAGAGGCAGGAGAGGAGGGAGAGGCGGGAGAGGCAGAGATGGCAGGCATTCCTGTAAGCTGAAGGTCTAAAAATAGCCACCTGGACAAATGCATGTCCCCTCTGTTTTAACAAAGGCCTACCACATAGTCATTCAAAGTAGGACCACGGCCAAGGATGTAGGAGTGTGACGAAAAGTTTCTGATCGCAGGGGTGTGACCAAAATTTCTGATAGTAGGAGTGTGATGAAAAGCTTCTGATCGTAGGGGTGTGATGAAAAGTTTCTGATCGTATTGATGGGGGGGGAGGTTTTAAAATGACCTATAGTTTCTAATCTCATTTGTTGTTTAGAATCTAGATGTATGATAAAAGTGGACTCCAGAAACAACCACTATTTACCTCTGAAGGATGGGGGCCTAGATCACTCAAACATCTCTTTTACTGTGCTTTCTACAGCGTGTCTAATTTTCTCTTAAAGAGTCTATCATGTAGATTTTTTGCTAGTGTGAAAAATAAAAGAAAAAACAAACAAGAATGAACACTCATCTGTGCATGGAATATCAATACAATTATGAATGTGGGCAGAATGTGAAGAGGTACCCCTCACCAGCTGCCTAAATTAAAGCTGTCAGCAGCTGCATGCTGTGGCCTCCGGAGCAGGCCTTGTTTCTCCTAATGCAAGTCTTAGCCTCCCTGAACCACTGAAGACCTCCCGCGTCTTGCTTCTGAGGCCATGCCAATTAACACGCAAGCCTGTCTCCATCTCAGCTTCTTCTGCTCCCAGCCCCTCTCTCACAATTCCACCTCTGTGTCTGTTCTCTTCCATATCTATTGTTAGCTTTGCGAGGGATACTCCTGGTGTCTACGATGTGCCTAGGAAACATCTCTTCATGCTTCCCAACCCACCAAAGAATCCCTCTAGGAAGCCTTTTCCAGACTCTGGGAGAACCACCCCCAGCCAAAGTTAACCTCAGATACCCAAAGCTGAACCTGCTGAGAGATGTTCCCAGGAAATGGTTTTGTGGTATCCTTCAACAAATACAACGGAGGTTGTTTTGTTCCCCAAAGATGTACAAGAATAGGGAGACACAATGCCAGGAATTCTAACCATGGTAACAAGTGACTTGGAGGGTCCCCAGGGGCCTGGGAGAACAGGAAGAGGTTTCATTCACCCAAATGCATCCTTGCTTGGGCGGAGAGGGCATCGCTTACTACTGGGGCCACCCAAGGAGTAGTGGAGCATTCACTCCTCCCTCTGGGAGCCCCTTGTGATTTCCTGCATTATAAAAACCACACTCCTTTGCTCTTAAGGAGACAGCACATCTTCAAATAGTCTGTAGGCTCCAGGCATGACACAGGCTCACCTTGAAGCCACAGCCTGTCTCATTCATTGCAGCCCAGCTGTCTTGTTGCCTGCCAGCTCCTTCCATCAGATTATGTGCTGCTGTGATCAGAATGGACGGTGATTCTGACTCCTGATATCACTGCAGAATAAGGAGAAGCTGCCTTGTGCCAGGAAAAGGGCATGCCAGGCGTGAAGCTGCTGGGTCCTTGGCTTCTCTCACCTAGAAACATAATAAGGGGCTCGCTTTGCCACTCATCCCTGGGCTTGGAGCTCAGGGCCCTCCCCATCACTCTCACCTGCCCCTAAGTGCCATCCGTTTGCTCTGAAGGTCCAGTTACCTTCAGGAATGACCACCTCCATCGTATCTGAGTGAAGAAAGTCCTAGGAGCCTGCCTCCTCCCTTAATTCCCAGGATTAGGCCAACATCTCATCCGTGGACTGACCTCACTATGCCTTCTGATCTGGTGCTAAGTGTACCTATGAGCCATCTGTCCTCACCTGTGAGTGGTGTGTGTGTGTGTGTCTGTGTGTGGTGTGTCTGTGTCTATGTGTATTGTGTATATGTGTGTCTGTGCTGTGATGTGTGTGTGTGTGTGTGTGTGTGTGTGTGTGTACACACATATATATATGTCTATGTTTCGTAGTGTGTTTCTCCCTGTCTGTCTATGCATAGGTAGGCCAGGGCTATATTCTGGCTGTTTTCTTCTTTATGTGTCTATGCAGTCTATGCATCCGGTCAGGGCCGGATGTTAAATGTCTTCTTCCTCAGTTGCTCTCTAATTTTTTGAAACAGGGTCTGTCAAGGTTCTGGATCTGTGGCTGTCATTTAAAAAGAAAAGCGCCTCGTCTAACACTCAACTCTATGCAAGGGGGAAGAGGAGGGCTATATTTTAGCTCACACCTCCAGGGTGCAGTGCATCATTTCAGGGAAATCAGGGAAACGGAGACATCACATCCACACTCAAGAGCAGAAAGTGAGAGCATGTGCGCTTAGTACTCAGACAGTCTGGCTCCAAAGTCTGGCTCCAAAGTGGTGTCACCCACTTTCAGGCTGGGTCTTCTCTCGTTAATCCAGGCAGACAACATAATCTCATGCAGATAGATAACCCCCAGACCAACTCAATCTAGACAGCCCCTCACTGAAACTCTCTTCCCGGTGATTCTAGATTGAGTCACGTTGGCATCTAAAACTATCACAGTGTCTCTAACTGAACCTGCGGCTCTCCAGCTCACTTAGACTGGCTAGCCAGCAAGCCCCATGGGTCCTCCTCTCTCTGCCTCCTTGGTACTGGGGTTCCAGGTGTGTGCTGCCACACCTAGCTTTAATGGGGTTCTGGTGGCTTACCTGGCCAGCACTTAACCCACGGCTCTATCTCCACAGCTTCTCTGGGCACACTTTAATTTTGCCTGTGATCATTTGTGGTACTCCATGTATCATCTAGAGGAAACAAATGTTCAAAGTCTCACCTCCAACACTAATGGCCTTGAGAATGTTCAAACCGGGCCCACTTCATTCAGGGTGTAAATGGCAAACATTTTGTTCTGCAGCAAAACAAAGAACCAAACTTCATGTGACCCAACCTGGCACCTTTGAATCCCGTCCTTTGTTAAACACGCTCCCCGTGAACATAATTAATCCAATTTAGCTCCATGAGAAAGAAATTACTTCCCTTAATGGTGCCATATTGGAATTAACCTATTCAACACTTAACCTGTATTCTCTTGTGAGCAGCCATGCTGGAGATTGTCTCCTGGGGACTCTGGAAAAGCCCTTTCAAAGACTCGGGGGGTGGCGGCGGAGGAAAATTTGAAAGATTAGCTAAGAGAAAACATCACTGGTCTCTTCCTATATCCAGAGTGGCCTAGGGGCATGAGTGTTTCTCCTTCAGCACTGGGATCCAGGTTTAGCTTTGTGATATACACTCAGCCACCTGCCGCAGACTGACTGATAAAATCAATACCCAAAGGAGCCTCTGTCTACTACTCCGGGAGTAGAGCCACAGTCAGATGGTGTCCCAGGGACGGTGATTCAGGGATCAAAGATGCAGAATCAAAATCAACAGACCTGCTTGTCCTTCTTCCAGGCAAGAGATTTTAAAAATGCCTTCGGATCTTAGATGGTCCTGTCTGGCCTAGAAGGCAGCACCGTCACGCAGCTTGGCTGAGGGGAAGGTCAAGAGAGAGCCAAATGTAGTTTCTCAGCTTGCTTCGACTTTATAAATTTTGCAGCTCCCTCCTCTGTGTGTGAGAAGAGAAGATAGGCGAAATCTGCCAAGTCAAATTCAACTCCACTCCCTTCACTCGGCATGGGCTTCCGGAAGTCTCCCGGTGGCCGTTGAGCCGGTGAACTGGACCTCTGAGAACTGCATTTTTTACCTCACTACAAAGAAGGGGCAGGATGAGGTGACACAAGCAGGCATCCCTCTGCATCAGGCCACCTCCAAGCATCTCTGCACAGTTCAGGGTGAAGCCACCTTCTTCAGCAAGGTTTTGCCATAGGCTGCCTTAGAGTCTTGTCACCTGGATGAATGGCTGCAACTCAGAATGTGAGTGGACAAGAAAGCAAGTCCCCAGCACTCACGCCTGCCTTGCCTCTAGACGCTTCCACGGACACTCCAGGGCTGGGGCTGGCCCAAGCCTCCTGGCCTAACTCTGACACAGCCGCTCTCCTTCCACCTGGTAGGCTGGCAATAAATCCATGCATTACCTGCGATTCTCACATGCTGTCCCTGCCCACCCATCCCTCTTCCTCCTCCCACACCCGGCTGTTGTCAGGCCATCAGTGGCTTCTCTGCTGACTTTGTCCTGTTTCATATAGCTCGTCTCTTCCCTGCCACAACAGCAGCGACAATGTCTTCTGAATAATGTGGGGTCTCTTGTGAAGTCCTTCCAGTCATTCAACATTTATATGTGCCAGGTAGTGTTAGGCAGAGGCAAAAACAGAAGTAGGACAGAGGCTAAAGATGAGGCTGGGGAAGTGGGGAGGGGGAGAGGGGAGCGGGGGGGGGAGTACAGCATGACCCTTGACTGCAGAGTGCTGCATGCGCCTGGGACACAGGCAGCCAAGGGGTGGCTTAGGAGTCAAGCCTGTGCAGTCCAAGGTCACAATGCCCTTTTCTTAGGGAGCATTGGAGGATTCCATGAGATAATCCCTGAGACCCATCAGACTCTCTCCGTCTACTCATAGAAAATGTCAGCTCTCACTCTTATTCTGATCAAAAGCTGACCTTAGGGGGATAGCTCGGCAAGTAAAATGCTCACCATGTAAGCATGAGTTCTACCCCAAGAACATGTATTAAAAATAGCTCATTGTGGCAGCATGCATTTGTAATCCCAGAGCTAGGGAGATGGAGACAGGAGGATCCCTGGGGCTCACTGGCCAGCTAGCCTGGCTTAATCAGTGAGCCCCAGGTCCCAGTGAGAAATCCAGTCTCAAAAGCAAGGTGGACAGCTCTTGAGGAATGACACCTGAAGCTGTTTCTAGTGTTACACATGTACGTGTGTGTGTGCGCGCACACACACACACACACACACACACACACACACACACACACACACGATCCCATGAGATGGTCCCTGCTGTGCATCAGGCAGTCGGTGGCAGCTTAGGCATCATCATCAGTTCTCACCTTTACGGACATCAGTCCCACTAGCCTTCAGTTCCAACAGTGTTGTAGGCAAAGGCGGGAGCCCAGCCATGTTCTGGATGTGTTAGGGAGCCAGTGTATGCCCCTGAAAGCACAAGGGGCAGCACAGGCTCTGAGGCTGGATGAGAGACAGGGGCATCCATGGATAGAAATGTACAGCTTCTCTGTGTACAGATGGAATTGAAGTGGCCTAGAGTCGCGCATGCCCACCATGGGCTGATTTCAATTTGACAGTTGAGGGTTCTTGGGTGAGGTGATCAGGGCTGGAATGTTCTATAGACCAGTAAAGATGAGATAGGTTCTGGGTCAGCCAGCTTGAATTTGAACCCTAATTGCTGTCTCTACTCATGTGACCTTGATCAAGTCACCTGACCGCTATGCCTTGGTTTCCTGGTCTATACACCAAAGATACAAGACTACTATAGTGTCCCTGGGGTGACATTGATGCTTAACCTGTTAACTTGTGGATTTGGAAGCATGTCCAACAACACATAGCTGTATGCAGTGACCATTATTTACGGTTACAGAAACAAGAGGACTTGGTGACCATCACACAGACGGGAGAGCAGAAGCTGAAGAAGAGTCAGTGACCCCAGGAAAAGCAGCAGAAGGGGAGAGCAGAGTATCAAAGACAGCCAGATAGGTGAAACAAGACAAAAAACTGGGGACAGACTTTGGGTACAAAAAGTTTGCCCTGACGCTTCAGGCAGACGTAAGATGCCAAGACGGTTTTGTTAAACAAGAAGATTTGACTCATTAGATTTTTTTCTCCCAAATGCAGGGACTCAACAACTCCACTCCTCACACCGCCACAATGCAGTCCAGAAGGCGAGCCCGCTGCCTGTCTGTCAGAATGAGGCTGTCAGCTCCCACACCCTTGAAGCAGAGCTTCAAGAAACTTTGAGCATTTCTTAAGACAAATGTAACATGGAGGAATGAGCCACCGAGTCAGCGCAATGGCATGGGCTGTGTTGCTATGACAACCTAACTCCCATTATTTTCAAATCCCGTGGCAAAGATCTAGGCAGCCACAGAACTGAATGGGGGTGCAAAGGAGCTCTCTGCCTTTTGTTTGTGGGAGGGAGCAGAGCCGTTCTAAAATGGATCTTTTCATTTTCCTTGATAAAGAGGCGAGACTGAAGCAACATCTTCCCCCCGAGGGCTTCTGGACCAAAGAGCCCTGTTCTCTGTCTCCACGAGACAATGAGTTACCTCGGTAGTGGTTGCCAGCCATGTCCCCGAGAAGCATCCTTCTTCAACGTGGCAAGCTACTCTGTAGGAATTAGCTCATGAATCCTCGCGATGAGGGAAGAAGACAGAAATTATTTGTTCTGGGAATCCTGCCTGGGCTACTACTCAACCATTTACATAGAACTACATGAATACAGTGCCTATGGAAGTCAGTCCCCCTTCAGTATTTTTTTACACTTTTATTTCATTTATGTGGAAGTATGAGTAGTAGGGGGGGTGTACCAGCATGAGTGTGCCGAGATACATGTGTGGAAGTTGGAGGGCAAATTTCGAGACTTGGTTTTCTCCTGAGGTTCAAACTCAGGTTGTCAGGCTTGGCAATGGCTACCTGTACCCACTGAGCCATCTTGTCTTGAATGTTGTCACTGTTTGAAAACACCCATCAGGGTCCAATCTGGTGGCCTGAGTGCCCAGTGAGCACAAAGACTAGGAATTATGTCTTTCAAATATCAACTCTATGGCGTGACACATGTACTGGATGCTGCAAGCTATGCAATGGTGTCTTGACATGCTGTGGTCTACCTCAGAAGCAGGACGGTAAACTGTGTCTATCATCAAGAGAAACGGTGGTCATAAAATAGATTAGAGATTTGTTTAAAGACATAAAGAAATTCGGGAACTTAGAATAAACACTCATCAAATGCTCACCTTGTGCCAGTTGCTAGGTCAAGAGACATAGCTGCTGGGTAAAGGGGATTGTAAATTTCCTTTGCCTGCACCTGTAATGTGGCTTGTTCCCCCTCAGACTGGCTAGACTTACAAAGTCATTTTGTTTTAACACCTGTTCTTAAATCCTTAGTAACTTGTGGAGTCCTGACGCTTTCGTCTGTCCATAAACTTCCATCTGTCCAAGCAGGGTGGGAAGCTGTGATAACTCAAGGAAAATTAGGTGACCGGTCTGTTTATGTGTGTTGTTTTTATTTTCCCTCTTTGCCATTCCAAGGCAGAGCTCTGGAAACCATGGACAGGAACTAGTGTGTGTGGTGTGTGTGTGTGTGGGTGTGTGTGTGTGTGTTTGCATGTTTTTGTGTGTGTGTGGATGTACCAGTGCACATGAACATGTGTATACATATATGTAGAGGTCAGAGGGCAGCTTCGGCTGTCATCCCTCAGATGCTGGCTGCCTTGTTTTTTTAAGAAGGGGGTCTCTTATTGGCCCGGAACTTACCTAACAGGCTGATGCTAGCCATCCAGGGAATATCCTCCTGACTCTATCTGCCAGCACTGAAATTAAAAATGTATACCACCTTTGATGCTCTTCTAAAAGGACCTGAGTTCAGATCCCAGCCACCCACATCAAATGGCTCAAGACTACCTGTAACTCCAGCTCCAGGAGATATAGCACCTTTTAGACTCTGTGGATAGCTGCAGGCACAAGCATACACACACACACACACACACACACACACACACACACACACACGCACGCACGCACGCACGCACGCACACACCGATGATAGATAGATAGATAGATAGATAGATAGATAGATAGATAGATAGATAGATAGATAGATGATAGATAGATAGATAGATAGATAGATAGATGGATGGATGGATGGATGGATGGATGCATGCATACATACATAATTGTTTAACTAGTCTGCACTCTCACACTCTCACTCTCAGGTTTTTTTACATGGGTTCTGGGGATCAAACTCAGGCCCTCCTGCTTTCAAGGCAAGCACTTTAGTTCCCCAGCTTCCCTCCCCAGCTCAGGTGCTGACTTTTAAACAGGGCATTTTGGGTTTGGAAGAAAAAGTCTTTATCTAGTGCCAAGGGCTCTCCTCTTGTCAGCAGCAGAAATGTGGAGTCTGTTTTGGTCTGAGATACCTGTAAAAATCCAAAAGATAAAGGGGGCTGGTCATGTTTCAGTCCCAAGCCAGTGGGGGCTGGAGGTGGCGAGTCCTCTGGCTCTGCCCACCATTACCACAGTCCTGCAACAGAGGCAGATGTAAGAATCACTTTGTTCATAACTAGCCGGCTAGCTGCCGGAGCAGAGAGTGAAGAGTAATGACAGAACCCGTCTAAGCACATGAACTGTTTTGCTTTCTTTTCCGGTTGCTGTTATAAAATAAAAATACCCCCCAAAAAGCAACTTAAGGAAGAAGAGGTGAATTCTAGCCCATCGCCCAAAAGTACAGCAGGAGCTTGGAGAAGCTGCTCACGCCACATCCACAGTCAGGAAGCAGAGAGGGTGAATACACGCTGCTGCACAGTCCCCTTTCTCCATTTACATCCTTCAGGATCCCAGTCAAGGAATGAGGCTGCCCACAGTGGGTATGTCTTCCCGCCTCAACTACCCTAACCGAGATCATCTTCCACAGGCATGTCCTTGTCCCAGGTGATTCTAGATTCCATCAAGTTGACCATTAGCACTAACCATCATAAAGAACACAAGGTTCTCTGCACAGGGGACCGCGAGCTATGCATAAGCAGGTCCCTGACACACACGATATGCTAAGCTCCAAGCTGGATCCTGTGTGTAAATCTGTGCCCATTTGCTAACCTCCCCTCAGCTTTACTTTCCGCTAGAATGAAGAAACAAGCTGACTGGAGACGAGGCAGAGATCACGGACATCTGGTTTTCTAGACACACATCATTACCATAAACAATTGTACCCCAAAGTATGGAGAAAGAGGCTAGTATGTGCTCACTATCTCTGTGGAGTGTGAGGACAGAGCTTTTCCAGTGAGACTAGCCAGATTCCCAGGGGGTTTAGCAGCCTGGGCACCTCTCTGGTAAGCAGCAGATACCAGCGACATAATCTCTTTGGAAGCAACCAGTTTTCCCACCATCTCACCAAAGACAGAGGATAAAGAAAGGCAAAAGTTGCCTTCTAACTGAAGGTCAGATGAACTCCCTGGCATGCCTGGTTCTTTCCTATCACTAGCCCTGGGCAGTCACAGACGCCATTGAACAAAATGGATGGATGCGTCACATACTGTTACATTAACAGTCACTCCTTGTCTTTCCAATATTTTGGCGAGTTTTTTTATTTCAAAAGTCCAAACAGCTATAATTATAAGTTAACTCTCTGACAAGACAGCTGATTGTGGCCTGTAAAAAGCAATTATTTTGACATTGATTATTTTCTACATGGGAGCAGAGTATCATAATTGTAGTTTGCTAAAAGCGATCGCCACCTTCTAGGATGCACTCCTGATTTGGCCGGAGTTAATTAATGAGTGTTGGGGGGGGCAGGGGAAGGTGAAGCCGACACGCCGTTTAACATACAAATTAATTGACATGAAATAAATTAATACGTTTAATTTAAATGTTATTAATCTACCAAACAGAGAGAAGCAGGCAAGGGGTTTCCAGATCCTCGGCATTAGCATCACCTACAGGGATGTCACCCAGTTACCATGGCAACTGCCTCATTAGGCTTCCTGGGGAAGCCAGCACATAGCATGGGGCTCGGGAACAGTGGGCAAAGGATTCCAGACATCAGATAGAGAATCAGAAATGCCAACTAGAAAGAAGCAGTGCTTTGAGGGTGGAAGTGGGAAGAAGCTGTTTATCTATAGGTGACCCGGGCTCCAGCCTGCAGCTAAAAA
>NW_022196900.1:99568027-99571294 GCF_008632895.1 Mastomys coucha
AAAAAAAAAAAAAAAAGGAAGGAAGGAAGGATGAATGGATGGATAGATGGATGGATGGGGTAGATGGGAGGAAGGAAGGAAGGAAGGAAGGAAAGAAAGATGGATGGATGGGAAGAAGGAAGGAAAAGAAAAGGACCATCCGACGTTTTTTTAAAGTAACGGATCACACACTATCAAGGTGGTTTAGGAGGAGTAAAGGAATGGCTCACTCAGCAAAGAGCCTGATCTGCAGTCACAGGCGCCTGAGTTCAGACACCCAGCATCCAGGTGAAGAGCCAGATGCAGCAGTGAGTGTCTACACTCTCAGCACTGGGGAGGTAGAGGTGGTGGCTCACTGGAGCTCACTGGCCAACCAACCTAGCTGGACTGGTGAGCTCCAGATTCAGTGAGAGACTCTGTCTCAAATAACAGGCATAGGAGTTGGGGAGCTTTCTTAGCAGGAAAAACTGCTACCCAATGCAAGCCTTGCAACCTGAGCTCAATCCCCAGATCCCACTTAAAAATCCAGCCAGAGTGGTGTGCATCTGTAATCCCAGCATGCCCAAAGCATACCTGAGGAGAAGAGGGGACGCAGAACCAATCAGAAGGCTTAGAGGCAGCTAGCCCTGAGTATGGTCAGAAGGCTTAGAGGCAGCTAGCTCTGAGTATGGTCAGAAGGCTTAGAGGCAGCTAGCCCTGAGTATGGTCAGAAGGCTTAGAGGCAGCGAGCCCTGAGTAGAGTATGGGGTGCAGTCACAGAAGCAAGAGAGACCCTGACCCATGAGTTAGGAGCAAGCTAACCCCTAAACGTCCACTGCTTCTACTTACATGCCATGGTATTTGTGTCACATGCTTTTTCATACTCTCTGTTTCTCTCTCATACATCACAAAATAAATAATTAAAAAAGGGCAGAAAGTGAGTGAAGATACCCAACATCAACCTCTGACCTTCACAAGTACACACACACACACACACACACACACACACACATAACTAACGAACATACCCAACCTCTGGCCTTCACCAGTACACATACGCATTCACAAACACATGCACATTCACAAACACATTCATATCACCAGCTGTCCATCTGATTATAGATTCTATTATTTGCACATCTGTCCCTCCCTTCTGGAGCACTCTTTCCTCCAAGCTTCTTTCATGCCTCAGTCTGGATGTTGTCACCTCCCACATCCTGGCTGTTCCCAGGAACCTCTACAGCACCTAATGAGTTTTATCAGAGCAACTGTACTCCATCCTGTCGTGAAACAGCAGCTTCCCAGGAGCAGGCTCAGCTTGCCCCCCCACATCAGCAGCTGGGCACCTCCATGGGCTTGTGAGGAACTCAGGAGATCAGCCCCTGGGCTGTCACTGGCAGAGGGACCCCACAGTGACAAGCCCCACTTCCTCCTTGTCAATCCCTTCACAGATGTCTGGGGACTGAGATGCAGCCAGATAGCAAGCATGCATGTACCAGTAGTGGGCAGACTGCAGCTCTGCAGTATAGACAGGTGCAGGATGAGCCGAGGGAGGCCTAGAACATCTATTCAGTCTCGATTCAGTCACTTGGTCTCTCGGGCCAATGCCTTAACCACTCTGTTCCACTGTCTTGTCATTGATATAATAGGAGTAACAGGGGTTGGAGAGATAACTCAGTGGTTATTACACTGACTGCTCTTCCAGGGGACCCAAAATCTGTTTTTCAGCATCTGCCTTCCAATCACCTATAAATCCACCTCCAGGGATCTGATACCCTCTTCTTCTGGCCTCAATGGGCATACACATGGACACACACACAGACACACACACAGAGAGAATAAGTATAATTTTAAAAGTATAAAGAAATTTGTTGGAAAGCTAAGCAACCATTGATGCAGAGAGAGAAGAAGATGCAGAGAGATAAGAGCCTTTGCCCATCCAATATAGCAGCCATTAGCCATTTGGCTGTTTCCACTTAATGAAAATAACACTAGATAAAATAAAAGTTCAATTACTCAGCCATCCTTACCACATTTCACTGCTCAATAAACACATGTGGCAGCTTGCAATTGTACTGAGCTCTAAACTCAGGGGCTGAATGAAGAGGTGGCTCAGGGGTTAAGAGCACTGGCTGCTCTTCCAGAGGAACCCATACTCCCACAGTGAGATTTAAGGTATGAGACAGGAGAATCCTCAGGAGCTAGTCAGCAGTGTGCAGCAGAGAACAGAGACTGTCACCAACACCAACAATGTCCTCCGATCTCCATACATGTGCTGTGGTGTGTGTGTACGCACGCACGCGCGCGCGTGCACGCGCACACACACACCTTGATTTCTCTGACTCTGGTGAGAGTTCCTCTGCAGAGAACCTCAAAGCAGGAGAGGTCTTGAGAGTCAGCTCCACCTGCAGGACCAGCTCCAGGTGTGTGCATCATGCTCATCTTGTCAGCCCTGCCTGCTGGACCAGCTCCAAGTGTGTGCACCACTTTCATCTTCTTCAATCTGTCCTCAGGATCTTTAGGGTTGGTTACCTGCCATTCAGTCTGCTCCTATGACTCCTTTAAAAGACCCTTTTCATTTTAGTCTCCTCCTGCTTCCTCTCTGCAACTCCTCATAGGTCAATCTCTAAACAGGACCCACTGGGAGAGGTGCCACAACCAAGGGGTGAGATCGCATGCACAGAACCAGACCCCTCAGCTCAGAATCCTACCTGAGTTCCTTTTTGGCTGTGTCACCCCAGACAATGTATTTGCAGGCCAGAGAAACACATATCCTCCTCTATAGAATGTACTGTGTATAAGAATAAAGCTCCCGTGGACCTCTGCGGCTGCTGTGGGTAACCCCGTAGGAGAATGTCTACCTAGTAAGAAAGAAATTAGCATTGATGCCGTGACTTCCATCAAGGACCACACGGAGTCAAAAGAACAGCCTATTTTAAAGAAGAGGAAAGGTCTGCAAATCTAGAGGGCTCACACAACCTGCTTCTAGCTTCATGGAAGGACGGGTTTAGTTAGCTTACATTTCCAGATTGCAGGACATCACAAGGGCAGTCAAGATGGGAACACAAGACAGAAACCTGAAGGCAGACCCGCTTGCTGTTTTGTTTGTATAACCTTCCTTCTGACCAGAGAGCTCACAGCCAAGGAGGCACAGCAGGAACCGTGGAGGAGCCCTGTTTGCTGGCTTGCTCAGTGATCATGCTTAGCTAGCTCTCTATAGAGGTTTGAGTATGAAATGTTCCACATAGGCTTGGGTGTTTAAACACTTGGTCACCAGTTGGTGGCACTGTTTGGGAGGCAGTATGTCAC
>NW_022196900.1:99571577-99584652 GCF_008632895.1 Mastomys coucha
CCCGCCCTCTCCTTCTGCCCTCTCCTTCTCCCCCTCTCCCTCTCTCCCTCTCCCTCTCCTTCTCCCACTCTCCTTCTCCCTCTCTCCCTTTCCCTCTCTCTTTCTCCCTCTCCCTCCCCCCTCTCTCTCCTTTCTGTATGTGGTTGAAGATGTGATCTCTTAGCTTCCTGCTCCAGCCCTCCTGTTTCAGAGCTTTTCCCGCTATTATGGAATTCCATAAGCCAAAATAAATTCTTTCTTTCATAAGTTGCTTTTGATTGTGGTGTTTTTACCACAGCAACAGAAAAATAACCAATTCACTTTCTTATAAGACCACCTGCCCAGGCAACAGTGCTCCCCATGGTAAGCTGGGCTCTCCTATATCAATGACAAGACAATTTCCACAGGCTAATATGATGGCGATAATTCCTCCATGTAGAGTTTCCTCTCAGATGACTCTAGGCTGTGTCAAGCTGACCAAACTAACAAGGACACTGCTTGAAAATCACCAAGAACGTCTGTGGCTAATTATACCATGATTGTATCTCCACAAACTTATGTGTCCTCCTGCCTGAAAATCTAGACAACTGTATTGTTACTGTATCGCTATTGTTGTTGCTAACTGTTCAAGCCATTTGAAAGTTCATGCCACAGTGTCAGTGAGGAGAAGAAGCAAAGAGAAAAATCATGTTCGTGCCACCAATGGGGCTAGTCCAAGGCCTTTGGTCTTTAAACACACACACATCCACTCACACACATGCACACACCCGCACATGCATGCACACATACTGTATTGCAAAAACATGGCATCATTTGACGGGTGGAATACACAGGGCTTGTTTTGTGCTTTCTGTAAATGAAGGCCCCACGCTACTGTAGGTGGTCTGAGGGACCTATTCCCTATAGCAGGCCAGTCTTAACAGTGAAGATTGCTATTGCTTCTTGTCTCCTCATGGTTTTCACAAGATTGCAGCCTTCAGACTCACATTTATACAAAGCTTACAGTGGATTTGCAAAGGTAATGCTATCGAAAAACATCTTAAACCTCTCAGATCAGATGCAAACACCACAACTGGGTTTAATGAACTCAGGAACGGGGATCGGGGAGAAAAGTCAATTCTGTCACAGTGGAAGAACAAGCTGGTAAGAGCACATCACGTGCACACTCCTTCAGCTGTCCCAGCAAAGCCAACCCTCCTCACCTACCCTGACCCACATTCGACAAGATACAAAATCAATTCTGTGTTTACCAGGTGCAGAGCAGGCGCATGGCTGACATCGATGCTTATCCAACACGAAACACATAGCTGCAATGCACCTGAGGAAACTTTAAAAAAAAAAAAAAGATGAAGAAGAAGAAGAAGAAGAAGAAGAAGAAGAAGAAGAAGAAGAAGAAGAAGAAGAAGAAGAAGAAAGAAAGAAAGAAAGAAAGGAGAAGGTGCTTATTCAGTTCCCATTTCCTCCTGGAGAATATTGACCCGGGAGAAAACCATTTCCAGTTTGCATCTCATGAGTGCAAATACTTTCCGAATTTCTATTTGTGATGCGGCGCTGGAGTGGACTGCCTTTCCCCCACAGGAATGCGAAGAGACTTTCTCCCAACCAGGCTTGAGAAGTAATGAGATACTGACCGCCCCAACACCTGCTCCAGCTTCTTCCGTGAGATCGTTGCTCCTCGGAAATTTGCCTTCCAGATTTTTGAAATAATGCCCTGGCATGTTCTGATCCTGCAGTTTTAAGGTAATGATTCCCCACACACAGTCAGCCTCGGGATTATCTAGGAAATTTAGGAAGACAAAGACCAGCACCCTCACCCATGCTCGGGAGCCTGCTGACCTCGGGGGTTTTTCATTAGCTGTCAAGGAGATTTTCATTTATTCTGATTTAGTTACTTTTCTCATTGCTGTAACAAAATATGTAAAAAGAGAAGCTTTCGGGGAGGAGGCTTTACTAGGGCTCGCAGTGAGGATGCAGTCCATCGAGCCCATGGGAACGGCTCATGCCTTTAGCAGCATGATTATGAGGCGGCTTGCTCATCCACGAGGTGATCAGGAAGCAGGAATAGGACAGGAAGTGGGGCGGGGCTTTAAACCAAAGCCCCCCCCCCAGCAACCAACTTCTTCACTTAAGCCCCACTTTCCAAAGGTTCCACATCCTCACAAAACACTGCTCACCAAGTAGGGCTGAGCTGTTCACAGCATCATGGCTTGCAACATTGGTACATTTAGTCCAGCACTGTTCATAATCCTGATATTCTTCTTAACACTCGATGTAGCATCTTAACTGAGTGCCAATACCTCACCACCATTCGAGGACCACGTATTTAAACAAACCATGACCTGATGCAAATGTTAGCAAATAACCCATCCCTTTAGCCTGCTCCTAGGGTCCTGGCAGTTGCTTACATCATCATCTGTCACTGCCCAGTGCGTGCCGGGTATGTGCTGTGGATAAGGGTCTCCAGCCACCTCAAATCTCTCTGTCTTTGTACCTCTGTCTCTCTGCCTCTCTCTGTCCCTGTCTCTGTCTCTCTGTCTCTCTCTGTCTCTCTCTGTCTCTCTCTGTCTCTCTCTGTCTCTGTCTCTGTCTCTCTGTCTCTCTCTCTCTCTCTCTCTCTCTCCCTCTCCCTCTCTCCCTCCCTTTCTCCCTTTCTCCCTTCCTCCCTTCCCCCCTTTCTCTGCCTTCTCTCATATGTCTCTCTCAAGTTCCTTCTCTCTGTCTATCTGCCTATCTGCCTATCTGCCTTCCTGTCTCCCTGCTTGTCTGCCTCTATCTCCAAGACTTCCCCTCCCCCAATAAGCCTCTTACACCAGATCTATCAGGGTTACCCCTTGGCACCTCCCGCCAAAGGTACCGTAGTACCCCTTGCTCACATTTTATCCTGTCAACAAACTTTTGCTTAAAGCTTCATGTGTACAAGTGTTCCCTGGAAATCTATTTCAGTGCAGATACTGATCTTGGGTAAGACCTGATTCACCATTCAGAACTGGCCCAGCTCTGAATGACAAAGCCCTTGCACAGTCATGGCTAATCAGTGGGATATTTGGCAAGGTTTGGAATTTGGGGTTGCCATAACTAACGTGTTGGGTGGTGTTGGCTGTGGCATCTCATGAGCAGAGGCCAGGGATACTGCTTAACATTCTACACAGAATGGGCCGTGAGAGCTGACCAACAAAGCTGAAACCCCGTCAGACTCTAAGCTGAGAACTCCGACCCTCACAGAATCAGTGGAAAATGACAATTGGGATCCTGTCTCACAAAAACAACTTGAAATGACAAAGTCACCACCACATTGCCTAGACAGAGAAAAAGTGCAAAATTATCATCCTGTGCAGAGCAGTGGCCATGGCCGCCAGAGAAATCTCAAATCACACAGTATGAAGAGTAACCCACACAGCTCTCCCCCAGGCACCCACAGGAAGGGACATTAGCATTTCTACAAACACCCTGCTGTTTCCAGAATCTCAAATAACAGTCTGAATTTTTTTTTTCTCTGAGATTGCAAAATCATGGAGACCCACAGGGGGAAATACTCGGCTGGAAATCAGATTTCAAATCTCCCTGGTGTCCCAATTAATTAAAACTAAAATCTAAAGAGAGATGGGCATAGGAGCGTGAATTATCTTACCTTTCATGTATTATCTCAGGCAGGGAGCTAGGCCGTCA
Organism: Mastomys coucha; assembly: GCF_008632895.1. Taxonomy (NCBI): domain Eukaryota; kingdom Metazoa; phylum Chordata; class Mammalia; order Rodentia; family Muridae; genus Mastomys; species Mastomys coucha. Next base: position 99,575,223 of record NW_022196900.1, read on the forward strand.
CTGCTTATCCAATGCAACAGATGCAGGTTCCTTTGTTTAGTTACAGGAAACCATTAGCTGGTCCCCTTGACACGTTTAGTTTTATTGGGCTACTGAGCTGGGTTCTTTAAAAATATTGTGATGGTTTGTATAGGTTAGGCCCAGGGAGTGGCAGGATTAGAAGGTGTGGCCCTGTTGGAATAGGTGTGTCACTGTGGGTGTGGGTTTTAAGACCCTCATCCTAGCTGCCTGGAAGCCAGTATTCTGCTAGCAGCCTTCAGATGAAGATGTAGAACTCTCAGCTCCTCCTGCACCATGCCTGCCTGGATGCTGCCTTGTTCCTGCCTTAATGATAATGGACTGAACCTCTGAACCTGTAAGCTAGTCCCAATGAAATGTTGTCCTTATAAGAGTTGCCTTGATCATGATGTCTGTTCACAGCAGTAAAACCCTAACCAAGACAAATGTTCTGAAGAGATGGGGCTTCCTGGTCATCCTGGCTGAGATGAGAAATGGGTTTATGCTGCAGATCTGGGGAGACTGGGTTAAAGAGAGATGGGTTAACAAGTGACCATCCAGTCTAAGACACCTCTAGAAGTAGTGGGTATCTTCTACTCAAGGTGAGTATGCCATAGGACAAGGGACAGGTGGCCATAACTTTGGGACCTGGCATTCTTGGTCCTTGGCCCCACCTTAGCAGGATAATCCATAGTTTATTAGTTACTATTGGGTCTGAAACATCAGTTTATTAGTTACTGTTGGGTCCCAGCATCTCTCAGTACCTCCTTATTACAGGGCCCTGGCTGGAATACCCCAGACCCTTATCCTGAACTCTCCAGCCCAAAGAGCTGGGCTGCCCTTCCCCTAGCTGTCCTTCCTTATATAAGCCAACCATTTTGTTTACCTGGTCCTTTCATCTTCTGTCTTTTAAACATTCAGGCTGCTGGACCTGGTTCCCCTGGCTCTCTCAGCCTCCTTCTCCTCCCTCTCCTCACACTGTTCAGGGTCATGTCTACTCTAGACCGTCCTCTTCTCCTCATGCTGGACCTGGTTCCCCTGGTTCTCCCCACCCCCTCTCCTCTCCCCCCCCTCTCCTCACACCATTCAGGGTCATGTCCACTCTGGACCGTTGTCCTCTGGCTATGCTCTCCCACATATCTATAGTGAACTCCTCCACTGTACCTGGGAACAGCCGTGTTCCTTTCTTTTTCTTTTTCAGTCAGTTACTTTTTCCATTGCTGTGACTGAAATACCTGATAAAAAGCAACTTAATAAGCAAGGGAGTTGTTTTGTCTCATAGTTGCGGGCAGGGCAGCAGGATTCTGAGGCAGCTGATAAGATCCCTGCTCAGCCTTCTTTCTTATTATTAGCCATTCTGGGACCCAGCCCATTGAACAGTGCCACCCACATTTAGGGTGGGTCCTCCCACCTCAATTAACCTTATCTAGACAATCTCTCAGAGATATGCCCAGAGCACTGTTTCCATGATGATCCTACATCCCATCAAGTTATTAACCAAGGTTTGCCATTATATGCAAAAAGGATTTTGAAGGGACGAAACCTACTTCTCAGGGGAAGGATAACAAGATACTCTGTGAACAGAATGGTGGCCAAGTATACCATCTCAGAGGCCCATTTGGGTGGAGAACTCTATCAACCAATCATAGTGCAGGGTGTGAGCTCCTGGCCTTTCCTGTCATCAGAGGAAGGGGCTAATGGATAAAGCTGTTGGTCTGCGTGGTCATGTGTATGTCCCCGAATGTACTGTGGGCAATGGTGGGTGAAGGTCTGTATTTAGTTCCACTTTGAGCTGAGCCCAGGGCCCACCTCAACAGGAGAACATTTTATGAATACATAGCAATAATATCTATGTCAGGAAAAGAGAAGGGAAGTACTGGGTCTCAGGGAGAACCTAGGATAAGGACCCCAAATTCCCACGACCCAGGGAGGGCTTATTACTGTTTCCTAAGCCTGGCAACGCCTTCCTCTAACCTCTAACATCCTTGGACACATTCCATTTCCTCCTGAACAACAGACAGCTCTTGGGCAGTTTGGCCCAGATGAGCTGACCATCGTCCCCTTGAATTTAACAATGAGTTTATAAACCAAATGGGGTCAATCGGTTTTCTCTGTTACTCAAGGCTTCAGATGATTCAGGCACAAACCCATTGTCCTGAGCAGATCAGCGAACCTTAAATCTGGGTTGGCTGGAAGTCCTTTTCTGCTGGAGATGTATCTTGGGAACATGTCAGGAGACTGGAGCTACCTGTGGCCTTCACTCTGGAGAACTTGCCCAAGGGTGGAGATGGCATAGCTAAAGAGAAACTGAGCCCTGGAGACATTGTTGAACCCCTGAAAACAACCATGCCTAACACTTAATCTGCCTTTCCAAAGACAGCTACATAAGCCAATAACTCTCTTCTTAAATGGGTTAAGTTGTGCTTATAATTCATAGATCCATGAATAGTATAATATACTGGATGGTGTTGTGCCAACTTGACACAAGCTAGAGTCAGCAGAGGAGAAGGCATCTCAGTTGAGGAGTTGTCTTCATGACATGTAAGGCATTTTCTCAAATAGTGATCAAAAGAGAGGGTCCAGCCCACTGTGGGTGCCATCCCTGGGCTGGTGGTCCTGAGTTCTATAAGAAGCCAGGCTGAGCAAGCCATGGAGATCAAGCCAGTAAGCACCACCCCTCCACGGCCTCTGCATCAGCTCCTGCCTCCAGGTTCCTGCCCTGCTTGAGTTCCTGTCCTGACTTTTTTTGGTGATGGACAGCAACGTTGAAGTGCAAATGGAATAAACCCTTTCTTCCCCAGCTTGCTTTTGACCATGGTGTTTTGCTGCAGCAATAGAAACCCTAACTAAGACATGTACGCTCAGCAATATTTACTGAGGTGTCCCTAGAGAGCCCCCAAATGATGCAAATTCAACTCAATTTCTTCTCAGTGGCTACAGGCTAGCTGATCTCGTCAATCTCATCTCTCTCCATGCCCCCCCCCTTTTTTTTGGTTTTTATAGACAGGGTTTCTCTGTATAGCCCTGGCTGTCCTGGAACTCACTCTGTAGACCAAGCTGGTCTTGAACTCAGAAATCCTCCTGCCTCTGCCTCCCAAGTGCTGGGATTAAAGGCATGCGCCACCACTGCCTGGCCCAATCTCATCTCTAAGGAATATCGAAAGGAACGAGGGTGACACAACCACAAGCCACAAGCCTACACCAAGTACTCACCATGTCCCTTAGCACCCAGGGAACACCTACTGTTAACTGACACACCAAGCCCTAAGTATAATGGCTTGGCACATCCTCTGTGCTTGGCCATGAAGTCAATCTGCACTACAGTCAATGAAGTAATATCAGATTTTTTTAAAAAATTAAATTTATTCTTTTATCCTGTGATAAGAAGGTGGCTCAGCATGTTAAGAGCACATACCACTTTTGCAGAGGACCTGAGTTCTGTTTGCAGCACCCAAAACTCCAAGGGATCTGATGCCCTCTTCTGGCCTCTGTGGGCACTGCACTCACAGGCACAAACCCCATGCAGAGTCATATACATATGTATGCACATGTACATATACATATACAATTTAAAATAAAATAAATCTTAAACAATAAAGTATGACTCAGGTATTAAGAGTGCTCTAACCACTGAAGTTTTCTCTTGCTGATACAAGCAAAACATTCAGAGCACACTATCCCTGTAAGATATAATCTAATATTCTGAAAACAAAACAAAACCAACCAAACAAAACATTAGAAGACACGATTCCCATTAGGCCAACACACCTGATTCATGGCAGTTAACAAATATTTGGGTGCTTGGGTTGTTTTTTTTTTCAAGCATCCAATATAGATTTTAAAATCATGTTAAATTATGCAGTGAATTTCTAACCAGTAAGTTTGAAAACATGGATTAAGTTTCTTCTGACCTTTTGTTAGCCAGTGTTAATTAATTCTATATGAGAAAGAACTCAGGAAGACTCAAATGCCACACATGTGTAAGCTGCTAGGATGATCACATTTAGCTGTTATTGTTAGCTCTACAATATCTCCCCAAAGGGCTAAGGTCAAGTTTGCATTTAGAGGCTACTAATTGCTCTCTGGGCACGTGTGCCTCTGTTTTGCATGTCAGTAAATAACGCAGAAGAAAAACTTTGCATTGTTATATCCTGATGTCAGTTCACTCAGCTGTTAAGAACACTTGATGATTTTGCAGAATATCCAAGCTATGTTTCCAGCACTCCCATTATGGGGTGGCTCACAGCCACCTGTAACTTCAGCTCCAGGGGGTCTGATATCTTCTTCTGCCCCGTATGGGTACCTACACATGCATGGCAGACACACACACGGACACAGACTCACACAAATAAATAAATAGATGAATAGATGAATAGATAGATAGATAGATAGATAGATAGATAGATTTAAAAATTGTTTAACTCTGAATTCACCAATTGGGAAAAATTAACCTACCTACACTGAAACAGAATCCCTTTATTCTCCTCTAATGTAGACTAAGCATCCAAATGCCAGTGTTAAAGGCATTTACTTGAAGTAAGAGTCTCTGTTTGCTCACATGTGTCTGCCTGCATGTGTGCTTTAGTGTGTGTGTATGTGAGTGTGTATGTGTGAGTGTGAGTGTGTATGAGTGAGTGTGTGTGAGTATGTGAGTGTGTGAGTATGTGTGTATGTATGAGTGTGAGTGTGTGTGAGTGAGTGTGTGTGAGTATGTGAGTGTGTATGTGAGTGTGTGAGTGAGTGTGTAAGTGTGTGAGTGTGTATGTGTGAGTGTGAGTGTGTGTGAGTGTGTGTGAGTATGTGAGTGTTTGCGTGAGTATGTGAGTGTGTGTGAGTATGTGAGTGTGTGAGTGAGTAAGTGTGTGAGTGTGTATGTGTGAGTGTGAGTGTGAGTGTGTAAGTGTGTGAGTGTGTATGTGTGAGTGTGAGTGTGTGTGAGTGTGTGTGAGTATGTGAGTGTTTGCGTGAGTATGTGAGTGTGTGTGAGTGTGTATGAGTGTATGTGAGTGTGTGTGTGTGTGTGTGTGTGTGTGTGTGTGTGTGTGTGTGTAAATAGATAGGGGAAGAGACAGAATAGCTACCCAAGTCCCTCCCATAGGTGGAATTTCAGCCCTTCTAGAATTATCTGGCAACAACACTCAAAATAAAACCGCTCTAGTTTGAAAGTCTTTAAGAAACATTTCATAAGGCATTCATCTGAATGAGGCATTGAGCCGCTCCCAATTTCACAATAGTCTAAAAGCATCCTATTTTGGTATTTAAAAGAAATAATCCTTCAAGCATAAATGTCAAGATTGGCATGAATTATACTGCTCAGTTTTGTTTTAAAGACATTTTATTGTGTTTGTTTGTTTTTTGTTTTGCTTTGTTTGTTTTTGTTTTGGCATTTGGGCTACTCAGCTAAAATCTACTGACATGTGAGAAAATATATTTGTTTCTAAATGACTAATGGGAAAGAAACAGATGAACTTATTTCCTTAAAAAGAAAAGAGAAAACAAGAAAGAGGGTGAGCCCCAGGAGCTGGGTAGGTCAACAAAGCACTCACCTGCAGACTTGAGACTGATATCCAGAATCCAAGAGAGACACCAGGCTTGGGACACACAGTTTGATCCTAGCAACTGTGAGACAGAAGATGAACCCTGAGTTCTGCTGATCAGGCAGCCTCGCTGACTCAGCGAGCTCCAGGCCAATGAAAGATTCTGTCTGTAAAGCAAGATGAGGCTGGAGAGATGGCTGGCCCGGCAGTTGTGAGCATTTTCTGCTCTTGCAGAAGACTCTGGTGCATATCCCAGCATCCACATGAATACCCACAAATGTCTTCAACTCTAGTTCTAGGGGAGCTGATGCCTTCGTCTGGCCTCGGGGGCAGTGTTTTCACTTATGGAAATGTAAGCAAAACACTCATATCCATAAAATAAAATAGAAACAGCTAAATCTTTTTTTTCTAAAAGTGGACTGTGCCCAAGGAACCACATCAGGTCAACCTCTGGCCTCTCTCCAACACCCACGTGATCAGGTGCATGCGTTTGTATGCTAATTCACACACGCAAACATGCAAGTGCGCATGCACGCGCGGGCACACACACACACCATTTTTTAAAAAGCAGCTAACATTAGCCGGAGATAAGATCCAACCAAACTTAGTGCCTCTGTTTCCTCATCCGCCCATTGTAGAGAACAACATGTTCCCTTAGATGCTCCAAAGACCAAGTTAATTCATACAATGAATTTTGACCTGAGCCTGCACTGGTGTCGCTACAAACATCAGCCGCTTATTACAAAGATCATCCTTCCGGCTACTGCCCAGCACCCAGGCGACCAGAGCCCTGCAACAGCAGGTGCAGCAGCAGGTGCCTTGTGAGCAATCTTGGGAAAGGTGCCCAGCAGCAATGTCCTCAAGCTTGAGAGCCCTGGAGGATGATAAATCCTGCTTTGTTTAAGGTTGAAGTACGAAAGCAGATACTGAAGGCTTCTCCCTCAGTGGAAACCTTCCGCGGGGCATCAACTGGGGAGGAAAATGGTGTTTGGGCTGTTGGAAATGGTTTACTGTGGTCCTTACCACAGCAAAGGACTATGGTCTAGAAGGGGAAGACCTGCAGTGAGCCCAACAGCTCCTCCAGACATAATACACATGCTCTGTGGTCAGATGAATTGGGCTTAAGAGTTTCATCTGCATGGTGCTCTTGGGAGGGTCCCACCTCCCCCTCCCAAGCCTAAAAGAAGACATAGGGGTCATGGTGCAGATGTGTGAGTCTGGAATACAGTAGGCATGCGGCTAATGCAGGCAGTCTCCTGCCTTTCCTGAAAAACCGACGTGTCTGGTGCTGAGATCCCAGAAGCCCTTCTGGCTACTTCCTGAATTCAAGCCTAACTCAGAAAGTGAATGTGTATACACACAGATTTGAGAGTGCTAAATCCTTTGTAGATAACTAAGAATAAAATTAGACAGCAAGCGGTCAGAGGAGGGCTTAACTGGGAGAAGCCATGCAAGCCTGACCGCCTGAGTTCGGATCCCTAGAACCCATGTTGTAAATGTTACATTTAGTAGCCTGCGTTTGTGATCCTAGCACTTCTATGGTGAGGTGGGAGGCAGAGCCAGGAGAGTCCCCAGGAAACTTGCGGTCCAGCCCTCTAATGTCCCCATGGCCTCTGGTCGTGTGGAGTGTTTCTCGGCAAGTCTCCAGGTCCTGGTGTGATGGAGAGAGATCACCGAGCCCTAGAACAAGAAGCAGCAGACTCAGATTTTCATCAGCCTCTAAAAAAGCTGTTGGAGCTGGAGAAGAATACACCTGTCTAAAAACTTGAAGCCAGGCTGGTGAGATGGCTCAGTGGATAAGAGCACTGACTGCTCTTCCGAAGGTCCTGAGTTCGGATCCCAGCAACCACATGGTGGCTCACAACCACCTGTAATGAGATCAGACGCCTTCTTCTGGTGTGCCTGAAGACAGCTACAGTGTATTATGCTGGAGTGAGGGGGGCCGGAGCGAGTGGCCATCTGTACAGCTACAGTGTACTCATACACATAAAAATAAATAAAAACTTGATGCCACCTCTGAGACGTGAGAGGAACCCTGACCTCCCAGAAAGACAGTGGTCATTTCGAACACTAAATTTTCTTCTGAAGAGGGAATTGTGGGCCTCCTTTCTGTGGTAGCTTTGAACCTGCTTCCCGGCAGAGAAGACCCTTGGCAGCATCTTTGTCCCCTTTAGCATTCCCTATTTGTTGGTCAGCTTTCTGTTACTATTAAAAAAAAAAAAAAAAAAAAAAAAAAAAAAAAAAAAAAAAAAACCTGATATAATCAAGGTATTCTAATTGTTGTAGATTCACTCTCCCAGCTGGCTGATGCCACTGCTTCTTGATCTGTAGGAGTCGGTCCATTCTGACCAGAGTTTGTGCAAAGCAAACTCACTTACCATAGCATGGTTGGGATTCAAAAGACAAAGAGAGTCCTGAGTCCCCACAGTCCCCTTCCAAAGACATCCCCAGTGACCTAAAGACCGCTCAGGAGGCCCTAGCTCTCAAAGGTCCCATCTTGTTCCTGTAACACCACGCAGTGGACCAAGCTGTCAGTGCTTGGGCCTTTGGGAGACACTCCTGAGGCTGAGCTACAGCAGTAGATGAAAGAGAACAAAGTCTCAGGGCTTCAAATTGCATTTTCTCTCGGTTGGCACACACGCATAATGTTGGCAACCAGTAGGAAAATATAATTATCATAATACATTTTCCCAAAGGTTGGTTTTCATATCTTCAAACTGCTTTAAAATGTGAATTTTTGTCCAAATCAAGAAATGACTTGAGGAGTGTTAAGGAAAAAAAAAAGGCAAAAGAGATTATGGTAAAATCAATATTAGCAAGAGTGAAATTGTAAGACTCGAGGCAATAAAAGCCTCCTCCCAGGCAGGAGAGAGAAGGCTCGCTGTGAAATCAGAGCAGGTTGACTCGGGTTCCATCACAGAGGGGAAGAAGTCTCAAGTACCCGGATGATGGAGGCTACATTCCTCTCAGCTAAAGAAGGCATCTGTACGCCATGCTCATCAGATCAGGGGAGCATCATTTTGTCAACGTGACCTTATTAACTTGGACAGATGCTCATTATTTTTAACAGGGCTTCGCCTTCCCACTTGCTTAGATTCTTCTCCAAGATGTCCCTTTTCATCCCGTGTCCCCATCCTGGACCTTCCAGACTCTGTATTGTCACGGATACCTCTTTCCTTTTGATCCCTCCCTCCTCTACCATTTAAACATTTCAGCAAACATCCTTAAGGGCTAGAGAGATGCCTCAGCATTTAAGAGAATTGTTGCTCTAGAAGACCAGAGTCCAGTTCTCAGCACCCACATGGGGCAGCTCACAACCATCTGTCCCCCTGGTCTGGGTGATAGAACACCCTCTTTTAGCCCCTACAGGCACTCACATGCACATTGCATTTGCGAACATGCACAGACATGCATATATGCAAAATTTGAAAACAGAAATATTAGCCTTCAAGGTATGAGCCTGATTTGATCATGGGCCAAAGCTTAAGGACTGTCACTCTGGGTCTTCCACACTGCACCCTCTCAGACTCTCACGGAGTCATCATTGCTAAGTGCCGAGGCACCTGCGCGTCGCAGCTGGGGCTCCACTCAAATGTGTAGATGGTCTCTTTCACATCTGCCAATCTGACCAGGTTCTTGTTGTTTCTTTCTTCTGCATATGTATGTGTCTGTGTGTATACACACATATGTGCAGGTACATGTGGATTTGGAGGCCAGAGGTCAGCATTAAGAGTCTTCCTCGGTCACTCTCCATATTATTCTCACAGCAGGATCTCTTTCTGAACCTAGACCTCGCTAATTCTTCTAGGCTGCTAGCAAGTGAGCCTAGAGGTCCTGCCTCTGCCTCTGCCTCTGCCTCTGCCTCTGCCTCTCTGCCTCTGCCTCTGCCTCTGCCT
>NW_022196900.1:99585873-99603221 GCF_008632895.1 Mastomys coucha
TCTGCCTCTCTGCCTCTCTGCCTCTCTGCCTCTCTGCCTCTCTGCCTCTCTGCCTCTGCCTCTGCCTCCCCAGTGCTGAGATTACAGGTGCACAACATCACTTTTGGCTCGTACATGGTCCTGGGTATAGAACTCAGTCCCCACACATACACTGCATGCACTGTACCAACAGAGTCATCTTCTCAGACTTGACAAGAGACTCACTCCTTTCGTCACTCGTCACTCAGGAGGATGATCTTTCACGATGGTGTTCCAGCCTTAGAGTGTGGATGGCCTTAGCGGTTTCTCCAAAGTCTGTGCCCACATGTCCCAGGATGAACAGCAAATCCCAGATCATGATAACAGTTACAGGACATTTTCACTACAGGGTGCCAAGCTATTGACTCCAGGCAAACAGGAGCAAAGGAGGAATGTAGAGTCATCAGGAAAAGATCTGAAGGGGCCCTAGCTCACTTGGTAGAGCTAGGGTGTGTCCCACCAGGCATGCACAAAGTCCTGAGTTCGATTCCCCTGCATAAACCAGACCTGGTGGGACACACCTGTCATCCCAGTGCTCAGGAGGTAGAGGCAGGAGGAACCAAAGTTGAGGTCACCCCCTCTGTTACATAGCAAGTTTGGCACTAGCTTGGGACATGTGAGAACTGGTCTTGAAAGAGTTGGGAGAAAATCACAAAAAGCAGCTATGAAAGACAGTTGTCTCCCAACATTCATGAGGGTTTGATTTCAGGATCTCTCCTCTGCCCCATGGATACTAAAATGCTTGGATGTTCTAGTTCCATATGTGATGTGGCATGGTATTTCACAGTCTTCACACAGTCTCTGACAGAAACCATCTCAATGTCACAACATATAACATGAATGCTACATGAATAGCTGTTGTACTGTTTAGAGAACAGTGACAGAAATAAAGAGTCTATGCCTTTGGCCAAAACGATCTGCCCTGGATATGCAAGGCACAAAAGTCCACACGGACGGATTAGCCCGGTCCCTGAGGCGACTTAACTGAAATCAACAGCCTAGAGTCTTCAGAGAGTGCAGTTGTGAATGTCACCCATGGGTTAAAGGTGTCACATCCAAGTACTATGTCACTGGACTAATACCAGGCTCACGAAAGGTTCTGACAACCCCAGCCAACATCGCGGGGATCTGGAAACTTCCAGAGAATCTGCTGTCAGGTCAAATCAGAGATGGAGAAGATTTTTCAGAATGAGGCACTCACACTTAGTGGTGGCCCCTCAAGCCAGACTCAACAAGGGGGGAGCTCTCCCATTTGACCAATGCACTGAGGAGTCAAGAGGGTCATGTGATGATGGTGTCATGTGAGCATGAGATTGAGGGAAACCTGGGTCCAGCGCTCATTGCCTTTTTAGCCATTTTGTTCCAAAGCCTTCGTGGTTGGTGTTCTTTTCTGGCTTTTATTATTCTCTGACTGGAGAATTAGAATGTGATGCTATCATGGACAAGCAGTGACGGGTCCCCAGAACCTAGGCTTCTTGTCTTACCATGTTCTTACTAGGGAAATAACCAAATTAGCAAATCAAAAAGTCAAGGGTTGTTACTGAGGAAATAGCCAAGCCAGTGAAATCGCTGGGGGCTGCTGGGCTAGGTTTGTTGCTGCTAATGTTATTCTTATGTGATCGTTTCCTCTCCAAGCTTAGGTGTTCTTCAACAGAAAAAATAGCAAATAAAAATGTGCTTTATATACACAGTGGAATTGCCTTCAGTCAGAGAAGAATAAATCATTTGCAGACAAATGGATGCAACTGGAAATAATCACATTAAGCAAATTTAGACAGTCTGAGGAAGACAAATAGCTTATGTTATCTCCCATCGTAGGTCCTGGACTTTATAGATACATAAAATCACATATGTATAGATCAGAGGAAAGTGGAGACAAGACAGTCTACACTGGGGAACAAAGGGATGACAGAAAGGGTAGGAGGGTATGTATGCTCAGAGTGCATTATATGCCATCAAAACCTGCTTTGTGTAATCTAGTATAATAGGAATTAAATTTCAAAATCCTTAAGTAGGTTTTCACCACCAGGCTTCCTTGCTCTGTGGTGGAACATGGACGCTGACCATTGCACATAACACTTACACCTGATCTCAGTTTGGTTCCTACTCAAAAAAAAAAAGTTCTATTTGGTTTTTTTGGGTTTTGGTGTTCGTTGGTTTGGTTTTCTGAAAGTAGCATTTAGATGAGGAAAGTTAAAATATAGTTGCTACCAGGCTGATAAGACTTGCAGAGATTAACTATGGAGCAGAGACTGAAGGAAGGACAAGCCAGCCTAAATATAGCTATCTCCTGAGAGGCTCTGACAGTCCCTGACTAATACAGATGTAGAGGTTCACAGCCATCCATTGAACTGAGTACAGGGTCCTCAATGAAGGAGTTAGAGAAAGGACCTATGGAGCTGAGGGGTTTGCAGCCCCTTAGGACGAACAACAATATGAACTAATTAGCACCCTCAGAGCTCCCAGGGTCTCAACCACCAACCAAGGACTGCATATGGTGGTTCTGATTGTTCTGGCAGCACGTGTATAGTAGAGGATTGCAAATTCGATCATCAATAGCAGGAGAGGACCTCGGCCCTGTGAAGCTTCTGTGCCCCAGTGTAGGGGAATGCCAGGGCCAATAACTGGGAGAGGGTGGGGTGGCAGGCATGGGGAGAGGGGAGGCAACAGGGGTTTGTTCTTGTTGTTTTTGTTCGTTTGTTTGTTTTTTGGAGGGGAAACTGGGAAAGGAGAAATTTACATGTAAGTAAAGAAAATATCTAATAAAAAAATAAAAAAATAAAAATAAAAAAAATTTAAAAAAACCTCTGTGTGTGTGTGTGTGTGTGTGTGTGTGTGCGCGCACGCACACACGCATATGTGTACACTCCTCTGTGTCAGTGCAATTCAGCTGTCTTTCTCAATAAGAAGCTGTGTGTATGTGTGTGGTGTGCGCAGTGTGTGTTTGTGTGTGGTGTGTGTACATGTGTGTGGTGTGTGGTGTGTATATGTGTGTGTGTGTTGTGTGCATATGTGTGTGATATGTGTATGTGTGTGGTGTGTGTATATATGTGTGGTGTGTATATGTGTGTGGTGCGTGTATGTGTGTGGTGTGTGTGGTGTGTGTATGTGTGTGTGCGCACATTCTCCTGTGCCAGTGCAATTCAGCTGTCTTTCTCAATTATTTCTGCACCTCATTAAAAAAACATAGTCTCTCATTCAACACGGAACAGCCTGGGCTCCATTAGACTCTCAGCAAGCCCCTGCTATCTCCCCGCCTCTGCCGTGTGGCACCAGGCCTGGCCTTCTATGAGGGTGATGGGGAGCTAATCCCAGATCGTCATGTTGCACAAGCCCTTTACTCACTGAGCTGTAGCCTCATCTCCTGATGAGGAATCTTAAAGCCACCTTATTGGATAAAAGCTTGAAGATTTGGAGCTGCACATTCAGTGAGGCAAAGGCTTAAATATAAACACAAGAACGTAGTCATTGTCTTCAACCGTCTGACAGGAAGTCCCAGACAGATGAAAATCTAGGATAGAGCCAGAGGTACCACGGCTGGGATGCTGATCTCTAGGAACTGAAAGCTCTCCTCCATGACACATGCTGCCATCTCCCCTTTTGCCACCCCTACCTTAACAGCAAGGTTGAAATGTAAGAGTCCAATAATTACAATCCATATTTAAAAAACTCAGTTTTCATGGAGCACTAGATTATACACAGGAGACTCCAACAGACACCGACCCTCAGTCTCACAACCTGAGTTCATTTGGGGCCAATGTTAAATGGAGTCGACCTTGATTTTTAAGGTTGGCATATTAAATAAGATTTGGGTATTATGATGGTTTGTATATGCTCGGCCCAGGGAATGGCAGGATTAGAAAGTGTGGCCCTGTTGGAGTAGGTGTTTCACTGAGAGTATAGGTTATAAGTTTCTCATTCTAGCTGCCTGGGAGCCAGTATTCTACTAGCAGCCTTTAGACAAAGATGTAGAATTCTCAGTTCTCCCTGCATCATGCCTGCCTGGATACTGCCATGTTCCTGCCTTGGTGATAATGGACTGAACCTCTGAACCTGTAAGCCAGCCCCAATTAAATGTTGTTCTTTATAAGACTTGCCTTGGTCATGGTGTCCGTTCACAACAGTAAACCCTAACTAAGACAGGTGTGCTTCTTTGTGTGTGTATATAGAGTTGCTATAACGGGTCACTCCAGTGCCACCAGATGTATGTACATTTGCTGAATGTTTTCAAAAAATGAAAATGAAAACAAGTCCTGTTTGTCCTAAATAAAATGAGACACAGTCTTTCTGCAAGGTGCAGGCAGGTGTGTTCCTGACAGCTTCCAGGCAAAGCCAACCTTGTAAAAAGTAATAATTCTATGATCAGATCCTTGTAAACATGTTCTAGAGCTATAGGAACATCTGGTGGGTGAATCACCTACATGAACATCTGGCAGGAGAGGGAGATAAGCGAAAAGTTTTCCAATGAGCTGTGAAACATCTAGCATCTCCATCTGTCCATCAAGTCCCCAGAGCCTCACTTGGTCAATGTGAGAGGCAAGCAGTCACCCACATTTCCAAACACCCTGAGAAGGTAGACCTTCTCTAGGTGGAAGTCCTTCTCTCAGAGACTGTAGTGGGTTTGGCCTAATGCTTTTTGTATTCTTATGTTAATTTGGGTCCCCCAAATTGTTTCTGTGAGAATACACACATCCACACATAAGACACTGAGGGACCCTGCCCTCAGTTGGTTCTGATTGGTAAATAAAGATGCCAGCAGCCAATGGCTGGGCAGGACAGATAGAGGCGGGACCTTAGGATTTTTCCAAACTTGGGACTAAGAGGGAGGAGGAAGAAGATGGGAGAGGGAGACAGTAGGAGAGGGTGGGAGACATAGCCAGCGTATGAAGGAGCCGAGAGAGTGTGGCCAAAAGGGTGACCCAAATGGGTTCAGGGCAGCCAAAATAGAATATAGAATTTAGTAAGTGATAACTTGGGATTATCAGTGGGAGGTGGATTAACTGCTTGGAGCTTAGGAAGGGGCCCAGCTATTGTGCTAATTAAGGTATATTAAAATATAAAGGCTGTGTGTGTGGGTGTGTTTCATTCGGTAACCCAGAACACTGAGTCAGGTAGCAGGAACACACTGCTGGGATTTATTTTTAATATTTAATTCAACAAGAGGAAGTTGTGAAGTGAAAACTTAAAGGTTCTTTGGAAAATCAGTTGTATTGGAAGATGTTTTGCTTGGACAAACATGTGAAGGAGTGTTTTCCTGAAGTGGATACAGGTGAAAGGCTGAGGTAGACTCATGAAGGAACGTTTAGCTGAAGCAGACATAGGTAAAAGGATGTTCTGTGAAAGCAAGCACATGAAAGGACACGTGATGCAGGATTCTTTGCTAACAATATCCATGCATTGGTCCACCTTACAGAGGGTAGTTGAGCTCTATAGGTCAGGGCTCCATAGAGAGAAATGCACCCAAAAACTTCTGGTGGTGTGCGTCAGTTTCTTGCCCCTTCTGCGGATTCCAACTGATTGACGGAATGATGTCACTTGAGACAGACTCACACGCTAAGGCTGAGGCATGACCTGTGCTGAAGTGAGACCCATGGAAGACAAGTGATGTTTGGAGGGTATAAGTAGGACTGGATGGGTAGTGACCGAGGCTGAGCTAGGCTTGCTTATAGAGCAACCTGTGCAATGCTTGTTAGTCTCGTGTCTTCACTGATCTTTGCTTCCCTGAAAGAGGCATGGCTGAGAACATCTGGCATTCTTCCTTGTCCCTCCTGCCGACTTGTGCCAAAGCTGAGGCCTGGCTGTCTCTGCTAGGCTATCCCGACTCTACCAAACTGTACTGTGGTGTATCAGTGAAGTGTTTACAAGTGGATCGAGCTACTGCTGCTTGCTAACCTGTGAACTGAACTGCCAATTCCTAGACAACACAGATGAGAGCTACTCCAAAGAACCTTCCTAAACAGGTCCACTTCCCTCAACACCCCCCCTCCACCACACACACACACACACACACACACACACACACACACATACACACGCCTGTATCCCTTTTTCCCACTACCTCTGATAGGTGGCAAGCTACAAGGGATGTTAAGCATTTAAAAACCATCATTAGAACAGGCATTCGATAAAGTTAAAGTTACACAAGTGTGAGCCCACAGAATGGTAGGGCAGCCTTCAGCCTCCACCCTGCTTCCTCCATGCCAGGAGATACAGAGCACTTGAATCCTCACAACACCCAGACAGAGCCTCTGGTGCCTGAAAACACTTGCCCAGGTTCCCCACACCCATGGCAGAATAAGGACACATCCCAACCCTGTTCAGAAAGAGTAAGACAAAGGCCAAAAGAGAAGCTTCCAGCTGAGGTATGGGAAGACTGACCCAGAGCAGCCATTGGCTACAGCCTGCAGTGAGGCTTACAGCAAACTCTCCTGCCAGGCACCTGCGCCCCTGCCACCCTTTCACCCTGCATACCTCTAATCAGAGATTAAAATGACCTGTCTGAATTTCTGCACTTTTACATTCTAGGTTGGTACCTACCCTCCTTTCTGGGAAAATTTAAAGTGAGAAGGAGACAGCTTTGTAGGTAAGATCACTTGCTGCAGGAACATAAGGATCTGGGTTTGAACTTCCTAGCACACATGTTAAAAAGCTGGGTGAGGCCTCACATGCACCTGAAACCCCAGACCTATAGGGAGAGGAGACAGGAGGGTCAATAGGGCTTACTGGCTTCCAATCCAGCTCCAGGTTCAGTGAGAGAATCTTCATCAAAGAAATAGAGTGGGGGGTGGTAAAACAGGATGTTCATTCTGACCATTGGGTGTGCACGCAGGTGCACACACACACACACACATAAAGGTTCAGAAGATGCCAGACTATGTGTGAAGTAGAAGAGACACTACTGTAATGCTATAGGTAGGCCCCCCTGTAGTGAACACAGGATGGCTTGGATGCAAGGAGCCTTGGTAGCTTCTACATGAGATACAATTTCATTTGATGTGCACATGGTTAGTGCTAATTGCCTTGACGTATTCCGGCATCACTCCAGAATCGTCTATATAAGGGATGGTCAAGGTCAGATTGGCCTGTAGATGTGTCTATGGGGGATTGCCTTGGCTACTCAGTGTTTCCTACACAGAGGATCCTGGGGTATATAAAGTACAGAGGGGAGACTGAACACGAGGGGGGTGTATCTCTTTCTCTGTCCCTCTGTCTCTCTCTCTCTGTCTGTCTCTCTCACCTCACTCTTGTTCACTCCCACTCTCTCACTCTTTCCTGCTCTTTCTCATTCTCTCTTACTCACTCTTGCTTGTTCTTTCTCTCTTGTTTTCCCTCTCTCTCTCTCCTCTTGTTCACTCCCACTTTCTCACTCATTCTTGCTCTTTCTTATTCTCTTACTCACTCTCTTACTTGTTCTTGCTTTCTTGTTCTCTCTCTCTCTCTCTCTCTCTCTTTCTCTCTCTCTTTCTCTCTCTCTTTCTCACTTTCACTCTCACTCTCACTCTCTCTTTGCTCTGCTCTTGACTGTGTATGTAACTGAATGCTTCATGTTCCTGCCTTGCCTTCCCCATAATTATGGAACTATGAGCCAAAAAAAAAAAAAAAACCTTTTATTCCCTAAATAAATAGGATCTTCATGGTATTCTGTCACAGCAATGTGAGTGAAGGTGTGCCAGGAACCAAGGAACCAAAGGAACCCAGGAAATCAAGTCCTTACACCCATGGAGGAGTCTGACTTACAGAATAATTGACATAGGGTTGATGTTTGACAAACTTAGGTGGCACTGCCGATGACACAGATACCATGACAACAGGGTTGCCCAAGGAGCTCCTGGGTGTCTGAAACTCATCTGCAATGGTCTCAGGCTAGTTTTAGTCAATACTAAACCGAGGAAGAGGGAGAATACTTTAGGCATAAATGTTTCCAACCTACTTTAATAGGCGTTCAACCTCTCCTCTAGCCCACCATCCACCAGAGGTAGTGGAAGAGAAAAGTCATTAGGACACAGGGGAAGTAGACCAGCTTAGGAACAGTCCTTTGGGGGTGAGTCCAGTCTTCATTATCAGGATATCAGCAGTTCAGTCCAGTAGCAGACACCAAATACTAATCAGCAGCTGTAGTCCTGTCCACAGACACCACACACACAAGCCAGCAAGGGCAATTCAATCTCTAAGAAACCTCAAGGCTTGCCAACCAGCCGGAGGCTGTGCAAGCTGCAGGAACCTCACGAGAAGGTTTTTGGCAAGCTTCACCACAAGTGGAGGTCAGTAACTTAAGGTGAACCAACACACGCCTGTCACTAGTGAATAGGGAGGTGGAGCGAAGCAAACCAATGCTCTAGCTCCCCGCCCCCCGTCAGTGGGGTCATATTTATATATTTTTTTTCTGAACTTCATGTGTCTTTTTATGTGTTTGCTATAGCAAAACATCCTTTCACCTGTGTGCCCCAGCAAAACATCACTTGACATAACTGTCTTTCCAAAGACACTAGAAGTTTCTACTTCAGGAGACATTTGCTAACCACCATCTATGGTGATCTGTAATTAACTACTGGTTGTCAACTTGACAGGATGTAGAATCACCCAGGACATGCCTCCAGACTTATCTGTATCAGAGTTCCTGAACTAGTGTTAACTGAGGTGGGAAAACCCATATGAATGTGGGTGGCACCAATTCACAGGCTGAGATCCAGACTTGAGTACAAAGGCTGGGACCCAGACTACATACCCGAATTCTTCCGGCTTACTAACTGAATGCATTATAACTCGCTGCCTCAAATTCCTGCCATGCCTTCACCACCTGGAAGCCCTAAGCCTTCAAACCGTGAGCTAAATCTGTTTTGATTGGGCATTTTGCAACAGCACTAAGCAAAATACCTAATAGACAATGCAACCATAGTGGCATTTGCAAACACATGGAACCACAAATTCTAGTGTGCCTCCAAAAGGACCCGGAAGAGAGTGGATGCTCTCTTGACTATACTCCACAGCACGCCTCCTACATTTCCCCTGACACTGTACCTATATGCCATGATTGTGAGGTCTTCCTTGAGAGCAAATCTGACACTTTTGATCACCCATCCTCCACCCAGAGGTACAGCTACATTGGGAACAAGGAGGTCATGGAGTAGACAGAGCAGACTGTGCTGGGCTCCTGATCTACTGGCTGTGTGAGCCCCAACAAGGCACTTTCCCTCTCTGGGCCTAGATGTCTATATATGAGAGTTAAAATATGAATTATCACATATACTATGGTGGCTATTGAAAAAACTGAAGAGACACAAGCTGGAGAGATGGCTCAGTGGTTAAGAGCACTGGCTGCTCTCCCAGTGGCTCAATTCCCAGCACCCACCTAGCAGCTCACAACTGTCTGTAACTTCAGTTCCAGAAGATTCAACATCCTCATACAGACATGCATGCAGACAAAACACCAATGCACATAAGATAAAAATAAATAAATGTAAAAGGGAAAAGAAAAAAGATAAAAATAACAGGTGCTGGTATGGATGTGGAGAGCCAGAAACCCAGGTACTGTTGAGAGAATTAACTGAGAATAAAATGTGTAATGGTCTCTTGAAAAAAAGTCAAAGCCACTAGTGATGCTAGCTCTAGGTTTATACCTACAAAAATTGGAATGGGGTCACTAAGACATATGTACACAAGTGTTTACAGCAGTAGTACTCACCAAAGCTAAGGTGTGACCAGAATCTCAAGTGTCCGAGTTAGAGGAAGGGGTCAGCAAGAACGGTTCCCACCATGGAATATGGAATATTACTCAACCTTGGAAAAGAAGGAAGCTCTGGCTCATGCTATATGGAACCTGGATGAATCCTGAGCACACTGGGCCCAGTGAAATCAGTACCCACCAAGATGAACAGTGTGTGATCCATGGATAGGAGACACTGAAGTCAAAGTCACAAAGCAAAATGGTGCTGCCCAGAAATGAGAAGGGACACAGGAGTTTCTGTTCAATAATACATGGTTTCAGTTTTTAAAAAAAGTTCAATGATGGTTGGTGATTCCTATGTGTCATTGTCACCTCACTGCAGGCACTGTGACCTGACACTGCAGGTACTATGACCTCACCTGCAGGTACTATGACATGGTCTTGCAGGCACTGTGACCTGACCCTGAGGACACTGTGACATGACCTGACCCTGTGGGCACTTTGATGTGATCCTGGAGACACTGTGACCTGACCTGACCCTGTGGGCACTGTGATCTGACCTGACCCTGAGGACACTGTGACATGACCTGACCCTATGAGCACTGTGATCTGACCTGACCCTGTAGGCACTTTGATGTGATCCTGGAGACACTGTGACCTGACCTGACCCTGTGGGCACTGTGACCTGGTTCTGAGGGTACTTTGACCTCACTTGACCTGAGGGCATTGTGACCTCACCTGAGATCACCAAACTGTGTGCTTACAATGAGTGACATGGTGAGCTTTGTTGTTCGTTTTCATGGTGCATAAGAATGGGCACCTGGGTGTTGTGAAGGTCATTTGTGATCCAGAACTCGGGAGGCTGAGGCCAGAAGTTCAAAGCTAACTTAGATATATAACAAGATAGGCTACCAAAAAAAAAAAAAAAAAAAAAGTCTTTTCAGTGGTACAACACTTGCCTTGTATGCACAGGACCTGGGTTCATCTCCAGCGTGTAAAACAATCCTGGAGTAAAAGTGAACTTGAATTAATACATATAAAGTATTCTGGTTTGAATAGGTTTGGCCTTCATAGACTCATTTGTTTGAATGCGTGACCCACAGGGAGTGACACTGTTTGGAGGTGTGGCCTTGTTGGAATAGGTGTGATCTTTTTGAGGAAGTATATCACTGTGTAGGTGGGCTTTGAGGGCTCCTAGTGCTCAAGCTCCGCCCACTGCAGAAGAGACAGCGCTCAAGCTCCGCCCACTGCAGAACAGACAGTGCTCAAGCTCCGCCCACTGCAGAAGAGACAGTCTCTCCTGGCTGCCTTCAGATCAAGATGTAGAACTCTCACTTCTTCTCCAGCACCGTGTCTGCCTGAACGCTGCCATCTTCCTCCACGATGATAATGGATTGAACCTGTGAAACGATAAGCCAGCCCTAACTAACTGTCCTTTATAAAAGTGATGTTGGTCATGGTGTCTCTTCGAAGCAATGAAACCCTAACTAAGACATAAGGCCCTTAGATTATTGTGTGGCTTTGGCTCTACCATAACCACTAACATCATCAACACCTTCGTCCTCAATTGCCAATGAGAAACAAATTGGTAAAAGCAATAAAGGGACTGATTGGCCAAGCCTGTGGACCTGAGTTTGATCCCTGGGACCCACATACGAAAGGTAAGAGTCTACATATTTTACTCTGACCTCCACATGCATGCATATACATGACACATACACACCCACAGCAAATATATGTAAAAATAAGTGTAAAAATCAAAGTGATAACGTGATAAGCCATCATACGCACACACAGTTGTCTCTTCTCCTGCTACTCCAATAAAAATATTATTGTTCCTCATGACTGAACTCATCTCTGTCACTGTATTTCCTGTATGCAGTTCTGAGCTTGACACCCCTTAGCTTAAAAAGCATGTAGAGCCTGTGGTCATGGATAAGCACTAAGAAAAACGGTAATGTTAGCACGCAGAGTTGTCTCTTCAAAGGGAGCCCTGAGTGAGCCGTTTTCCACCCAGGAAGCTGTGAGTAGCCACGGGTAACAGCCTGGTGACCTTTCTGCATCTGCATGGCCAGGTCATGCCAGATGCTTCCCCAAACCCTTAACATCAGACTGTTCTCTTACTTAATCTACAGGACCCAGCTTCACAGACGTCACTGTCCTTTTTAAAGACTTCCAGTGTAGCCACATCTTAAGCCCATGGGACTGAGCTCACGATCAGGAAAGGTTTCTCTGAATTGTGTCGTGCTTAAGTACGCCTAAAATAAATTACTCAAGGCCACACTCTCAAAGTCAAAACCAATACTAGCTCCTGAATCATGCTGAACAGCGCTGCCTTTTTATCTCTCGTGGATAAACACTGTGCTCTTCATGGTTACACAGAGACCCCCCCCCACACACACACACAAAGTAGCTAGTTATAGATAGTTAATTGGTTAATGGTTAATATGGTTTGGTGATGCATGAGTCCAGAAGGGACCGTAAAAACCCCAGTAGGCTCCTGTTGAAGAAACACAAGCTCTTTTGCACATGCAAGCCTCCCCCATGGTATCACAAGCTTTCAAGAGGCCCCTTACTGGAACCCAGCCAACACCAGCGGCATACCCTGCACCTCCAAAACTGTGAGGTAAATAAACCTCCCGCTCTTCACAAGTAGCCTGAGTTGGGTGTTGTGTTACAGCAGTGGAAAGCTAAGTAATGCATTTCCTATATGCTTAGTTGGCATTTTCCGTGAATAGATGAGCAAATTCCCCTCTCCTGGAATCCTGGGAGGTCTTCTTTCAGTACAGTGATGACATAGGTCATCATGTACAGACTCACTGCTCATCCCTAGATCTCCTTTGATCAAAGGTTATAGCATTACAGAGCACAGAAGTTGGTGCAGGCCTGGTGCGGTGGAGACACTAATGTATGGGAAATTGCTCCCCTGGGGCCGGAACTCACAGAAGTTCTTTTTTCGACTCAGATGCATTTGGGCACTGGAGGCTTTTGCATGATTGATTCAAATTTCAGGTCAGCAAGGGAGCATTGAGCAGAGGTCAGGAGCAGCATGCCTTAACCCTCTACAAGAAGTCAGCTAGGCCACAATGTCAATTACCTTTAACGAAATCGGACTCCCAACATGACATTCAATTTACAATCATTAATATTTATCAGATAGGAGAGTCTGAGAGACAAAACAGTGTAAAAACTCTCCTGTTACAGAAGAAGCCATGCTAGCATCATAAGTGCAGTCAGGATTCAGACACCGGACATAGGGACCTGGGACAACAAACTCCTCCCCCTCCCTCTCACCCCTAGGCAAAGATCATCAGAGGAGGTGCCTCGAAAGGCTGGTGAGCAATATGGGACCAACAAGATGGTTCAGCAAGTAAAGGTACTTTCTGCCAAGCCTGGAGGCCTGAATTCCATCCACAGGAAGTGGAAGGAGAGGGCGGACTCCAGCAGGTTTTCCTCCAACCTCCACAGGTGTAGTGTGGCACACCAGAGTATGTGTACATATTTACAAAATAAATTAGATACATATATCAATCAATAAATAAAGAGCCAGGAGGTAAACTGAGCCAGAGCCCCACTTGCCTTTGACTACCGATAGATGCCTGAGTGTGTACACAGTGACCTGGGTTTTTAGCTTAATGTAGTAACTATTTCCATTTTCTTTTTTTAAGGTAATGTATGTGTTCGGATATAACGCTGTACAGTACCACACGAATCCTAAGGGAACAGCTTGATGGTTTTTCATGGAGCGAATGCATCCCCAGAACTAGCATTAGTCATATGGCATAGACCTTTCCCTTCCTCTAAGGGGCCCTCATCTACCATGTCCTTCGCCAAGTCACCCTAGCCCCTCCTCAGAGCCCCTGCCTTGCTGCTGTCTGCCTGTCTGTGGCCTTCAGCTCTTTAGAGTTTCTTGTCCCAAAAGAACAATACTCAATACCTTGAGTTCCAAACACAAACCCTTCTAGTGCAGATGCTTTTTCTTATTTTATTCTGTTTGTTTATCACATGGCTGGGGAATGAAGCCAGGGTGTCACGCATGGTAGGAAGGCGCTCTATGACAGAGCTATACACACCCTCCCAGCTCCTCATTGTCCAGTGTTTTTGTTGAATGTGGAATGTGCCAGTATTCCCAGAGGGGACTTTTTGGATGAGAGGGGAAGTTCTAGGTCACAGTGTAGGGTATGCTCAACATCATCAGGACCAGTTTTCCAAAAACAACATTTACAATTCCCTACAGTTACAATTTCCATTTCCTTTTTTTTTTTAAGGTAACATGTTTGTTCAAATGTAACTCCGAGCCGCGTGTGGATCTCTCCTTCCTCCCACATTCTTGGTGTTAGATGTCCACTGTCTCCACACCAGCCTCTGTGGTGCGGACATCCTTCAGGACCCACAATGGTTCAGATTTGTGCCTGCCTGATTCCCAATGAGACTGAACATTTTGTGTGTGTTTTCTTGTTGGCTATGTAAATGATATTTTCTTTTGTGCGTGAATGCTGAAGGCCTTTGTCCATGTTTCCATGAAGCTGTCTGCCTTCCCAGAGTCTTTTCATGTGATGACAATGAGCCCTTTGTCAGACACACACATTGCAGGTATCTCCTTTCATTCCTGCGTCTACCTTCTCACTCCTTTCCTGGTATCTGTTAGAGAACAGTGACTCTCAGTTTTATGTAATCTGTTGTGGCCTCTCCTTCCTCCTCAGAACTTTATGGGTCCTGTGTCAAACAGAGTTGAGCACCTGACTCCATCTATAAGCTGTTCTTGACATTTTCTTTCAAAATTACCTACTGTTTTGCTCTGGGTCTGGGTCTGTTCTTCCTCGTATCCCAATTAGGTCTACAATCTGTCTGTCATCTTTTTTTCTACACAGATGTCAGGTTTCCTAGAAGCATTTAAGGAAATAAAAAATTCATTTTAACACCACAAGGCACTGGCACCTCACCAAGCAAGATGAATATGTTTCCAATGTCACTTTTGTTTTTGGATTTGTCAATAGTAGATTGTTATTATTGATGATGATGATGATGATGATGATGATGATGATGATTGTTGTTGTTGATGATGATGGTGGTGGTGTAACTAACTATGTATCTCCTGCTGGCCTGCAACTCCTTATACATATCAGGCTTCCCTTGAGCTCACAGAGATCCCTCTGCCTCCCCAGTACTGGAACAAAAAGGCAGGAGCTGCTACACTTGGCAATTTTACAAGTTCTTAATAGGTATTGGTACCTCCCAGTGAAAGCCCCTTTTTTAAAGGGCACCTTGACTAATCTTATGCTTTTGCATTTCCACAAATGCTACTGTAAAAATATTGATTTAAGCTTTAATTTCTGTTTATGATCACCAGCCTATAAAACTAGTTTCTGCATCCTGTCCTATATCTAGTGACCTTTCCATGTTGCCTATTAGTGTTAATAATTTGTGGGCAGATTCCGTTATATTCTTATATAAATAATATGTATAAAAGACCTGTAACATTAGCAGGTCTTTTTCCAATCTTCTTTTCTTGCTTTCATGAATTGTCTAAGGTTTCCCTGCAGTGATGACAAAGGAAATCTGCATTCTGGGTCTTGAAAGAAAACATTTCAACATTTTACCATGAAGGACTTTTGCAATAGGCTTATTTTTATTAGATTATTAGAATGTTCTTTTCAAACAGGAAACTGGATCAGGTTACTTTCTCCTTAAAGATGTTTAATTTTCCCATAGATCTCTCTAGGAACCCTCCTCCCCATAAATTTCATGCTCTTTACTCTCTAACCCCCCCAACTTGATCCCTTTAGAACATGCTGCACCTCCATCCACCAGAATCCCCACCCATGCATGTTCATTGTACCCCATCTCACCGCTACACATACCTGGAAAGCATCTCACAATGACCAGTTTACACACCCTTATTAAACTTCCAAGCCTTCTATTTAAAGACAAGCTCCACAGTGGCCTCCCCTGATCACTGTCCCTCAGAACGAGCCAGACTAATCCAGTATATATAGTCATGGAACATCTGCCCTCCCTTCATGACTTGATTACATCAGACCCACTCCTCTCTGAGCTGCTTTTTGTCAGGATATTTTATGACACCAACAAAATGAAACTAGGAAACTTAGTTTGGTCGCCTACTTTGTTTTTAATCCCCCTAGCCCAAACAGATTGAGAGCCGTGTGCAGGCTGGTTTTTACCACAGCTCAGGACCTGACACAGGACTTGGAAAACTATCATTTCTTGATACAGATCCATTCAGTGAACAATGTGAGAGTCTGTGGGAATGGCTCAATGGTTAAGCACTTGCTGCACCAGGGTTCAGATCCCAAGAGCCCCGCGGCAGTGTTGAGTGGGTGCTACTGTCTGCCTGCAATCCCAGCCTCGGAAGATGGAGACAGAGGATCCACAGAGCGAGCCAGCTAGCAGTGCTAACCATATTGAAAGTTCTGGGTTTGGCTGAGCGACAGTGCCTCAATGAATAGCATGAAAGAACAATTAAGGATGATTCCCAACACCAACCACAGGCTTCCACATGCTTATACACACACACACACATGCACACACGCCCATACCTACACAGGTACCCCTATACACATGCAAAAACACCTGTAGAAACACAATCGCATACCACCTGTCAGAGACACAAAATAATAAACAAAGGTGGACTTAACAATTACCAACCAATTTGTGTAGAAAAAATGTCAGATTAGCACTTGTTGCACAGAGCGTTAGGGAAGATGGCTCAGCTGGTCAAGTACTTGTGCAAGCAGAAGAACGTAAGTTTGGTTTCCAGAACTAATTTTAAAGGTCAGGTGCTGTGGCATGCACTTGTAAGGCAAATGCTTGGGAGGTAGAGATGGAAAATTCCTGGAGTTAATGGACCGTCCAGCCTACTTGTCAAGTTCCAGGTCAGTGGCAGAGAGAAAATTTATCTCAAAAAAAAAGTTGGATGATCTTGAGGAACCACACTGGAGGATGACCTCAGACCCCCACATATATGTACACAGGTGCACATGCACCTCCCCAACAAAAACATACAAAATGGACAGTTGCACAGAGAAGAGATCGTCTATTTCTATAAAATCGTTCACTTAGTCTCTAAGATAAATTTTCAAAAGTTTAATGTCAACAAACACTTGTTAAAAGGAAAGGTTCATTTGCAGATGATATGCTATTTGGAGATAGGCTCTCAAGGCCTCCAGGAGTCATGATTGGACCTTGAGGTAAGAGAGCATTGAAGGGGTGCAGTACAGGGCTCAAAAGACAGTTCCCTGGTTAAGGGTGCTTATGGATCTTACATGGGACCTGAGTTTCATCTCCGCCCCCCCCCCCCACATCAGATGGTTCACAGCTCCCTGTTACTCCAGCTCCAGAGTGGGCAGGGGTCCAATCACCAATCTTCTGATCTTTGTAGCTACATGCTCAGAAACACACATAGACATACAAAACAAGTTCTAAAAAAAAAGTTGTTTAAAGTACATTGTATCAAAGACAACGTGGGAATATATCGTAGCTGGATAATGTGAATGGGGCCTTAAGAGAAGGCATCCCTATAAAAGCTGAAGTTTTACTAAGAGGGACAATTTAAAATAAGATTAGAGAGCTAGTTACATGGACAGCAGGATGGCAGAGACAAGAGGAAGGAGAAGAAGAAGAAGAAGAAGAAGAAGAAGAAGAAGAA
>NW_022196900.1:99603324-99626041 GCF_008632895.1 Mastomys coucha
GAGGAGGAGGAGGAGGAGGAGGAGGAAGAGGAAGAAGAGAAAGAAGAGGAAGAGGAGGAAGAGGAAAAGAGGGGAGGGGAGGAGGAGAAAAGAAGAGTATAAGAAGGAGAAGAAGAAGAATCAAAGGAACACATGTGACATTTATATCCTTTCCTGGGTGGTGGAGAGGTCCACCACAGGGTTTAGTTCTATATAGTACGTGGGACGAGGAACACAGGAGATTCGGATGCTGGATATAGCTGCAAATTAGGAGACCTTTAGGAGCCCTTAGGCCAGAGCGCAACATTTTAAACCTCTGTCCCAGAAAGAAAGCAGCAGGGTGCAGGGCCGATTTCCTTGGTCTGTGAGAACAAGGTGCTGAGAAGGACCAATGTCTTACAAGGGCTCAAGTCCTGAATCTAAGAATTTCTAGAGTGATTGGTACAGCCAATCAATTAAAAGGATTTAGCAGCTTTCAAAAGTAAATCTTTATTTTTATTTTTCTCTCAAACAGTACATTCTAACTTCAGTTTCCTCTCCCTGACCTCCCCCTCTCCCCTAATCCACTCCTCCTCCCCATTTCTCTTCAGAAAAGGGCAGGCTTCCTGGGGATATCAGCCAACCATGGCTTATCAAGTTGCAATAAGACTAGGCACCTCTCCTCATATTAAGGCTGAATGAGGTGACCCAGTGGGAGAAAATGGGTCCCCAAAGCAGGCAGAAGAGTCAGGAAGAGTGGGAGCTATTGCTCCCACTGTTACAGGTCCCACAAGAAGAGGGCCAAGATCAGACCCATGCAGGATCCCTGATTGTTGGTTAAGTCTCTTTGAGCCTCGATGGGCTCCGATTGGTTGATTCTGTGGGGTTTCTTGTCGTGTCCTTGCCCCCACTGGCTGCTACAATCTTTCCTCCCCCTCTTTCTCAGGATTCCCCAAGTTCTGCCTAATGATGCTGCGGGTCCCTGCATCTGTTTCCATCAGGGCCTGGATGAAGCCTCTCTGATGATGATTATGCTAGGCTCCTGTCTATGAGGATAACAGAGTATCATTAAGAATTATTTCATGCTGGGCAGTGGTGGTTCATGCCTTTAATCGCAGCACTTGGGAGGCAGAGGCAGGTGGATTTCTGAGTTTGAGGCCAGCCTGGTCTACAGAGTGAGTTCCAGGACAACCAGGGCTATACAAAGAAATCCTGTCTCAAAAAAAAAAAAAAGAATTGTTTCATTGACTCCCCCCCCCCCCCCCCCCCCCCCCCCCCCGCACCCTCCCCCGCTCATATTTGGTTCTATCCTAGGTGTCGGGGCTATTCAGCCTTGGCTCCTGGCCCTTCAGGCAGTATCAGGGATGGGCTCCCCCATGTGGCATGGATCTCAAGATGGACCCGTTGTTGGTTGGCTACTCCCCCGATTTCTGTACCAGTTGTACCTCAACACATCTTTCAGGCAGGACAAATTGTAGGTTGAAGGTTTTGTGACTGGCTTGCTGTCCCAGTCCCTCTATTGGAAGTCTTGCCTGGTTACAGGAGCCTGGCCAGCTCAGGCTCTGAATATTCCATTACTGGGAGTCTTTGCTAGGGTCACCTGCGTAGATTCCTAGGAGTGTTCATTGCACTAGGTTCCTCCCTTGCCCCGAAGTGCTCCCCCAATTCATTGTTTCTCCTTTCCCACCTATCTCCGCTGCTCCCATGGCCACCTGCCTGCAATCCACCAGTAATATCTATTCTATTTCTCCTTCCCAGGGAGATTCATACATTTCCCCTTGAGCCCTCCTAGTTACTTAGCCACTAAGTATATACTATAATGTGTGGATTATAGCATGATTATTCTTTACTTTACAACTAATATCCACTTATAAGTAAATACGTACCATACCATGTTTGTCTGTCTTTCTGTGTTTAAGTTACCTCACTCAGGTATTTGTTTGTTTCTTTGCTTTGTTTTTTGTCTAGTTCAATCCATTTGCCTGTAAATTCCACGATGTTATTTTTTTAACTGCTGAGTAAAACTCCTTTCTTTGGTTGAGGAAGGTAGTTGCTGGCATTTTCTTGCTAATTGTGTTACCCAAAAAAACCTGTTTGCAGTGTCCTGCATGCAGGCTAAAGGAAGCCTGCCCCCAGCTGGATTTGATTGGCAATAAAGAATTGCCGTACAACCAATGGCTGGGCAAAGAGAGATGGGATGGATGGAATGGGACCCTCAGAGTTCTGCCGGCTAAGACAGGGGATTGGGGGGGGGGAGGGAATCGCCATGGAGAGAGAGAGAGAGAGAGAGAGAGAGAGAGAGAGAGAGAGAGACAGAGACAGAGACAGAGAGAGACAGAGAGACAGAGAGACAGAGAGACAGAGAGACAGAGAGAGAGAGAACAGATTCATCCGAAATGCAGGAGTAAAGTAATAGCGGCCCCGAAGGGCTGCCCAGAAGCATCTCGGGCAGCAAAGACCAATAAACTTCACAGAAGGCAAAAGGACAGCAAAGTTGAAAGTAGATTTAGAAGGTGTTGATCAAGGAGTACTGGAGAGAAGGGCTTAGAAGTGCCCAGCCACTGAGCTAGTAAGGCAGGTTAAAAATAAAAATAAGCTTGTGTGTGTGTGTGTGTGTGTGTGTTTCATTCTCAGATCCAAAGATAGTTCCTGGGTGGGTGCATGTGTGAACCACCGGGAGCCAAAGCAGTGTAGCAAAAGCTCACCGCTACAGAGGAACATCTAGGTTGTTTCCAGTTTCTGGCTATGGTGAATGAAGCTGCTCTGAACATAGCTGAGCAAGCACCTTATAGTAGGATGAAGTGTCTTTTGGATGTATGCCCAGGGGTGGGGTAGCTGAGTCTTGAGGTAGGTCAATTTCCAATTTTCTGAGAAACCACCATATTGATTTCCAAAGTGGCTGTTTCAGTGTGTGCTCCCACCAACAATGGAGGAGTGTACCTCTGCCCCACATCCTTCCCAGCAGGAACTGTCACAGGTACCTTTGATCTTAGTCATTCTGACAGGTGTAAGAGTCACTTTGGTTTGCATTTCTCTGATAGCAAAAGACGTTGAACATTTCTTTAAGTGTTTCTCAGCCATTTGAGATTACTCTGGCGAGAATTCTCTGTTTACATCTGTACCCCATTTGTTAATTGCATTATTTGATTTGTTGACGTCTAGTTTCTTGAGTTCTTTATATGTTATAGAAATCAGACATCTTTCAGATGTGGGGTTGGTGAAGATCTTTCCCATTCTGTAGGCTGATGTTTTGTCCTAGTGACAGTATCCTTTGCCTTGTAAAATCTTTTGAGTTTCACGAGGTCCGTTTACTAATTGTCCATTTTAGTGCCTGAGCTATTGATGTTTGTTCAGGAAGTCATCTTCTGTGCCAATATGTTCAAGACTGCTCCCCAATGTTCTCTTCTATCAGGTTCAGTGTATCTGGTTTTATGTTGAGGTCTTTGGGCCACTTGGACTTGAATTTTGTAGAGTGATAAATATGGATCTATTTGCATTCTCCTATATGCTGACATCCAATTGGACCTGCACCATTTGTTGAAGCTTTTTTCTTTTTTCCATTGTATAACTCTGGCTTCTTTATAAAAAAAAAAAAAATCATCTGTCCATAGGTGTGTGGATTAACATTTGGGTCTTCCATTCAATTCCGTTGATTTACCTCTCTGCTTTTATGCCAGTACCATACAGTTTTTATCACTATTGCTCTATAGTACAACTTGAAGTCGGAGATGATGACACCTTTGGAAGTTCTTTTATTGTATAGGATTATTTTAGTTATCCTGAGATTTTTTTTTCCATGTGTAGTTGAGCATTGTTCTTTGAAGGTCTGTAAAGTATTGTGTTGGAAATTTGGTAGGGATCATGTTCAGTCTGTAGACTGATTTTGGTAAGATGGCCATTTTTACTGTGCTAATCCTACCAGTCCATGAGCATGGAGTTCTTTCGGTCTTCTGATAGCTTCTTTAATTTCTTTCTTCAAACATTTGCGGTTTTTGTCATGCAGGTCTTTCACTTACTTGGTCAGAGTTGCACCAAGATATTTTACACTTTGCAGCTATGGCAAAGGGTAGTGTTTCCCTGATTCCTGATTTCTTTCTCAGACCATTTGTCATTTGTATAGAGAAGGGTACTGATTTTTTTCTTTTCTTTTTTTTTTTCTTTTTGAGTAAACATTGTATTTAGCCACTTTGCTGAAGGAGTTCCCTGGTAAAAGTTTTTGGGTCCCTTATGTCAATTCCTTTCCCAAACCAACCCACAAGCTGCTTCTTCTCTATCTAGCAGAACTGATTGCATTTCTCCTCTCTATACCCGAACTGTGCAGCCCACATATGTTGCAAACCCCTTTTCTCCTACCCAGGGTCCCTCATTTTGAGACCCAAGCTGACAGAACAGCTCTTTTCTGAAACATCCCCTGCCAAGGGGACACAAGGCAGGCCATGCCTCGGCTTCAACATGACGCAACTTATTTCCACCCACATTGTCTTGATCCCAGCAAGTCATGTATCCAAGCCTGGCTCACTGGGACAAAAAGACCAAAAAAGAAAGGACCAGAGGCATCCAGGACCAGTTATACATCCCAACACTGGGGTTTCAGCTTTGGAAGCTGATAACAAAGAAGATCCAACTCAAGAAGACAAAAATAAGAACTGTTACCACTTTACCTAGAGAAGCCACATAGGGACCAGCCACACCCAGCCATTTCTGAGTCCTTCCAGAAGTCCAGAGGAGATGAGGGACTTTTTCCCTTCCCTGCAGTACATCCAGAAACACACTCAGCACCACACCTAACAGGAGGCAGCTTCAGAGAAGAATATCTCATCATCCAGTATCTCCTGCTCACCATCTGCCCAGGAGTTCAGAGCCCTTCCTTTTACCTTCTTGGTCAATTTATCTCTAATCAAGAGAACTCTGGGAGCTACAAACCAGTAGTTCTGTCTTAAGGCAGGGCAACAGGGCTAAGGGCAGCCAGCATTCAGCAGGAACCTTCTAGAAAAAGATTCGGTCAAGGTGGGGAGGCCGAGGAATTGCTACAAGCTTATAGTCAGCCTAGGTAGAGAAGGACCTGCAAAGGCTACATAGCAAAAGAACCATCAAATAAATTAAAAACAAAAATAAAAATAAAATAAAATAGTTCAGTCTCCTCAGACCTGCTGCTTTCAGGAAATTGTTCTCCCTTCCCTGTGGTTCATGGCTTATGGGGAGAGAGACCAAGGCAGGCCAACAGGAGACAGGAGCAAAGATGGGTGAGTTTAGTGACTCCCAGTTTCCGGCTTTGTAAATGGAAGAGATAAGTTGGGAAGTCAATTCAGAGAGTTCTTTTGGTGATAAATGAATAGATAGATGATAGATAGATAGATAGATAGATAGATAGATAGATAGATAGATAGATAGATAGACAAAATAAAGGCCACAAATTCAGCAACATCTGTGGATTTTTTTCTAGTATATATTGTTGTGTGCTGTTTAGAAAAGTGTGAAAGACATAGCCAAGGAGGTGAGGTACCTACAGTCTAGTAGGGTGAAAACAGTTATTGCATGCATGCACATGTATATGCATGTGTGTGGCTGGAGGCTGGAGGCTGGAGAGCAACATTAGGTGTCATTTTCAATTTTTTTCTGCCTAGTTAAAACAAATAGCATTTCCTACTGTACCTGGAGCTCCCCTATTTTGTTAAACTTGCTGGTCAGCAAGCCACAGGAACTCTCTTGACTCTGTGCCTCTAGAGCTGGGAGGAAAGGCTCACCACCATGCCCAGCCTTTTTATGTGAGTGGTAGGGACTGAACTCAGTGCCAAGACAAAGCTTTACTGACTGAGCTATCTCCTCAGCCCCTGAGTTTGGGTGGTTACCCATCCAACCTGGGGCAGGTTGGAAGTTACTATAGAGCTTATTTCAGATAGAAAAAATGTGACCTGGTGTTAAATCTAGCTAGCTGGTAGTGATTGAAGGATTGGAGGTGGGGAGATGATAGGAAGAGTGAGACATGGAGCACTGGAAACAAGGTATACTGGAGTTTGATGGATGGCTATGTGTGAGTAGGTGGAGAGATAAGGAGATAGTTAAATGGATGGATGGATGGATGGATGGATGGATGGATGGATGGATAAGTGAATGAATTGAAGTGTATAAATAATGGATAAATTAGTGATTAAGTCAACTGAATGAACAGATACTTTGGTAAGAGGACAGATGGGTGGATGGATGAATGGGTGGATAGATGAAGGAAGAAAAGATAGATGGATTGATGAATGAATGGATGGATGGATGGATAGGTGTTATGTGGATGAATGGATGAATGGATGGATGGATGGATGGATGGATGATTATGTGGCTGAGTTGAGGGTAAAGTAGATAAACTAAATGAATTAGTGTTTAAGTGGGCTAGATGAGTAGATACATTGATAAAAGGATGGATAGATAGATGGATGGATATTTGGAGGAGTGGAAGAGTGTATAGATGGGTAGGTGGGTGCATGAATAGATGGATAGATGGGTGGGTGGGTGGGTGTCTGAGGTAGAAGGGCTCATGATGCCCTGGGAGAAACCAAGAGACAGAAGCAAGTGAGAAGTACAATGTCAACATGATATTTGATGAAGACAAGTGGTGGTAGGCACAGAAGGACCAACGATGCTCTACTGAATGTTTGATTTAAATGGTCCCACAATCCCTGGGCAAATCACCAGCTACACCTTCACTTCATCAAACTCCATGCATAAGTGAGGGCGGAAGAGCTGGCCCCTGAGAAAGCAGAGAAAGCAAACAATTTTCTCCACAAGAGATACAAGAAGACTCCTGTTTCTGAGATGACAAATTATAGTCTGCTAACACAGGATTGGACCATCTAGCTCCAAAGCCATACTCTATGGTTTTCCAATCCTGTAGGCTTGTCATGTACAGAGCCTGATGCCACAGCCAGCCTCCGACATCACCTAAACACAAGGGTTTGCTTCCTGCGGTGGTGTGCTGAGAGAACCAGTTCTTGCCTGCCTGAAGCATTATGCTTTCAGGACACTGGAAGTCAGTCCCTTGGTGGAATGATTATTATAAATTAAACTATAGAAACTTGCAACTTAATCATATTAAAGACAAAGTTAATAAGTGCCTAAATATATCCTCTACCAATTATTTTACTATGTTTTACCATCATCTTTGCTCTCAAGTAATTTACATCCACTTCATTTGTGTGGAGGGAAATACTGGTTTCCCAAGTTCATGTACAGTATAGTCACATTGGTACTTTGTAATTACATTGTAAGAATATTTACATCATGCAACTGGGCATCGTAGGAAGCATCTGTAATCTCAGCACCTAGTAGGTAGAGGCAAGAGGATCAGGAGTTCAAGGTCAACCTTGGCTTTGTGGGTTTGAGGCTAGCTGGGCTAGAAGAGACCCTGTTTCAAAACAAAACAAAAAGCATCAGGTATAATGCCATACTCCATAATGCTAGCACTTAGAATGCTGAGGCAGTAGAATTGCCCCATTTGAGGCTAATAAAACCAGGTAATAAGTTCTATGGTAGTCTAGGATATAGAACAAACCCTCCAATTGCTTTGAGGCTTCTAGAGTATGGGACATATAAAGGGGGAACATGGTAAGACGAAACTGATAATGTCATGGTCAGGAAGCTCAATGGGTGGATAGTGGCATGGGTGAATTAGCATGGGGGTATGTAGGTGGGTAGATAGATGAGTGGCTAAATGTGTAGAGAGATGGGTAGGTGGGTGGATATATGGAAGAGTGAGTGGGTGGGTAGATAAATGGATGACTGGGTAGATGAATGGATGGCTGGGTAGATGAATGGATGGCTGGGTAGATGAATGGATGGCTGGGTAGATGAATGGATGGCTGGATAGATGAATGGATGGCTGGGTAGATGAATGGATGAGTGGCTGGGAGTAGATGGATAGCTGGGATGTGTAGGTGGATGGTTGGGTAGATAGACTCTACACAGTTGAGTAGATACATGGTGGATGAAAAACGAATTGGTGGGTTAATGGATGGGTTAGATAGGTGGGAGGTAGACAGATATGAATGGCCTACAGCATTCTAATTTCTTAACTTGAATTCATTCATTCATGTATTCACTTATACCCAGGTAGCCTATGGTTTCAACTTCTCCTTAGTCAACATTTTGTGCCACAGGCAGTGTACTCAGCTTGGTCCCAGGCAGTGTTTGGGAGCCGTCACCCTCTCCCACAATACATATTCTTACACCCTACATAGCTATTTACAACAGACTGAATTCTGGGTAATAGCTGCTTCTAAGGGAAGCAAGCTTTGTTTCTGAAAGTGCTTACTCTGAGGGAGGGAGGCATAGCGGAGGGAGTCACAGGGAAGGGGGAGCCATATCCCCAGACTTTCTAAGATCAGTGTGGCTGCTATTCAGCCAGGCATGCCTCTTTTCTAAAGAGTGTATCCTTGCTGTCCACACCCACTTCAATTAAACTCTTGACTGCTTACTCTAATGTTGTTTCCAGATGGTCCTTCTCTTTCAGGGCTGCTCCTGGGATGGAGCCCAGAGTGGACTGTGGACTTCCCTGTGGCATAGTCAGTGGATAGTCTGTGGCAGAAGGATGAGCTGTGTGCCACTTCAGAAGCAAGCCTGTCGGGTGACTCTCTGTGACCATTCTCTTCCCCCATTACCTCCTGGAACCTGGAAACACAAGATGTCCTAGCAAGGGAGGTCAGAATCTGGGTGCTCAGAGCAGACTGTTGGACAGCTCTTTGGGTCATGGTGAGTCAGAAGTACACTCTTATGATGCTCAACCACCTGGCCCCTGCTGCTGTGTGCTACATGGCTCCTCTGTTTACTCTGAGGAGGTCACAAGCACATGTATGCCTGGTGTTCTCTATGAAGTGTGAGTGATTTGCCCATATATTCTCCTCATCCACATAAAATAGCCATTCTTTTTGTTCAAAGTCTTGACGACATTGACGACAAGTGTCTCGTGGGTGGAATTCTGCTGGTTGAGCACCAAGCCCTCTTTTTTTTTTTTTTTTTTTTTTTTGGTTTTTCGAGACAGGGTTTCTCTGTATAGCCTTTGCTGTCCTGGACTCACTCTGTAGACCAGGCTGGCCTCGAACTCAGAAGTCCGCCTGCCTCTGCCTCCCAAGTGCTGGGATTAAAGGCGTGCACCACCACTGCCTGGCTAAGCCCTCTTCTTTAGAGAGAAACCTCACCACCAGCGGGGGGGGGGGGGGGGGGGGGGGTGGCTTCCGAGACACCATGGAAGAGCACTTCCTATACCATCGGGTGAGTGTTCCTCTCCTGGTTTCCTAGGTGCTGCGGAAGCAGCTGACCTGAGTGTGGGTGGTTTAATGTTCTCAGATGTTGAGAAGGAAACAGGAACCTCTATCACAGGGCTTCTCTGACACGGCAGCAAAACTGCCGGGGATGTAGTCAATGTCTGGGGCACCATCTAGATATGAGAGGCCAGTGGCTGGCCCCTTCTTCCTCAACAGTGACACTGACTCTTCTCATTATACTTGTTTCTCTGAGCTTTGATCTCCAGCCTTCTGCAAACCAGTCTATACATTTCTAAAACATTCCCTTTCAGCTGAAGTTGACTAGAATTGGCTTCTATTGCTCTCAGCCAAGATTCCTAACATACAGCCCCTATTCTATGTGGCAGAAGAAGTGGTAAGGATATGACAACTTCAGAACCCCAATAAATCTCATAATTGAGAACAGGAGTTGGAACTAGCTCCCCACAAGGTTCCTGCCCTAGAGCATGTGACCACGATATCCCACTAAGAGGACCATGACAACCAGTCACGTTGCATAAAAACTTAGAGTTCTCCATGCTAATAAGGTATCTAGACAGGCCCTGACTGTTTAGCCAATGAGCTTCCCTCCCTGGGCATCCTCTCCTACAAAAGGTATTTAATCTCTGGTTCACCCTGAGTAAGACATATTCATCCTCATCTGCCATGAATAAAGCAGTTTGAACAAATAAGAACTGTCTCCTTCATCATGTTTCCCAGCAGCATCTGGGTACACAGGGGTTGAGAACTACAGCCTCTGTTCCAGCCAGCCCCGGCTGTTTCCTATGCTTCCGTGTAGGCAGTGCTCGACACCCCAGCATCGAGGCAGAAATGCAGAATGACTCTGCTCTGTCCCTGCATCTTTACCTTCAGCCCAAAGTAGGTGAGAACAAAGGAACTCATGGCAAACACCTGTAGCTCAGGCAGACATCAGGGCCTACAAATCTCCTTTCTCCAAGCAGTGCTTCCTGCTGGTCTCAACAACTCACCAGCCAACATTTCACAAAAATATTTTCCTTGTTCCAAAAGCAACAAGTGTTCGCTGCGGCAAATGAGAGGATGCAGAAAAAGGAAGGCTGTGAAAATTGTAATTATTCCTTGTCTTAGTCAGTGTTCTATTGCTGTGAAGAGATGCAATGACCATGGCGACTCATAACAAACTAGGGCTTGCTTACAGGTTCAGAGGGTCAGTCCATTATCATCATGGTGGGTAGAAGCATGGCAGCCTGCAGGCATTGGGGGGTGGGTAGCTGAGAGTTATGTATCTGGATCAGCAGGCAGCAGGAGGAGCTATAGACACTAGACCTGGCTCGAGCATTTCAAACCCCAAAACCCACCCTCAGTGACACACTTCCTCCAAAAAGGCCACGCCTACTCCAACAAGGCCACACCTCCTAATCCCTGTCCAGTAGAACCACTCCCTAGTGACCAAGCATTCAAACCAAGGGGCCTCTGGATCCCATTCCTATACAAACCACTACATTCCACTCCCTGGTCCCCATAGGCTTGTAGCCATATCAGAATTCAAAAATGCATTTATTCCAACTTCAAAAGTCTCCATAGTCTGTCACAGTCTCAACACTGTTTAAAAGTCCAAGTTCAAAGTCTCTCTAAAGATTCATGGAAATTTCTAAACTGTAATCCCCTGAAAAATCAAAGTAAAAAAGCAGATCACATGCTTCCAACAAGGCCACACCTCCTAATCCCTGTCAAGTAGTACCCAAACATTCAAATCCATAAAGCTACAGTGGGCGTTCCTACACAAACCTCCACACTCCCAATTACATCATACCAAGAACCCCACTGCACAACCTGAGTCCACCTGTCATGTTTTCCACAGATTGCCTATTTAACGCAAAATTTTTAAATAAAAATTCTAAAATTTTTAGAGCTTTATAATCTTGTATGTTTGTGTGTGCAGGAGCATGTGTTTGCATGTGTGATGTATTTGTGTGGGAGGGCATGTTTGTGGTGTGCAGGTGTGTGGTGGGTATGTGTTCATGGATTCTGCAAGTGTTTGGATGGAGAGGTCAATGGACAACTTTGAATATCACCTCTTATTACTGTCCCATTGTTCATTTGTTCTGAGATAGGATCTCCCTGGTCTGGGACTCACCAACTAGGCCTGTGGGTTTGAGAGCTCTGTCTGTTCCCAGCACTGAGATTACACATGCTGTGAGAGTGTAACTGGTCCTGGAAATATCCAGGTAGCTTCCAACAGGTGAAACATAAAGTTATCATGTGAAATCTGTCAGGATTTCCTCTCCTAAACACATACTCCAAGAAAAATGAAGACTCGCATGTAGAGGAAAGTGTTGTTTCCCTAATTGATTCTTGATTGTGTCAATAAAAAAGGTGGAAGTCGATTGCTGGACAAAAGGAAAAAGGTGGGACTTCCAGGTCCCAGGGAAAAGGGAAGGGACACATGAAAAGGAGAGATTTCAGGCCAGGCTTTGAAACGGGTAGGAAGCTACAGCCATGTAAGGTCTTGGGGCACCTAGAGTTTGAAGCTTCCGTGCAAGGTAGGTTGGGGGAGCTAGCTGATAGGGCAGGAAATTCTTCACCCAGCCATTGAGTTATCTGGCTAGTTTTAAAATAATAAGACTGTCTATAGTGTTTTCCATCTGCAGAGCTAAGGTGGGCAGAAGGAGAAAGAGGGCAGTCAGGGCTGTTGGTGGTGATTTGGCAAAGCTAGCCAGGAGGGGATGGGGGAGCAATCGCAGCTCTCAGGAAAACCAGCCTGCTGGCCATTGGCAGAGCTGAGTGAGAAAGATAAAGATAAACCAGGAGAGGTTGGGCGTGGGCTGCAGCACCAGGCGAGAAGGAAGCATGTTTTAAAAATAGCACACAACACAACACTTGCATGTACACAAAACCTGTGCACCAGCGTTAATAGCACACAACACTTGCATGTACACAAAAACCTGTGCACCAATGTTAATAGCAGGAATATTCATATTAGCAAAAAACAACCCAGCCCTAGTGTCTCTCTTTTGCTAGACTGAGTAATAAACTGGATAAACAGAATGTGGTATATCCACCCATGGAATATTACTTGGCATATTGACTCATGATACAACATCAGTGAACCCTCAAAGCTCACTAAGTGAAAGGAACTAATTGGAATAAAGGACCATGTGTTGTCTGAATCCACAAGTGAATCAGCAGACACAAACAAGATGGGTGGTTGCGTAGGATTTGATAAATAATGGAAATGGTTTAGGGGAAAGGAGAGACAAAAAGCATTATTGTTAATAGTTGCACATTTCTGTGAGTACAGAAAAAATTATTGAAATGTATATTTTAGATGGATGAACTCTGTGGTATATGAATTAGATGTCACTGAGCTTCCTATCATAAAGAATATCATAGAGCTGGGAGCTGGCTCGTGTGTGATGTGTATGCCAGGGACTTGAATTTGAATCCCCAGCAGCCAGGTGCAGTGACACATATCTGAAACCCCAATGATATGGGGACAAGGACAGAGACAAGATGACCTCTGGCACTTGATGGACAACCAGTCTGTCTAAAACACCTGAACTCCAGGTTCAGGGAGAGTCTCAAAAAAGTATATCAAGAGTGAATGAGAAAGACACCTGGCATTGACTTCTGGTTTGAGCACACACACACACACACACACACACACAGACATATACACTTACATGAACATGCATGTACAATACAGTCTTATGTGAATATGCATATATAACACATACACTCTTACATGAACATACATGCTATAGCAAACACACACTCACAAGTGAGAAAACTCTACACTATTATACCACACATTTTGCCCATCACTGGAGATATAATTAAGACTGGCTCATTCTCTGCCTAGTGCAGGTATGTGTGTATATGTGCACATCCGTGTGTGTATGCACGCAATTATTATTAATTATCATTGGAAGTTTAGATTGCTTCCTAAATGTCCTGATTCTGAATGACACTGGTACGCACTCCTAGGCTTCTGACACCATTCTCTTTCACTCTTTCCTTAAGAGTTTCCCAGTGACATTGCTCACATATGAATTTACTGATGTTTGCTGTAGTTTTGGATCCTTCCCATCTCCCCCAGAGCCCATGTGCTGAAGCGGAGATCTAAGTGGAGCTAGGTCACTGGGGATGTGTGCCTGACCCTAACTCTTCCATTCCCTGCTACTGTGAGGTGAGATGCTCTGCTTCCCCACCAGGCTGGGCTTCTCTGTTCTGCCTCATCACAGACCCTAGGTGGATCAAGCACCAGCATGGCTTAAAATAACAAACCTAAATAAACCTTTCTTCTATTTAAGTTGGTCCCATCAGATGTTTGCCATAGCTGTGGAAAGCTGACAGACGCACTGTCCAAATGCCTTCCTACGTCTTTCTGTGAATTCGTACTTCCGACACAACGTTTGATAGCAATGTTATTAGTTGGTGCTTCTGGGGGAAAGCAGCCTGCAGTCCATTGCGCACAGTCTGGCTTCCTAGCTTCCTGGTCAAAGACACAATTTCTTCCAGCGTTTCCAAAACGGAGGAAACTTTGAATTGAGGAGTGTAAGAATTCCCTCCCCTCCCACTCCATCTGTCCCTAAGCCTTCAACCTCACACAGTGCTTAAAGTGAAGCGAGAATGCCCAAACAAGAATGCAAGAATGCGTGGCCTTTGAAATGGAGATCGAAGGGCATTGTTCTTGCGAGGAAGGGTTGAAAAGCTCAATTAGCGAGCTGAGTTTAGGAGGAGGGCAGGTTCCATGAGATGAGCATCACAGGCAGGCACAGCCACCTCTCTGCCCCACTGTTTACTGAGGCAGTGTCTCTCCCTGATCCCAGAGCTTGCGGATTTGGCTCGTCTAGCGAGCTGGCTTGATCCAGGGATCCTCTGTCCCTGCCTATCGAGCAGTGAGTGGGATTATGGACATACCACTATACACACCCATTTCCAAACTCCAGTCCTCTCATTTGTGTGACGGCACTTCATCCCCTGAGCCTCCTCAGCACCTTGCTTTATTTTCTTGCCTTTTTTAGATGAAGTCTCACCATGTAGCCCAGACTGGCCTCACAATCACAGCAGTGAGGAAAACACAAAACAGACCTAAACAGAACTCGACGCCCCTCCATCCCAGACTCAGGCGCCAGCCTGAATAAAGTTCCTCTAGGCC
Organism: Mastomys coucha; assembly: GCF_008632895.1. Classification (NCBI taxonomy): domain Eukaryota; kingdom Metazoa; phylum Chordata; class Mammalia; order Rodentia; family Muridae; genus Mastomys; species Mastomys coucha. The sequence continues at coordinate 99,617,689 of NW_022196900.1, forward strand.
TTGAGTTTTGGGCCATTTCCAACTGCAGTCAATCCATTCCTAATGCGTTCTCTCATTTTTTCCCTCGCGTGAGGAAAACCAGCGTTAAAGTAACAATCTAGAATCTGGGAGCTCCACCCTCCACCGCTTTGTGTGGCTTCACCTGACCAAGCTGTTTTCCCCATCTGCCGCAGGCATTAGAGAAAGCCCCACCCGCTAATGTGGTCCAGAGAAGCCCAGGCCTGCAATAATCGCTGCCCATTCACAACTGTGGCAACGCACAGCTTCTCCCGCGGTCTGCCTAGTCACTCGTGGTCACCGCACACTTTGATGTGGATCCTTTTGGAGCAGGAAAGCTCCATGCTTAGCTGCCCTGACCTCCCCTGCCCTTCCCACTGGAGATGAAAGCTCTACAGTCAGCAGAGATTAAGACCTCTTGTTTTGTCACAGGTTCAAATTCACTTAGGTTCCCTGCCGCTTTGCATGTTTCCCATGGTTCACCTTTGCGCTGTGTCTTTGTGGCAGTCTATACAAGACCTTGGTGGGTCTAAGTCAGTAGCAGATTCTTTGACACTGCCCACCCCACCCTCAGCCCCGCCCCCAGGAAATGAGGTGTAAGCTGCCCCTCTTTGAACCTGGGAAGGTTTGAGACTGTATCAGCCAGCAGACCATATTTACGCAAAATGACACTAAAGGACTTGTAAGTTCACCCCGAAATTTTTATAGGGGTTCTTGAGATTGAACTGAGGACCTAGCACTTTCGAGGAATAGATTTGACTGGCTGAGCCATCATCTCCACCCTCCCTATTGACTTTAACTCCTTTTTTTTTTTTAACTTCAATCAATCAGTTCCTAACGAGTTCTCTCATTTTTCCCTTTGTGTGAAGAAAAGCCATCCTTAAAGTAACAGTCTAGAATCTGTCCACTCCGGAGCTCCACCCTCCACCTCTTTGTGTGGGAGCTCCACCCTCCATCTCTTTGTGTGGCTTTGCCTGACCAAGCTGTTTTCCTCATCTGATTGATTCTTTCTTTTTTTTCAAATATTTATTTATTTATTTATTTATTATAGTAAGTACATTGTAGCTGTCTTCAGACACCCCAGAAGAGGGCATTAGATCTCATTACAGATGGTTGTGAGCCACCATGTGGTTGCTGGGATTTGAACTCAGGACCTTCGGAAGAACAGTCAGTGCTCTCAACCGCTGAGCCATCACTCCAGCCCATCGATTCTACTTTCTTAGTGACATCTCTCACTTTTGTTTTCTTGGATGGATAAACCCCTATTACATTGAAGTCTGTGTTAGGAAATCCCAACATTGTGATACCTCACATATCTTTTTCTTGTAATTTTCAGTCATTTTGCTCCTTTTCCTGACATATGAGGCAATTTGCTAAATCCTAGACATTGTAAAGCTAAGAAATCGCCCAGGTTCTAGCTGGAACTGTTGAAACATTTGCCCAACCCTTTAGCCAAGCGCGGTGATGCAAACATATAATCCCAGCAGCAGGGAGCAGGGACAGCAGATTCTTGGGGCAGCCTGGTGAGCTGGCCTAGCTTCCTGGGTGAGTGTCAGGCTGGCAAAGGGCCCATCACCTCTCTAAGTGAAAGGTACTTGATGAACTGCTCTCAGGTTGTCAGGTTGCTCAGCATTTAAGAGCACTGACTGCTCTTCCAGAGGTCCTGAGTTCAATTCCTAGCAACCACAAACTAGCTCATAACGACCTATAATAAGATCTGGTGCCCTCTTCTGGCCCGCAGGCATACATGCAGGCAGAAAGCTGTATGCTGTATACATAAATAAGTATTTTTAAAAATCATTGTATATGTGTATGTGTGTGCAGTACCCACAAAGACCAGAGGGGGGCGTCAGATCCTTGGAAATGAAATAATAGGCATTTGTGAGCCTCTTAGTATAGGTGCTGGGATCTGAACTCCATTTTAAGTGTGAGAAACTGAGGCACAAAGTGTTTAGATTATTTCACCTCCTCTCGGATCCTTGCCAACAAAGGAGAACCAGCCTGCCTTTCTGAGGTTGGAAACTGATGAATAATTCATAAGACAGGAAGGCTCTCAGCTCCACTCAGCCTTGGCTCAATCGGCTCCACAGCCCTACAGAGATGAAGAAAAATATTTTCCTAGTGCAGTAAGTGTGGTTCAGAGAGAGGATTCATTTGATAAGATGCTGTTTAAACATATACATTTCTCTGCCCAGCACTGCACTTAGAGCGGAAGGTGATGCCTAATAGAAGAGAGATTCTTTAATCTCTCCTCGTGCTGACTTCCTAAATCTAAAACACACACACCGCTTGCCTCTAACATACTCTGGAAGATTGGTGGATGTTGCCACACACTCACCTCTTCTTAAGTGTCTGTCCTTTACAGAGGCATCTGTTATTGACTGTAATGGCATGAGCCAGAACAAGCTCATTGATATTCACGTAGATATAACCATCACTTCCACAGGTGTCCCGGCACAATGTACGATTGCCTAATGAACCCTTAAAATAAAATGCTGCCAATGAGGACCAAGTTTTGCTTCCCCTATAAAGAAAATGAACCCCATCAGGCTGGCAAACAGGAGCAGCAGCAGCCTCAATATTTTTTAATGTGATGGCTTTCTTACTGCAGTTTCTGCAGGGAATAATATATAGAGAAACGATGTTTCTCTTTTGTGATTACATTACCATATGGAGTAATTTTTCATGACAGGGAGGTCATTCCACGGGATGAGTTCTTCCACAGTAAGATGGAAGCCCAGTTTTGTGACAGCCAAGGACAGATTGACTTATTAAAATCATTACATTACAGATTTTTTTATTAGTCTGCTCGCATTTGCTCTCTGGAAAGATCAAAAGCACAGGCGCGTCTGAAGAGCCCATCAGGAAACAGGGAAGGTAGAATTAGACAGAATGGTCATTATCACGAATGTGGAAATCATCTGGAAAGCTGGATTCAAGAGGGCAACTGTTAGGAGTCTCCTGAGCACAGAATTCAGAGAGCAGGCGGGATAGGAGGGGTGAGCATCAGAGTGGGGGGACCAGCCCCGTATGATAAATAGCGGAAGGTTTAGGAAAAGCGCCTAGGCATCTGAACTTAAGGCAAGCTTTGATGCTTTGAACAAAGTCAGCTGTCCTGGACCACAAAGGGGGTGTGGGGAGCTGGCTCAGCATCACGGAGCTTCCAAGCACTCTCTTTACTTTTCTTCAAAACCCCTGTTAAAGGGTCGTGTTTGACATGTGTATACCGATGCTCACCTGCTTGGATGCATTCACTGCTGCCTTCATCCTTCATTCATTCTTTCACTGAGCAAACCTTTGCTGACTCTGTCCGTATGCAAGGACCAGAAAAGGATCCACAGCATGATTTATGTTCACAAGTAGTCCCTGGTCTGGTAGGAGAGATGAGTAAAGCTGATACTGAGAGGAATCCCGTAGAAGGGGAAGGAGTGTCCATTCCATCCACCAGTGCTTAGTGAGAATCTACCGTGCCCCAAGCTGTGTGTGCAGCACTGGGATAGGAAAGGCCTGTAGGGTATCTGGAGTGTCTGGAAGGCAGATGCAGGCTAAACAAGGTGGAAACTGTGGTTCAGCTTGGAAAGGCAGTGCAGCAAGAAATTCGCTCGTCATCCTGATCTGCACGTATGGCTCTGATTCCAGACGGGAGACTGGACCCCGGAAGGATCATCCCCAAGCCAATGGTATCTCGAGCTCCATTACGACTCAGAGATGCGTTGAGCACAGACACTTGTCCTATGCTGGTGTGGATGTTTACCTAACAGTGATGGGTTCTAAACGGGTCTTGACTTACCATATATGGGATCAGAAGGCACCTAGTACCGCTTCCTGCTTTTAACAAATGGCAGGAAGTGACCAGACATGATCAACACACACACACACACACACACACACACACACACACACACACACACGGAGTACTAGAGGGATGTCTCAACTGGGAAAGTGCCTGCTGTGTGAGCGTGAGGACCTGAGTTTGGATCCCCATCATCCATGTTAGAAAAAGAAAAGAAAAAGTTCATTTGTTCATGCCCGCAATTCCAGAACTGGGAAGGCAGACAGGAGAGACAGGAGGTTCCATCTCACTAGCCAGCAAGTTTGGCCCTTTATCCTTTAATGCCAGGGTCAGTGAGAGACTCTATCTTAAAGAATAAGATGATGGGCCAAAAGGTGGATCAATGAATTAAGGGGCTTGGTGCCAAGATTGAAGACCAGAGTTCAATCCCTGGAACCCACGTGGTGGAAGGAGAGCATTGTTTCCCTCAAGTTGTCTTCTGACCTCCACTTATGTGTACACATAGAGACAGACAGACAGACACACACACACACACACACACACACAGAGAGAGAGAGAGAGAGAGAGAAAGAGAGAGAGAGAGAGGGAGAGAGAGAGAGAGAGAGAGAGAGAGATGGGCAGCTGACTCGGCCACTGCCCTGAAGCAGACTGCCACCTGCTCTTTGTTGCAGTTCCCTCCTGCAAAATTCTAAGACCTGCTTTTCTCATCCCTATGAGGCCCAAAGCTAGCACAGTGCCTGGACCACAGAAGGTGGCCGATAAATAGACATTAACTGTTGACAGAAATGTAAATTAGTGTGGCTGTGGTGAGAATCCGTTTGGAGGTTCCTCTAAAAGGCAAAAGGAAAAGGACTGCCAGGTTGGGGAATGTTACTCAGTTGACAGTGTGTTGGTTGAACATGCAAGGGCAAGGAGTCCTAGGATCCATTCCTAGCGCCGCAGAAACCTGGTATAGTCCTGGGCAAGCCTTTAAACCTACTGAATGGGAGGAGGAATTGAGAGGCTTAAAAGCTCATGCCGCAGTGGATGGCCTCACACCCAAGCGCATACCTGTGGGCATTAGTAATCGGACTCAGAGGACTGTACAGGAAAAAGATTTGAGAAGGTGAAGTTGGGAGCTAGGTGTGGGAGTGTGGACCAGGGATAGCTGGAGAGGGAAGATGGGAGGTGGATGTGATATTTCATTATGTGCATGTGTGAAATTCTCAAACAACATTTTTACATAGCTCAACGTCACCCTTGCCTACACATCAAGTCACAGACCAGCCTGGAACACATCTACACACAAAGAACTACCTAGGTCCCACAATTGGTCTGTCTGTGCACCCAAATGAAATGAAGCCCGTGTGTTAAAGAATCCTCGAGTTCCCTCCAGCCCCGTGCACAACAGCCAAGATTCAGAACAACCCTAAGGATGCGCCCATGGATGCACGGATGAGAAAAGTCTGTGTGCGCACACAATGGAAATCCCCTCAGCCCTTCAAAGGAATGAAACCCTGTCATTTGCAATAGTGAGGACTGGACCAGCCTGGAGGACACTGCCCTAGGTGACATAAACCAGGTGTGAACCTCACAACCTCATGACACATGTGAAATCTAAAAAAAAATTTCAAATTCATGGAAACCAAGAGCAGAAGAGAGGTGGTGCTTGTGGGATCCAAAAAGAACATGAGAACCCTGTCGTGATGCAAGAAATTCCAGCTAGAGGAGAGGAGCCTTTGAAATAAATAGCAGTGTGATGTCTACCTTTAACAGTTAACAACATTGTGAATATATATCAAAACTGCTAAGAGGGAGAATTTGAAATCTTCACACCACAAAAAAGAAAAAAAAAACATAATTATGGGAGGTGATATTTTAATTAGCCTAATTTAATTATTCTATAACGCATGTGTACCAAAACACAACAGATACAAATATCAGTAACCAATAAAGGCTAAAATATTAGTACTTAAGTAAATGTGTAATGAATGACCAGATGGCACTGCTGGGGTAAGGAGTGTCCTGAAGACAGCTGACACATGCTCTAGTGCAATTGTTCTCAACCTGTAGGTCGTGACCCCCGGGGAGGGGTGTGTCAAATGTCCCTTTTCACAGAGTCACCTAAGACCATTCTCCATATCAGATATTTACATTATGATTCATAATGGTAGCAAAATTACAGTTATGAATTGGCAATGAAAATAATTTTCTGGTTGGGGTCACTACACCATAAGGAACTATATTAAAGGGCGGCAGCATTAGGAAGGATAAGGGCTACTACTCTATAGCCAATGGCAACAGTGGGGACAGGAAGGTGTGGAAAAAGTCAACATGCTAGTCTGGGATTGCCCCAATCCTAAAGTTATTTTCATTGCTATTTCATAACTGTAATTCAGCTACTGTTTCGAATGTTACTGTAAATATGTGTGTTTTCCGAAAGGAATTGAGGCCCACCAGTTGACAATTGCTGTTCTATATAATCTAGGGTGCCATCTTCATCTCAGATCCTTAATAACAGCAACAAAGACCCCCTTCTCCAAATACGATCACGCCCCAGGCTCTGTGATAGCTTGAACTTCATGAGGTGGGCTCAGGGGGTGGGACTGGTAAGATGGCTCAGCACTTAAGAGCACTCATTGGTCTTGCAGAAGAGTTGGGTTCAATCTCCAATCCCCAAATTAGGCAGCTCACAACTGCTGGTAACTCCAGCTCCAGCAGGGGTGGGCAGTGCAGATACAACATCCACAGCTTCGTTGGGCGTCTGCATTCACATGCGTCTGCCTACACACAGACACACAATTAAAATGAAATCCTTTAAAAAAGAGAGGTGAGCGTGAGGCAACCCGTGGCAAGTGGCATCTATGAGTTTGATCTATGAATTACAAACATTTCCCTATACTGATATGATTGGCTTTCTGAACCTAGACTGTTGGTCTAAGCAATGTGGTCTATTTCCAACACCTGCCTTTCTCCTAGGTCTGGAGTGCATGATAAGCAGAGGCTGCCTACAGAACCAGACCTCATAAGACTCCAACCCCGGGTCTCTGGATCAGTTATTTTTCTGTCGCTTCAGGAAAACAACATGACCAAAACAACTCACAAAAACAAGCATCTCACTGAGCTTACGGTTTTAGAGGGGTTGAGTCCATGATGGCAGAGCAAAGGCGCAGCAGCATGAACAGCCAAGAGCTCGTACCTCAAGCTATAAGTAGAAGCACAGGGAACACTGGGAATGGCAAGAATCTTTTAAAACCTCTAAGCTTGATCTCTTTGACATAGTTCCTCCAACAAGGCCACACCTCCTAATCTTTACCCCCTATGCAGCCACTAACCAGGGACCAAATATTCAAACACCTGAGAATTATGGGAGACATTGTTAGCATCAGGACATCCAAAGCCTGTGGCAATGCATGGGCGGGTCCACAGACCTGTTGCCAGGGCAACAGCCACCATATTCCCAGAATCCATTGGGCTCACCTCCCACCTTTACCTGTGGCCATACGTCACAACCCATATATATACGGGGAACATTCCTCCATCTCTCTCCCCCTCTTCCCTTTCCGCGCCACTACCACCCCTCTCAATTAAACCTCTTACACGTGGAACTGTTTGGGCCTAGTGTGGTATGTTCTGACGTGATCCGCCGTTCTAACACATCAGACATGTTCGTCAAACGGCCACAGTCTCCCAGTGAGTGTCCCAGATAGACACATCTCACACAGGAGCCCAAAGCTCCATGCTAGAGTAACTGAGTGCAGCCTGTGAGACCCCCCTCCAGGAGGGGTTCTGACCCCAGCCTTTGCTCCTACATCTTGTCCTCTTCTGATTTTATACCTAATGTTCATCCTGGAATGAGTCCTATATACCAGACCAGTACCTGACCCACAGCAGACAATACTAATTGCTTAAATGACAATTCTTAGACTCATGTCCTAAACACTGGCTCAGCACCGGCATTTGACCTTGAAGACAGAGAACAGTAGGAGGTTGTACTTAGCCAAACTCTTGGCTTGGGGCTAGGATTGTATACCAGCCACTTTTCTCAGTGCTGTGAAAAAAACACCAGGCAAGAAGCAGCTTATGGAAGGGAGAGGTTATTTAGGGTCACAGTTTGAGGTGTGGTCTATCATAGTGGAAAAGGCATGGTGACAGGTGGTGGCAAGCATCTGCAGCCAGGGCTCCTCACCTTCCTTTGTCTTGGTAGAAAAGGAAGCAGAGAGCAGAGACGAAGGGAAGCCAGATTCTACAACCCCAAGGCCCACCCCCAGTGCTCCACTTCCTCCAATAAGATTCACTTTCTAAAGGTTCCGCAACCTTCCAAACCAGTGCTGTGGGCCGAGTGTTCAAACACAGACTGATGAGGGACAGTTAACGCTCAAACCATGACAAGCTATAACTCTGCTAGAGTGTTCACCTAGAATGTGCAAAGCCCTGGGTTCTATCTCCAGTACCACGAAAATGTGTGCGTGTATGTTTGTGTGTGTGTGTGCGCGCGTGTGTGTGTGTGTGCACATGTGTGTGTGCGTGTGTGTGTGTGTGTGCGCGTGTGTGTGCGCGCATGTGTGTGTGCGTGTGTGTGTG
>NW_022196900.1:99626543-99635175 GCF_008632895.1 Mastomys coucha
GTGTGTGTGCGTGTGCGTGCGTGTGTGTGCGCGTGTGTGTGCATGTGTGTGCGTGCGTGTGTGTGTGTGTGTGTGTGTGTGTGTGTTTCTAAGTGATAGCTGGAGCCTAGAGAAGGGAAGTGACTTTTCTACAGACACACAGTGAGCCAGTGAAAGAGCTGAGAGCGTTATCATCTGCCTCTGCTGAGAGCGATACATCTGCAATGTATCCTACTTGGAGGCTGTAAGAGAGTCAGGGGCCTGAGGTCTGCTCTCTGCACACACTGGCTGGTTAGTGAAGATTCCCGGCCCAGTGGGGACTTGAGAACCTCTGGCCACTGTAGAGCACATGAGTCCCACATGATTACAGATAAACATGGAAAAAATTAAGAACATTAAACTCTCAGAGTTGTCTCTTCAACAACAGACATGTATAACCTGTTTTCTTCCCAGAAGGCTGGGAGTGGATATAGGCATAGCCCAGTGACCCGTGCTATCTGTAGGGCCAGGTCACACCTGACTCTCCCAGACTCAGTTTGTCCCAGACCCTTTCTCCCTAGTCTTCTATCTTGAGCACTGTTTCTCAGTTAATTGAAGCCATCCTTGGGAAGTCAGTTCCGACATTATAAGGTGCTACATCCCATCATCTAGATGCAGGGAATACAGACTGCATCCTATGGAAAGCTGAACCCAGTGGAGCCAGCCCAAGAGAAAGGCCACTTGTGTTTCTGGTCACAGAGCTAAAGATTCAGCACTATCCAGACACCACTTCCATGAACCCCCACAGCACCAGGAGGAGCCTGCGAGAGCCAGAGGGATCTGAACACTTCACTATCCAAGGTAATGCAACGGAAGCAGAAAATCCATAAGTATTCTATTTCTTATTTTGAATGTCAATCTCTTAAAAAAGAAGAAGAGGAAGAAGAAGAGGAAGAAGAAGAGGAAGAAGAAGAAGAGGAAGAGGAAGAGGAAGAGGAAGAAGAAGAAGAAGAAGAAGACGAAGAAGAAGAAGAAGAAGAAGAAGAAGAAGAAGAAGAAGAAGAAGAAGAAGAAGAAGAAGAAGAAGAAGAAGAAGAAGAAGAAGAAGAAGAAGAAGAAGCCATCCTTACAGGAGATATCCATCACATGTACTTCACAAATGGAACAGAGGTGGTGGCTGGGAGCTTGGTGACCTCCGAGCTATCTGTGTAGGACTGAGACCACACCAGATCTTCCCCTCATCCCTTAAGATAACACAGATTGCCCATCTACGGACCCTTCTTTATGGAAGAAGTCATGCGTACTTTGAAGAGTTTCGATGTAACCATGCCTCAAGCTGTATTGTGCACGTGGGACTGAGGTCACTGTTACCAGGAAACTTCTTTGCAACTTTGCACTGTACTTAAATATTTGTACCTAAAATAAACAGCAAGGGGTCAGACCCTAGAATTCTGAAGTGAGACCAGGGACTGAGCTGTGTTGAACTGGCTTTCTTTCTTGCTTCACACAAATGGTTACTCTGCTGGCCAAGTGTGCAGAATGCCCCCACCTACTGCCCCAGGCCATAGTAGCATAAATACCTAAGCAGAGAAATGGCTCAGCTGCTGGGCTGCTGGCCACTGGCAGACAGCTGATCTCCTTCTAACCCCACAGGGGAATTTGAGGATGCCCCCTTCTCTTCCAGATAGGATGCTATGAATTGGTAATTTGTCATACAACTCTTCAGTGAGCATCATGAGTCACATCAATTACTGGAATGTTCTTCTTTTAAAAACAGGGTCTTGGGCTGGAGAGATGCCTCAGCCATTAAAATAAACAAATAAAAGGCTAGGCTCACAACTACTGGCCTTGAACTCCTAGGTTTGAGCAGTACTCCTGAGTAGCTGAGACTGTGGGCGTTTGTCGCCATGTCCAGCTTACTAGAATGCTGTATTTCTCTTCCGTGCATGTTTTGTCTACTCTGAGGTAGCGCATGACAAGTGTCTCCAATGACGTGGCTTTGGAAGTCAAGATTTATGAAACTCTCCCAGGTAAGACAAAACTAAAAACTCAAAAGACATCCAGGGGACCTGGGTCCTTAAGTGGAAGAATACAGTAGGACTTGGAGTGGAAACTGAGGCATGTCACAAATGACTGACAGGGTGCCTCAGGCCCATGTTGAGATGCCTCTGAAATGTGGTAGGGCCACTGTATCAGAAGCCCCAAGTATGGATCTCAGTTGCTTATTCTTTGAGCCATAACCATAGGCTTTGTGTACAGACTAATTCCCATTACGTTCTCAGCCCTGTCACTTTCTGAAGCTTACACAATACAGTAGAGGAAGAAGAGCTGACTCCAAAATGGCATGCGGTTCCAGTATATATATTCTCATATTCATCCCTTTCCTCTCTCCTCACATGGTCCAGACTAGCCTCAAACTCATTAAGTAGCCAAGGATAACCTGGATTGAACTGTTGACTCTCCAGCCTCCATCTCCCAAGTGCTGGGAATAAGGTATGCACCATCATACATACCTCGTTATGGAGCATTGGAGTGGGAACCCAGGGCTTCATATGGGGCCCGCAAGCACTCTACCCAATGACCTACATCCCTACCCTTCATTCTCTTTAACAATTGAATCATTGTATCTCTGCATGGCCACAGAGCATGCCCAAGCTAGCCTGGTAGAAGGACAGTTAGAAAAGTACCAGAGATCTGAGTTGTTCTCTGGCCTGAGTGCCCCATGTCAGATACCAATAGTCAATACCGCAGCATGAGAGGGTCAATGCGGAGCAGAAGAACCTCCCTGTTGAGCCCATCTAAGTCTCTCTCCAAAGGGAGCTGGGCAAATGTGTAGTGTGCCTGTGCCATGCCTGCAAAGGCACAGTGGTTTACCATGACAGATAACTGATGCATAAAATATGCCACTCTTCTGTTAATAGGATCTAAGTCACAAGTCTGAATAAGTCACTGCTATTTCCAGTTGTCATTGCCATGTGAGTGAGAAACGCTTTATGCCTGAGAGTCTTTTCTTTGTGATTGAGTATTTTGATTGGCTTAGACAGAATCGACAACCCCGGGAGGCCTGGGATGACATATTGTAGGTAAAGATTAGATGCAGCAGGTGTGGAGGAGGTGAGAGTGGGGTGGAGCCCTGTGCCTTCTGTCCCTCCAGGAAAGCTATTGGTAGGACTGGGTATGGGGACAGGGATGGGGGGAGGTGGGAAGCTGGGGAGGTGGCTGTTTTTAAAGCGTTAGCTGTTCAAGCATGAGTTTTTAAAAGTGTTTGTTATTTAAGCATAAGGAACTGAGTTCAGATTCCCATAATTCACAAAGAAGACAGGTACAGACATATACTCTGTAATCACAGCACTGTTGAGACAGACAAGTGTGTCCCTGAAACTCACTGGCCAGCCCCTCTAGCCTGTCAGTAAGCTCCAGGTGCAGTGAGAAACCCTATATCAATCAATCAATAAGTGAATTGATCAATCAATTAATCAATAAATAAGTAAATAGGCGGAGGGAGATTGAGGAAAACATCTGACATTAACCTCTAGTTTCCATATGGAGTTCACACACTTTTGGACACCTACACACGTCAAGAGTTAACACAGAATCACCTTAAAGGGTCATCTCATTCATGCCACTGCCTTTAAGCTGCACCACACACACCCACTCCATCACAGACAGACCCTAGCAGATTCCCCTACTCATTCAGAGTCCCCTGCCTTGTTATTCTTGACTTAAGGCCCAGGAGTCACACTCTATGAGCCCAGCAGTATGGTCACAGGCATGGGATTCGGCAACATCCCATGCTCCCCAACCCCCATGAAGCAAAGATAACAACCACATGTGCTTCTGGCGCTATCATTGGATCCATGAGGTGGGGACACGCTCACCACAGTGCCCGTCTCCAGCCACCCTGAACCACAGTGGTTTCCATCCACCCTGTCAGTGTTCCTCACTAATCTTTAAAGCCTGCATCATTCGCTGACAGGCCTCGCTTGCTGCCATCGCAGAGAGATCTGAAGCAGATGGCCTTCTGAATATTCCTTCTGCTGAAAACTAAAAATACAATTATTTGGCCTTTCAGCCTCTTTTTTTTTCTTTATTTCTCTAAATAAAGTATTCTAGGAGTCTGGGTTGAGAGAGAGGAGCACACAGGAGTGTGAATGCACTCACTACACTAGAAAAGAACACAAGTTTCTACGAAGCAAGCTTCCATCAGGGCTGTAAGTTACCTACTGAACCTTCTCACTCACCCTCCTGCTGTGTGTCTTCAGGCAAGCTACTTACCCACTCTCAACCATGTTTTCTACTTCTACAAGGCTAGCTGCTTTCCTCGTGGGGTCCTTTGAAAAAGTAATTGGGATTCGCTATTATTGGTCTCCATATCTAAATCCGAGAGACAGTCTAGAGTTCCGGAATTACATGAGTCCCATCTAAAGGCAATCATCTTGTGGTATTATAGCTTTGGACATCCATCTCTGCCACCCTCTCTCCCCCAGGTAAAAGCTGACACCCTGTGGGACTCACTGGGTGGGATCCGAGCCAAGGTCTGAAGGACATAAGGAATGATGTTCCGAGAATGCTGGGGACGATGGTGTACAGTTCCCAAGAAAGGAGCAAGCTCAGCACAACCGCTGCTTGACAGGAGGACAGGGGGACGGACAGACTGATTAGGGATGAACAGAGGGAAGGAGAATGAGGAGGCTCTGGGGCGGGCGGGACAGGGAGAGATCAGCTCAGGTTGCTGAGGAAGATGGGGACGCTAGGGGGCGACAGAGCTGAGGAAAGACAAGGGCGGAAGTGCGGCTGAGGCTTGTGGGGTCAAAGGTGGACAAACAGAAGAACAGTGAACCCGAGTGCTGTATGGATCCGAGCAGAAGGATCCGGGCAGTTACTCTCCACCCTATCAAAGACCCGTGCTAATATGCAAAGCCTTGAGAAAGGTGGCGGCTATGAGGTATTGAGAAAGGACCGAATGTTGACTGTCCTTTGAAGAAGAGCCAGCAGGACTTTTATCATAGGATATGGAGTAGGGCAGAAGGCAAGGGCTCTAGGCCACCAAGGGTAGTGGCCTGAGTATTAACACCCGGGGACTCTGCCATTCAACTGAAACATCCCTCTTCCGATTCTCTAGCTGCCTCTCTTCCTCTCCAGGTCCCTGCTCTGGTGGAAGCATCCATAAACAGCTGTTTCGCAATGCTTCCTGAGGCCCTTAAATTTGTTTTCTCAATCACGAATTTCCCAATTTGATGCAGCTGATATTTACACACTCAGTTGTTGTCTGTCTCCCCGTGGGAATTTGCAGAGCACCATCACAAACCACAACTATGTGGCCAAAACAGCTCTGGAGGCTGCAAGTTCAAGAGCTAGGTGTCAGGTTCGGTCACTTCTGAGGGCCATGAGGGAGAATCTCTCCAAGGGCACCTGTGGTCCACTGGCAATGCCTGGCACCCAGTAGCCTATAGAATTATCACCGGATCTCTGCTCTCGACTTTACATGCCCTCTCCCTGGGTGCATGTCTGTACCTAAATGACCTCTTTCCCTTTTTTAAAACATTTATTGTGGGCAAGTGGACCGTGCCACCAGACGGAAGATCTGGTAAGGTTCAAGCAGGTTCAAGACCTCAAGAATTCCCCTAATTGAAAAACAACAGGCATTAGAACCATCTCCTGGACAGGCTCTACCTGTCCTGGAACAGGTAACCAGGACACCCCATTGAGAGGGCCATGACAACCTGTCACATAGGGATTCTTTCCCATGTAAACAAAGCAGCCCCAATACCTCAGACTAAGCCAATGGGAAGCATCTACCCCGATCCCACCTTACCCCCAAAAATGTTTATGAGGCCCCATCCACATGGAATAACATGCCTGAGTTATTTCACCAAGAACTGTCTGAGGGTGGTTGCTTTATTCAACTAGAACACTTCAGGGAAGAATTTTCTCTCCTGAAGCATTCATCGTTGGACCTCAGCACCGCCCAGCAGGCCCCCGCAGCCCATCACTGTTGCTGCCATTCGCACCATGGCTGGTAGCCAAAGAAATCCAGTTTCCTGCCTAGCCCTGACTTCCCTTCGGACAGCTGTAACACTGGCCATTTCAAGCCAGGCCAGAACCCCTCGGAACCTTTTGATTCGGCAAGACTAGGGATCCTCAGTTTATACCCTGACTCCCCTGAGCACACAGCCCAATAATTTATCTCTGTGAGTGCCCATGCTCATGTATACTCTTACAAGGTCCGTGTGAGTGCACATGAGCATTCATCTGCACGTCTGTGCATGTGTGTGCACGCGTGTAGCTGCCAGGACACTCGCATGGAGATCAGATGACAGCCTCTGGTAGATCATCATTTTCCACCTTGTTTGAGTCAGGGCCTCTTTGTTGCTTTTCTGGGACTAGTGGCCCAGAGCATCTGAGATTCCTTGCCTGTCATCCCTACCCAAGGGGCACTGGGATCATGGGCCTTACTCTACTTCCTTCAGCCTTCAGGTAATCTGGGGATTTGAACTCAGGTCCTCATGCTCGCACAGCAAGCACTTTTCCCACTGATCCATCTTCTCAGCCCTTCTCCTCCTTTAAGGATATTATTAATAGTCCAGTGTGAGGCTATTAATAGCCTCATCTTAACTTAAATAACTGAATCTGCCGTGATCCTCTTTTTGAAGTAAGCTTGCATTCTGAAGTCCTTGGGATTTGAGCTTTGGCACATGACTTTTCCAGGGGTACATGCCAACCCACATCTTCCAGCTAGAACAGTGGTCCTCAACCTGTGTGTTATAACCCCTTCAGGGGTTGAATGACCCTTTCACAGAGGTCACGTAGCAGACATCCTGCATTACCAGATATCTGCAGTACGATTCACAGCGGTATCAAAATTTCAGTTATGAAGTGACAATGAGATAAGCTTACGGCTGGGGGTCACCACAGCATGGGGAACTGTATTTAAGGGTCACATCCTTAGGGAGGCTGAGAACCACTGATCTAGAACATAACTCCGTGAGGACAGGAACACTGTTTCAGCTTGTGGTTGTGTTTACTCCATTAAAAGATTCTCTGGCAGCTGGAATAATATATTTGCACATAAATAACTGGAGGAAATTGGTGAAAAAGAATGTGTAGGGTGGAAACAAAGTATCCTGTGGTTTGAGATGACAGCTAGACACCCACACAGTGGGCAGGAGCAACGGCTCAGTTGGTAAATTGCTTGCCATCAAAGCGTGAGGGCCTGCCTTAGAATCTCCAATGCTCACACAAAACATCAGGTGTGGTGGTGTGCTCCTGTACCCTTAGCACTGGAGAAGGAGAGATGGAGGACCACTAGGGCTCGCCAGCCAGCTACCCTTGCTGAATTGATGGGCTCAGGGAGGGTGGGGCTAACATCAGCTTCTGAGCTTCATAGACACATGTGCATATACAGACACATTCAACATACACACACACACACACAGATGGGGGAAGGGAGGAAGGAAGAGGGGGAGGGGAGGGAGAGGGAGAAGAGGGAGAGAGGGGGGAAAGGAGAGAGGGAGAAGAGGGAGAGAGGGAGAAGAGGGAGAAGAGGGAGAAGAGGGAGAAGAGGGAGAAGAGGTCATCTGTAGGAGGCAGTTTTGCCTGGCTGCAGCTGTAGATTGCAGGGCATTGGCAAGCACATGGCATTTGAACCAGAGGCTGGAGGAAGTCACCTAGGGAGGGAGAAACAAACAGGGGCCTAGTATCTACCAAGCAAGAAGAGAGGTCACATCAAGGACAAGACTGTCATCTGCGTCACTGCCACTAAGGAGTCAAGCAAAAGGTTTTGACAAAATGAATGTCCCTGGTAGCCTTGCTGTGACCGGCCTGGCAGGCATAAGATTCTAAACAGACACTCGTGTGCTTCCCTCTGGCCACCAGAGCGTTGAGACAAGGCACCGAGGGAATGGCATTTCCCGAGAAATCTCATGCTGGGAGAAGGAAAAAGCCTGGAGACTGTCGCCAGCCAGAGTGGGAATTTGTCTCCAGAAGAGAGATTTGCAGCTTGTCAGACCACCTCACAGAGAGACCAGAGGCAGGACCACACCCACAAGGACTGCTTAGCTATGCCTGCCTACCACTCACCCTCCCAACCTCAGCCTCATTCTAGGCCCTCCTAAGATGGACTAAGTTAGAGAGATGACTGGGAAGCTGTGGTCTTCTTCCCAGTGAAACCACGTTAAATCAATTTCTCTCTCTCTCTCTCTTTCTCTCTCTCTCTCTCTCTCTCTCTCTCTCTCTCTCTCTCTCTCTCTTGCTCTCTCGCTCTCTCGCTCTCTCTCGCTCTCACTCTCTCTCTCTGCTTTCACTATATGTACTTGTAGAACTAGCCGATTGAGAATGATACTTGATGTATCTTCTTCCATGAACCACACTCCAGTCCTAACAAGTGACTACCAGAAGGGACAAGCCCCAAGTGTGAGGAAGGAGTAGAAGAGAGACCAGTGAGGAAACAGCTGGATGGCACAGAAAAGCTTTGGGGTGGAGGCTCCCTAACAGTGGAAAACAGTGAAGTTAATAGACGGGGACAGGTTTAGAGTTTGGGCAACAGACACCAAAAAGGGTGGAGTTACTATGCATCTGGCACCGACAGTGCAAGTTCCAAAGACCTAAGTCTCCCAAGGCTCCCTACAATCCAGCAAGCCTGCCCACCCCACCCCACCCCACTCTGAGTCTCCCA
>NW_022196900.1:99636256-99641256 GCF_008632895.1 Mastomys coucha
GAGAGGAGAGGAGAGGAGAGGAACTTCTGGTCTCTTGGTTTCCATAGTTTCCATTCTAGCCTTTGGGGACCAGTGATGCACAGAGCCCTAAGAAGGATGGGCAGGCTCCTCCATTTTCCTACCCCTCTGAAGCTTCAGGAAGCATGTGCTACAATGCAATCTCACAAGCCTATCAGAAGAAAAGCAGCTGCTACCTGGGCAGGTATGGGAGCACCATATCTAGACTTAGCATATAGACCCCTGCCTGACAAAGCCCCCTCTCTGGTCTTAGAAAAGCTGGTCCTGAGAGCTGAATTCACACCCCAGTCCCTGGCCAGTTGCAGAAGCAGGCCTTCACAGATGCCATTCCTATAGTCAAAATGAATTTAACCACTCTGGGCTCTACAAGATAACCCGTCATGAAGTAAGTCACAGTCCTGGTTCAGTTTTCCAGGTAGGGAGAGGAAGGCTCAGGAGTGAACTTGACTGTGACACTGTGATGTTCCAAGGCCCCTTCACTGCCTCCATGGCGACATTGCTTAATGCTAGTGGTTCCCAAGGCTGGTTCCCTTCATTATCCCAAGGTACCACTGGGTTAGAAGGCAATCTTCTGAAGTCCCACTGGAGCTCTTCAGCATAGTCTTTTTCCAGTGCTGAAGGACTGCTGGGAACCTGGGCCTGGAGCCCAGCAGGTGCCATCTTTATCAGATCAACTGTGCCCACTTTCAAGAGGCTATCACCATTAGGCTTGTTGGTGAATGACAGTCTCTCATAAAAGGAGTGGGTGGGGCGAGTCATTGGACCCTCCCCTGAGTTTTCTCCTACCATCCATTTGTATGCATTTCAACCCTGGCAGGGAAGGGAGTGGAGAGGGGTCTTGCTGGAAAGACTAGGGTATAGAGACTAGGAAAAGCTAACAGGAGGGAGCTCCTTGCAGCCTTGAGGGAGCTTCGATCCACACTAGCCATAAACTAGCCTTTCTCTGAGGCTAGTTTATGGTCACTGACCCTCCTGCCTATAACCCTTCATCCATGCTTTATAAATGGCCCTAATAGACTAACTCGTTGATTCCCAGGATGAACGTTGGCAAAGCAACACTTTAGTGTTCATTCTTGGGATCTTATGAGATGGGGGTAGGCGTTGCTTACATCTCCCCAGGAGAAAATTCTAAAAAAAGACTCTTCATTCCCTGCAGGATGGCAAGAATGGGCACCTAGTCACATAGCCACAGCAAGACATCTAAATACATGCTGTATAGAAGGGAGTGGTTTAAAACACATTTTGAAAGCAAAGAATCATGGTATATGTCAGTTGTCTCAACTTCTCAGGAGACTCAGGCATGAAGATGTCTCTTGAATCCAGGAGTATGGCACCAGACTGGATAACATATGGAGAGCCTGTCTCTTTGCAATTAAAAGGGAAGAAGGTAAAGAATAAAGAAGTGGGCCATAAATTCCAGACCAGTACTGACCGTTAAAGCTATAATGTAAGCTACATCTGGGACTTTATATTTTCTTGTATTTCTTAAAACGCGAAAGGTGCAGTTAACTTTAATAGTCGTTATTGATGCCGTATAACTGAAACTAATCATGTTAGCACATTACTAATATAAAGCAACATTAGTGTCATACTTTTATATTTACTTTTTCATTCTAATTCTTTTTTTAAAAAAACCAGCCTGTGGCTTTCACACCCACAGCAAACACATTGGCTGAGCCACATGTCAAATGTCAGATGGCCACATGTGGAGACAGGCTGCAGTGAGGGTCACCTGAGGTTGGCAGTGGCCCATCCTGGCTGCAGATTCTGGCTTCATTGCTTGCCTGTGTTGCTATGGAGAGGCCACACCCTCTTCTGTCCCCTGGTTTCCTCCTCAGTGGTCCAGACACTTAGGCCAGATCAGTGAGCTTGTGTTCCTATGCTACCCAGTCCTGTAGTAGTCCTGCAGAGCAGGGATGAAAAGCTACTGTTGTTGCCCGAGGGCGTGGAAGACAACTAGAACCAGGCCAGGGGAAACCCCGGGGAAGGGGTTGTGAGATCCACCCCAGCCCCTCACATTCCTGTCTCTTTTTTTCACTCTGCTACCTTTCCTCCTTGGTCTCCAAGCATCCTCCTACTTCATGAGCAACTCAGGTACCATTAGAGAAAGGGAGCAAGGGGGTCCCTGAGGCAGGAAAAGATGAGAGACAGGAGTGGGAGAAGAGAGAAGGAACCAGAGAAGAAAGGGGCCAGAGCAGAGTGTAAAGGTTAGGAGGGAGGGAAGAGAAGTGGGGTACAGGGAGTGCTGGGTCTGCCTCAGAGGGTTAAGCACAGCCCCACCAAAGGGCCCCAGTAACATCAGCAAGACACACAGATGCCACCACTCAGCTAAATCCAGGCATTCCTTCTACTGTCCTCTATCTCCCCCTCCTGGACTCCAGGCTCAGAAACCAAGTTAACCAGGAAAGACACAGCTGCTTCTCAGGAGTGAGGCTGGAAAGCCTCAGGAATGAGAACACTGTGTGGTTCCTATGGCCCCCATCAGTGCAGAATGGACATAGAGAATTAAAAAGACACATGAAAATAATGTAATTCCTGTCCTAGAGCTGCAGACAATGCAGTGCTGTGCTTGGCCTGTGGGTGGGGTAATAAAGGCCTAGCTCCTGCTTCTAGAGGTCACACGGGGCACATCCCTCGTCGATAGCCCTCCACAGTGCCACCGAGCACCAGCATTAGGCAGAGCATGGTCCCAGGAGGAAGAGGTCTTCAAGGAGCATGGCCAGAGCAATGCCCAGTTGCATCTTCGTGGAGCGAAATAGTGAGGGCCCCACTGGTACCCCTAAAGCTGAGCACCAAACATGTTGGGAGCATGGAGATTCATGCTTCCATTCTGTCTAGCCTCAGTCAGCCCCAGAAGCTTCATGTCCCACACTGTCCAGGGGTGACTTTGTGACACCCTGAGGCCAGAATCACTATTTCTTCTTCAAGATCCCCCTACCTGTGGGTCCCTCTGCTCAGTCCCTCACCCCCCACAGCCTACACTGCTTCACTTACCACAGGATGATGGCTCCATAATACCACTGAGTTGAAAATATTTTAAGTCGGGGCTGGAGAGATGGCTCAGCGGGTAAGAGCACTGACTGCTCTTCCAAAGGTCCTGAGTTCGAATCCCAGCAACCACATGGTGGCTCACAACCACCCGTAATGAGATCTGACGCCCTCTTCTGGTGGGTCTGAAGACAGCTACAGTGAATTACGCCAGAGCGAGCGGGGCTGGCAGAGGTCCTGAGTTCAATTCCCAGCAGCCATACACATGATAGCTCACGGCCATCTGTACAGCTACAGTGTACTCATAACACATAAAATAAATAAAATAAATCTTTAAAAAAAAAAGAAAAAGAAAAAAGAAAATATTTTAAGTCAAAAAAAATGTATTGGCTGTGCATAAGCCACCAAACATTGTAACTTGGCCCAGTTCACCTTCAGCATGCTCACAACCCTGTAGGCCACATGTGAGCAAGCCTACGGTACACGAGATGTGTGTATGCTCCAGAGAATTCATACATGTGCAGATGTTCATGCACATGTGTGCACATGCATATAGGGGTCAGAGGTCAGTTTTGGATGTTGTTCTTAAGGCACCAATCCACCTCACTTTAGGGAGTTTTGTTGTGATTTGTTTTTATTATTTATTTGTGTATATGTGTGAGGCTGCCAGATCTCCCAGAACTGAGGTTACAAGGAGCTGTGAGCTAACATGTGGGTGCTAGACTTGAACCCTGGTCTTCTAGAAGAACATTTAGTGCTCTTAATCACTGAACCATCTCTCTAGCATCTTGTATTATTCTTTTAATATCCATTTCATTTATTTCTTCCATAATCTTTATTATTTCTATCTACTGATTTGGGGTTTAACTTGTTCTGCTTTATCTAGGACCTTGAGATAAACTACTAAGTTGCCTATTTAGAATCTGGCTTTTTAGATGTTTATTTAATGTATATGTGTGTGCTTATGCACACATGCTGACATGTACCCTCTCATGCATACATGCCATGGTGTACATGTAGAGATCCAAGGACAACCTGCAAGAGTCAGTTGGTTCTCTGCCTCCACCATGTGGGTCCTAAGACTCAAACTCAAGCCATCAATACCTTCAATCATGCATCGGTCAGGATTCGTGTATTAGTAGCTTCTGTTACTGCTGATTTTGAAGGTTGTTCTGAGTTTGTTTGGTGCTGAGGTTGTTTTGGTTGGTTAGTTTTGTTTGGGGGTGTTTGTTTGGTTTGGTTTTTTTTTTGTTTTGTTTGGGGTTTTTGGAGGTGTTTTGTTTTGTTTTGTTTTGTTTTGCCAAGGCTTGCTCCATTCAATTTTCTGTGGCCATCTGCATGTGCATTCCACAGCTACTGGATGAAATATTCTGTAGATGGTTTGTAAATACATTGGATCTATGGTGAAATTTAACTGAAAGAGTTTTTGGCCTGAATTATCTATTTGGGTTGAAATCCCACACTATGATATCCAGACTGTATCTGTCCCTTTACTTCCAACAGCACAACACTGTTTCATGAGATCGATTTTGACAATGTTTGTTGCATACATATTTACAATAGTGATATCTTCTCAATGGGTTTTCCCTTTATCAACAAGCAGTGACTTTGACTATCTCTGATTAATTTTGTCTGCAATCTACATCATCAGGTCTGAGGGCAGCACGTTCTGGTTGTTTTTAACTTGGCATCTTGACTTCACCTACTCACCTCTGTCTGTGTATATCTTTGCCTGTGAGGTGTGTTCTCTCACAGTATGAGCGCTAAGGCCTTGTCTTGCTCTTTGCTTTGGGTTTGTTTACTTAGTCGGCTACACTGTATCATTATGTTGCTTATGGAGAGGGTTCCTGCGAGTCCCTTGGCCATTTTTCAGGGTTGGTTCAAATACTCTTTATTCTAATCTATTCAAGCTAGACCCCTAGTCTACAGTCTTGGATACAATCGAGTATTTCCTAATTCTCACTTAGCTATTGATTCTTCCCATGGAACCTACA
>NW_022196900.1:99646256-99664487 GCF_008632895.1 Mastomys coucha
GTGCTGTTCTTAATGCATTCGGGATTCTGTTGCAAAACTGCCACAGACCGGGTATACCAGGGTAGAGATGGCCATGAGTGTGGGGCCACCAGCTGGTGTGCTAAGCCCCAGCTCAGGGAGTAAGCTGAATGTGGAGAGAGGCTGTGGTGCATGAGTGGGTTCCACATTGAGAACCTCCAGGGGATTCAGCTACACTTGCCTCCCTTGCTTGTGCTGAGCAGCAGGAGACAGCTTCTCAAGAGACGCTTCTAGAAACATCCACAGATCCCACAGTGGCAGCCCCACACCCAGGAGATAAACAATTGGCAAATGCTCTGTGTCCGTTATCCATCACTTGGTTCACGTCAAGGCCAAGAGTAAAAGAAAAGAGGAAAAGATCAGAATCACACAAGTCCACTGTAGGTCACTCCCCGCAGTGCCTAACCCTCATGCTAGGCCCTGACTCTTCAAGGTTCTATCTTCTCTCAGTGTCATCAGATTCAACACTCTGGGGCCATGTTGGGTCCCATCCACAGTGCCAAGCCGATCATGAGCCATGCAGCCAAACTGTCCTCTGCCATTCCTGGGCATAGACTGTAATAAACAGAGAGGGAAGGTGGGAGGGAGGTAGCGAGGGAGGGCAGGAAAGAGAGATCTACTGAGGGATTTCAGGCAGAGGAGGGGGAGTCTCACAGTCAAGACTGACCCTGTGTGAAGCAACACCTATACTTCACACCAGGAGCTCCGAGGAAGGAGCTGACTCCTGGGGAAAGGAAGGGGCTCAGGCAAACAGCGATGAGCTGGAGAGAAGCATGGCGCCCCCTGCAGGCTCCTGTGGCATACTGATACACATAGATAGGTAGGTAGGGGCTGGAGAGATGGCTCAGTGGTTAAGAGCACTGTCTGCTCTTCCTTCCAGAGGTCCTGAGTTCAATTCCCAGCAACCACATGGTGGCTCACAAGCATCCGTAATAGATCTGATGCCCTCTTCTGGTGTGCCTGAAGACAACAGTGTAATCATATACATACAATAAATAAATTTTTAGATCGATAGATAGATAGATAGATAGATGCACGCATACATGCATATGAAATAAATAAATAGATGTAAATTCTCAAGAGAAAGCCAACTCCTATCATCAAGCACAGAGACAGTCAGCATTTCACAGCCAGATAACCCAGGAAGGAGATAAGTGTTTAAACAGAGTGGAGATGAGCTGTATACACAAAATATGAGGCCAGGGAGCTCCCAGATGTACTTCAAGGGTCCTAGAGATATAAAGCATAAGCGAGAAAGAGGTGAAAGAAAGAAGGGACCAGAGAAAAGCCAAAAGAGAACAGAGAGAAACCCCACAAGTTCCGATGGTTGACACATCATGTACAATGACTAAACATGCAAGCCACACACATGTAGCTTTACATTCTTCGCGTGTTCATATGTGTGTGGATGCATGTGCCTGTATGCTCATGCATCTGTGTGTTGAGGCCAAAGGTCAACCTTGGCTGTCATTCCTCAGACACGATCCACTGACGGCGAGAGCTTTAAGCCAGGGTCTCTCACTGAAACTGGCGTTTGGCAAGCAGGCTGGACTGGCTGGTGAGCAAGCCCCGGGAATTCACCTGTCTCTACATCTCCAGCTCTGGGAACAGAAATCACCATGCCTGGGTTTTTCACACTGGTTCTGAGTGGAATTCATGTCTTCACACTGGCACAGAGGGCATTTCTCCAGCCAAGCTGTCTGCTGAGTCCCAGTTTTACATTTTTCTGACAGCTGCTTACAGGAGACACAGACAGAAAGGCCTTGTTTCAATAATAGATTTTAATAAGACATTTACCAAATATTTCGATTTCAACACATAATCAATCAGATCAAAACATTGAGATGGCTTCTATCTCTCTGGTGTCTCAGAAACATGGTATATAGCTGGGACTGGTGGCACGGGCCTCTGAAACCAGGTACTCAGGAGGGCTGTAAATCCAGAGCTTTCTCCTGCTACACACTAAGTTCAAGGCTGGCTTGGGCAATTTGGTGAGACCCTGATCAAGGCGAAAAATAAAAGATGAACTGGAATGTGGCTAAGTGGCAATGTTCATGTAACATGACTGAAGCCCTAGGCTCCAAGGTAGGAGAAATACAAGCTGGCCTAGAACACAATTCTTCAATAAACCCCTGAAGGCAAGGCTGGAGAGATGGCTCAGCAGTTAAAAGCACTTGTTGCTCTTCCAGAGAACCCAGTTGCCTGCACCCACAATAGGTGGCTTACAACCACCTGTAGCTCCAGGGAACCTGATGCCCTCTTCTGGCCTCTACAGGTACTGCATTCACATACACACAATTCAAAAGGCAATACACCTTAAAAAAAAAAACAATCTAGTTTATGAAAACAGACACACATTTCCAAAAACAATAGCTCACTTTCAAGGCAGAATTAAAATTTTATAAACTTCCAGAAGAGAAGAAGGGTTCCCAGCATGGAAACAAGACTTACTGGCGCAGGACTTACCTGTATGGCAGGGCTGCAAGTGACTGAGAATCACGCTGCTCAACCGGCTTGTCATTTTGAAGTAAGCATTGAATTTGGACATAAGCTCACTCAGTTAATCTTGGGGTCCTTTCAAAATCTGCACGAGAGCCTTCTCCATCATTGGTCTTTGCCTGTAGCCACACTTGGCTCATGGGTTTTTGGTTTGGTTTGGTTTGGTTTTTGCTTTTTGTGGGTTTTTTATGTACTTATTTATTTTATATATGTGAGTACACTGCAGCTGTCCTCAGACACTCCAGAAGAGAGCATTGGATCTCATTACACATGATTGTGAGCCACCATGTAGTTGCTGGGAATTGAACCTCTGGAAGAACAGTCAGTACTCTAAATTCTGAGTCATCTCTCCCGCCTGGCTCATGGGGTTTTAAGCACCCAACTGGGAAAAAAAAAACCAGCTCCAGCTTTGAGAAGTGAAGAAGTGAAGATGCCTTCAGACTCAAGCAGGTGTCTCCAGTCTGCAGCCCATGCAGGCTGCTCATGTTTGACTGCATACAGCTAAAGATAATTGTGAAAGCCTTCAAATGCAAGGTCCATAACTTACTTAAAACATTACAAATGAGGGGGATGGGAAGGTAGCCCAGGCTATCGTCACACAAACATAAGGACTTATGTTTGACCCCAGTAGAAAGCTGGTCAAGGTAGCACATACCTGTAACCCCAGCACTGGGGAGGCAGATGGCAAGCAGCCGAGCTTGCCTGGTGAATTCCAACCAATCAGAGAGCCCATTTCAGAAAGCAAAGGAAACAGCTCCTGAGAAACAACTGCTGAGCTTGACCTCTGGCCTCCACATGCACAACATGCACAAAATGCGCCCACAAACACATACATACATGCATACATACACACATATACGCACAGACAAGTGCATGTGGGCACACACGCACATATATACATACACACACAAAAAGAGGAACGTATAGAGACTTGCCCACATGCATTCAATGTGCACACACACATATACTTACATACACACAAACATGTGAGAAATATTAAAAGAATGGCAAGTTCCCGTGCTACCTCCAGCTACTCTCTGCCTAGCAGTCTCGCTGTCTCTAGCTAGCCCCAGTCAGCAATCATGCTTCCCTTCTCAGGTTCAGTGCTGCCCATACCCTCTCAGCCATAAACCCCCTATTGTTGGTGGTCCCAAATTCCAGTAACCCAGTACATCAAAACCCTATAAACATAATTAATCAGTCAAATTTATATATCAATAAATTCTCAATTCACAAGATGCCCACACAATAATTTCAGAGCCAATTGATAATGATACAAGCTGCCTACCTAGATTAGACAAGTTATCCCAATTATTCTATCCTCTTATGATATTCATAGCTACCTATGGCTATTTAAAGCCACTCGGAATCTGGATCATCTTCCTCTTGCTCCATCTTTCTTCCTTCTCCCTACCTGTCTCCTCTGCCTCCATCTCTGCAACTCTTCGCTCCACCTCCCTTTTCCCTGTCCAATCGCAGGCTTCTTATTGTATTAATATTTAATGTGATTGGACAGAAAAAGTTCTGCTACACAAACAATCACATATACACATGATAAGAAACACAGTTTGTGACTGTGTGGTTGTGGTTGTTTTATTTTGTCTTGGTTTTGTAGCTCAATCACATGGTTTTGAGTGTGTGGCTTTGTGGATGACAACATGGTATTGTAATATCAAAAGGTTGGAGATATTGCAGTCTCCCTGGCTCCTAGAAGTGGTGGTGACCCCCATGTCCAGCACATGTGGGGTAAGAGGAGAGGTGACCTCTTCCCAAGAGAAATAGTGGTGGACTGGAGTCTCATGAGCCAACTGCCTGTGGTATTCTGGAAGCTTCTCTCTGCTCCCCCTCCACCAGCAGGGGAGCACTGTTCTACAGTCTCACCTGAATCCCCTCAGCACAGACAGCTCCCTACTCCTGAGGCAGCCTCCTGTATCCATCACTATGCAACTGTGGCTATTGGACACCTTTCCACTGAGCTCAAACTGGGTCGCTGTGTCTCAAGATCAAAGAAGGGCATGATCAGAGTGAGAACTTGCAGCTAACATCGGTTCTGTGCCTCATTTCAGAAACTAGGTGGTGGGGTTCCAAAGGAAAGCAGGCTCCACAGGTTACACTCACAGCTGTAACACAGCACACATCACGAGTACTCCAGCCTTGTGACACACACACACACACACACACACACACACACACACACACGCACGCACGTGCACGCACGCACACGTACACACACGCACACACATGCACACACACATGCACACACACGCATGCGCGCACACACATGCGCGCGCACACACACGCACGCACACACACACACACACGTGCACGCGCGCACATACACGCATGCACACACACGCACAAATGCGCGCAATAATAATATCAAAAGGTTGTCAATTTAAGAAGAGCTGGAGGACACATGGGAGAGCCTGGAGAGAAGGGAAGGGGAAGTGAAATAATTATATTTTAATTTAAAATTTGTTCTTACTTTCTGAAATGTATTAATAATAAGGAAGCAAGTGAACAATTGTGCTGAGTCACGTGATAAAATGCATGTAGCCAGCTATAATTTCTTTTAACTGGGATGGGCTACTGTCTCTGCATCATGGTTCAGAGCCAGCTTCCTAAGATAAAGCCTACCGGGATGACGTGCGCCATGAGGGGTTGGGAAGGCCATTTCTCCCAGAAGACACTCCCAGCTGCCCACCCTGCCTCCTTCAGTTGACAGGGCCCCTGGATATTTGGGGGTACGACAAAGGGAAGAGAGGTAGGAAGATGGGTTGGGGAGGAAGGAGAAAGACAGGAGAGGGGGCGAGAGAGAGGAGAAAACACACCCCTCCAGATGATTGAAACCCTCTCTCCCACACAGCCAAGAAGCTGCTGGAAAACTCTATCCACCTCCAGCAGACCTCAGAGTAGCAGAGCGGCCTGCAGGCCTGCAGGAATCTGGGTTAAGGCACTAGCCTTTGCTCACAGCAACCAGGTCTGGCCTGGTTTGAGGTTCCCCTGGGAAAGTTACCCAAACTACCCTGCTGATAACAAATAACACAGCTTGGAGAGAAGGAGAGGCAGCGGGGGACAGGGCATGGGCATGCCTTCCTTCTGGAAATTCTGGGCCTCCGTTTCCCATGGTGCACTCATTTTAGAGACTTTCTCCAGTGCAGAAACCGGAGGCAGAGGGTGTGGCCTCCACTGTGATGCCTGTGCCAGGGGTAAAGCCACACTCTTTAGCAGTTCCTCCCATCCCTCAGCCACCAGAAGACCTCACTGTGGGCAAGACCCTAGACCACAGCACCTTTGAAAGTGAAAGCCACATGGCTAATAAATGTCCTAGAACTACAGACACACCTTGGAGTGGTCCCGAACTCACTGGCAAATGTGCTTGCCCAACTACAAGCCAGGGGTGGTTCTAACTGTGCTGAGTGTGCTGGCTCGTCCCAACTCCATATGCCACTGTGCCCATTTCGCAGATGGAAAAGGCAAGGCAAGATGTAGGATTTGAACCCACACAGCCTACCTACAGGTCCCATGATTGTCACCAGTAGGCTATACTGGGACTGCCTGTCTGGGAACCCCAAGTATACCTTCAAATAGGTTTGCCCCCAAAGCTGGGCTTTAGCCATGTACCATACTCTATCCTCTGCCAAGTCCTTGGCTCAGGGGAATCTCCCCATAGCATTATAACTGCTGCTGCCAATCACACACACACACACACACACACACACACACACACACACTCAGAGACAGAGACAGAGACAGACAGACAGAGAGAGAGAGAGAGAGAGAGAGAGAGAGGGAGGAGAGAGAGAAGAGAGGGCCATTCTTTCCTTCAGACACCCCTGTAACACATAATGCTGATGCCAGCCCCAAGAGACTGAGAAGACAGCTCAGTTGGAAAAGTCTTTGCCCTGAAAAATGAGGAACAGAGAGTTCAATCCTAGACGCCAGCATGAAAGCCAGACATGGTAGCCTGCACTTACAATCCCAATATCTGGGTGGGGGGGTGGTGTTGAGACAGGGGATCCTGGGGCTCACTGGCTAATCAGTCTAGCTTAATCCATGGCCCCTAGGTCTCAGTGAGAGACCCTGTCTCGAGGAAAACCAAATTGGACAGCCTCTAAGGAGGAACACCAGATGTTGTCCTCTGGCTCCACATGTGTGTACATACGCATATGCACACACACGAGCACAAAAGAACTACGCAAGAGGACTATGTTCATGAACCCCCTCATCCATTGGCTGCTCAGTGGACTCAGCCAATAGGAAGTACACAGCAAGGTCAGAAGGCAAGGGGCAAGCAAGGCTGGGCATTTACTCCTCTGTTCTAACTAACGCCTCCATCATCCCAAGCCGCTTCCCCTATCTATTAACACTTAGGCCCAGGGCTCTAAGGGCTCCACCCTCCTATGCACTTCCATGTTGCCTCTCCCTTTTTACCTCCACCTCTCTTCACATCTCTACGAAAACCAATCATCCAATCCGAACACAAAGCTCACTTCCTGTCAGAACCCGATAGTGTTGAGAGGAAACCAATAAGCAGCTAGAGCACTCGCGGACTCAGTTCTGGCTGGTAGTGCGAAGACAGAGCATACACACTGAGAAAAAGCAGATGCAACCCTGACCCCGTGGACCTGACGATCTAAGGAGAGACACCCCACGGCAGAGAAAGGGCAGCTCTGCGGTGCTCCAGGTGAGCGAGCTGAAGTCACGTGACGGGGACCAGGAAAGGCACTGACCCATCCAGGGAGGCCAGAAGGCATAGGGAACACTGTGGTGGCATTGTTCCACCAGCTGCTGGCACACAATTCAGTGTAAGAGCTGAGGCAGGAGGAAAGACGGCTCGTGGGCTATGGATGCTGCAGCTGGGAACACACCGTGTTCTGAGAGCCGTTCTGTCCCAGCGTGTGGCCGCTGTGGAAGATGAGGCTCACACACTCCCATTAGCTCTTCCTCCTGGAATTTGAGGCTGTTCTTTATGAGGGAAAGTACCCTGCGGCTGGCCAACTTAGGAGTTAAATTGTTATCCCACCACTCTACAGATACATATGTTAAAATCCTGCTACCTACTACTCTGAATGTGGCTGCACATTGCACTGGAACCTTTACAGAAGTGATTAAGTTAAAGTGGGGTCACTGAAGCAGACCCTAACCCACCCAACATAACTGGTATCTTTAAAAGAGGGTAAGATGGAAACAGACACTCCAGGAAGTGACTTCACAAGGAGATGTGCTGCCCACCAGCCAAACAGAGAGGCCTGGGCAGACATTTGCTTTACAACACTTTCTCCTTAGACTTTGAGCCTCCACAGCCCTGGAACGAGATACTTTCCTGGCATGTGTCCCCCGCTTTGTGGTATTAGCTACAGTAACAACAGCCTTGAATGTGATCGCAACTGAACTTACAGGAGGGTGCTGGAGGGATGCTGACCCACCCACACAATGAGAAGGATCCAGGGCAGCCTCTGAGGCAGAGAAGCAAGTGGTGCAGCCACTGGGAAGCAAAGATGCATGTCTTCCCTAAGCAGCCACTGGGAAGCAAGGATGCATGTCTTCCCTAAGCTCACGGGTGGTGGGGGTGGGGAACACAGCCCTGAAGACATCTTTATTTCCAGCGTCCAGAACCGTGACAGGAGGCTTTGTTGTAACCCACTGCGTCTATGGCCATTTGATACAAAGCTGCAGCAGGACAATGTGCTGCTTCATTTTAAAGCATGAGCTAGGGAACTTACACAGCCTTAATGAGTAAGCTTTACGATGAAGACTTTTTTTTTTTTTAAGTTTTGATAACCTCCGAAAGTCTAGAAATTCAAAGGCTGTGGAGATGGCTCAGTGCTTACCTTGCAAGCACAAGGACCCAAGTTCGATCCCCAGAACCCACATTCAAAAAGCCAGACATGAGCTGGAGAGCTGGTGTGGTGGTTAGGAGTACCTACTGCTCTTCCAGAGGACCCAAGTCCAGTTCCCAGCACCCATATCAGGCACCCCACAGCCACCTATAACTCTAGCTCCAAAGGATCAAACCCTTCTGGCCTCCGCTGGCATCCACACACATGTATATATACCTATACATGGATACACTCATACACATAACTTAAAATACAATACACCTTACCCAGAAAAAAAAAAAAAAAACCTGGGTGTATTGGTTACTTTTCTGCTGCTGTGATAAATCACCATGACCAAAAGAAAGTTATGGAAGGAAGTGTATTTTGGCTTATGGTTCCACAGGGAGAGTCCGTAAGGAGAGGGGAGACATGGTGGCCTGGAGTGAGAAGCTATGAGATCAAATCTAAACACCCAAGCAGGAAGAGTGAACTGGAACTAAGGCAAGGCTATAAATTCTCAAAGCTCAACCCCAGTCACATAGTTCTTCCATCATATCATGGCTGTGCCACTTCCCCATAACCTCCCCAAAATAGTACCGCTAAGTGGGAACCCAGGGTTTAAATACCTGAGCTTCTCTCATTCACATCACTACACCAGGCATGGTAGCATGCACTTGTAATCCCAGCACTGAGAAGTGAGAGATCCAGAGATCCCTGGCTAGCCCATTGAGACTACTTGGCAAGATCCAGGACAGTAAGTGACCCTGACTGCAAGACTAAGATCGACGGCACCTGAGGGAAAGCACCCAAGTTTGCTCTCCGGCCTCCACATGCACATGCACACATGCACAGGGAAACACACACAACATGCATCTGCACACACATAATACACAAAAAGAAAACCAAACTTCATGGTTTGGGGAACTGTCCAAAATGTCTATGGAGTACTGCTTCTACAGATGTGTTAAGAATTTATTAGACATTAGCGATCATCCTGGGCACCCGGAGAGGCAGATGGTAATGCCAAGAACGGTTGTGCTTACTCCCCAAGCTTTTCCTATTTTCTTTTTTCTTTTTTAAAGATGTATTGTTTGTTTGTTTGTTTATTAGTAGTACACTGTAGCTGACTTCCGAAGTACCAGAAGAGGGTGTCAGATCTCATTACAGGTGGTTGTGAGCCACCATGTGGTTGCTGGGATTTGAACGCATGACCTTCAGAAGAGCAATCGGTGCTCTTACCCGCTGAGCCATCTCACCAGCCCCACTTTTCCTATTTTCTACAGCAAGTTCAGAGCACCACTGTTGCTGTTGTCACTGTATTGGCAGACACTGGAGTTGGTGGTCTCCTGCTCCTCAGAACTACCCCTTCAACTGCATTTTATAGATAGGAGGAGCAAAAAGAAGTCATTTGTCAAACGCTGCAAGAATGAGAGCCCTATTTTGGATACCAGGAAGATGGGCTTCCAAATCTGGGACTCAACGCCATCGCTGAGCATCATGTGATTGATGAAGCAAGTCAGCGGTGGGGGATTTTCATCAATAATAAAACAGTAAGCGGAGGAAAATGGTACTGAAGTTAACCACGTGATAGATGTACCCAAAATGGATGTGCCTCTTGATGGGAAAACATCAGAAATTGCTGAGCAAGGAAAATACAAAAAAGCTAACTCCGGCTTTATTCAAAAATAGGTGAGTTTCACCAGGCTGAGTGACACTCCTGAGGACTCAGGAGCCCAGATGCCCGACCACAGCCATATGGCCTTTCTTGGCACTCCCAGCAACACACCACCACAGTCTTCCAGGAGTCAAGCAGTGACGTTCCCAGCAGATGGTGAACGAAGCAAACAAGGGGGTCCAGGAGAATTGGTGACTATGGACCAAACTTTTGCCTCCTCCTCCCACTCAGCTGCTCTTGTCAGAATCAGCATCCTGGTTCCCAAAATCTCATATCAGAGCCCTGTTGGAGGCAGATCCACACAGACCCACTGAAGACCTAGGATTAAACCCCTCACCTGACCACACTCATATACTGCACCACCAAGGGGACATGTTCCTTTAAAATACCCCCCTGAAATCCATGTATGGGAAGTCACCTTCAAATAGCTTGGTGTGGTGGTGTATACCTACGATTTGAGTACTTGGAAAGCTGGGTCAAGAAGATCACAAGTTCCAGGCCAGCCTGGGCTCCACATTGAGAGCCCCTCTCAAACAATATTCTGCTATGATTGTAGATTCGTTCTTACTCTGTCATTTATTGCTATATCTAGTGCACTAGTTGAGGCATCTGTGACTTGTCGCTGTGAGTTTGAGGAATGTCTGGGTCAGATGATGGACTACACACTGCCTCCATGTGATCCATGCTTTGGGGACTCTTCTCCTAGGGAGACATAAACAACTCCCCCTCCTTATGGGGCACCAAATGATAAACTAAAGCACAATCCCACCAAAGCCAAACTTGACGAAGCCAACGAGTTTATGAAACCTATTTACAGAAGATGGGGGAGGGCTACGTACAGCAGTGTGGGTTACCCCAAAGCATCCACGCCAGAGAGCCTCAGCCTGGCATGAACGATGAGTTCCCCACCGGTCCCCAGGTGGAGTCCCTGCTTCTGTTATCCTTTCCCAGTCTTGCATCTCCTGAGACCACAAGGCCATGAGCAACTGGGGAAGAATTATACAGAGAAGACTGGGAACCTCATGTGATGGTCAATGGCTCCCCCACCCCCTCCTTCATCATCAACAGTCAATAAGCCTGAGCTTCTAAAAGATGTCACAGTTGTTTACATAAAGATGAGGGACCTACACTCAGAGAGTGGCGCTCTACATGGCTCAATGACGGGAAAGTGTCACTTGGCAGTATTTGGACTTTTTTTTTTTAAGATTTACTTTATTTACTTTATGTGTATGAGTACACTGAGTACACTGTAGCTGTACAGATGGCCATGAGCTATTATGTGTGTGGCTGCTGGGAATTGAACTCAGGACCTCTGCCGTCCCGCTCGCTCTGGGCCCACTCGCTCCACTGTAATTCACTGTAGCTATCTTCAGACACACCAGAAGAGGGCATCAGGTCTCATTACAGGTGGTTGTTAGCTACCATGTGGTTGCTGGGATCTGAACTTAGGACCTTTGGAAGAACAGTCAGTGCTCTTGTCTGCTGAGCCATCTCGCCAGCCCCGTATTTGGACTTTTTAATCTTTTGGATATTGTCCTAGTTTTTGTGTTGCTGTGACAGACACCCTGACCAAGAGCAACTTAAAGATTGAGACACCCTGACCAAGAGCAACTTAAAATTCTTGGAAAGAATTTATTTTATCTTACAGGATAGAGTCCACCATCAAGAGGATCCAGGGAAGAAATGTAAACACAAACTTGGAGGCAGGAACTGAGGCGAAGACCAGAGGGGCGCTGCACACTGGCTCACCCCCATCAAATGAGGCAAAGACCAGAGGGGCACTGCACACTGGCTCACTCCCATCAAATGAGGCGAAGACCAGAGGGGCGCTGCACACTGGCTCACCCCCATCAAATGAGGCGAAGACCAGAGGGGCGCTGCACACTGGCTCACCCCATCAAATGAGGCGAAGACCAGAGGGGCGCTGCACACTGGCTCACTCCCATCACTTGCTCAGCTTGCTCTCTGGCCTACCAACCCAGGGATGGTACCTCTCGCATCAATCTTTAGCCAAGAAAGTGCCCCAACTGACTTGCCTATAGGCCAATATGATGCGGGCAACTTCCCACTTGAGGTTCCCTGTTCTCGAGTGAGTGTAGTTTGAGTCAAGTTGACAAAAACTAACCTGCACAGGTGACCTAGGCCCATAATTGCTAGCATGGATGCTCTTGCTTTGAAGTGTCTGTATATCTATTAACAAGACGACAACATAGCCAGGCAGTGGTGGCACATGCCTTAAAACCCAGCACTTGGGAGGCAGAGGCAGGTGGATTTCTGAGTTTGAGGCCAGTCCTGTCTACAGAGTGAGTTCCAGGACAGCCAGGGAGAAAAAAAAAAACAAAACAAAACAAAAACAAGACAACAGCTTTCCCCCGGTTGGCATCCTTGTCTATAAAACTATCTGCTGTGCCTCTTTTAGGCACATATTGCCCATTTTCTTTGCTGATTGGACTACACAGTAGAGTGGTTCCCAACCTGTGGGTCATGACCCCTCTGTGGGTGGGTCAACCCTTTCACATGGGTTTCCTAGGACCATTGGAAAACACAAGGTTTGGGTTTTGGTTTGTTTGGGTTTTTTTTGTTTGTTTTTGTTTTTTGTTTGTTTGTTTTTTTACAACTCATAAAAGTAGCAAAATTACTTTTATGAAATAGCAACAAAAAATAATGTTATGATTGAGAGGTCACCACAACATGAGGAACTATATTAAAGGGTTGCAGTGTTAGGAAGGCTGAGAACCACTGATCAAGTCTATGCATATATGTGGTGTAATTATTGATATATCTGGGCTTAAGCCAGCCACCTACTTGTTCTCTTTCCTGAACTGTCTGTCTCCTTCTGCACATCCTAACTTTACCCGCTTGCTTTTCTCATGCTCTATAGTGAGCCCTTTGCAGCTAGACAGCTTGCACACCTCTACAAGTGGTTATCATAGAGCCTATGATAAGAAGACGCCCTGTGCCTCTTCCTGCTTTCAACAAATGGCAGGAAGTGACCAGACCTGATCAGCGCATGCGCGCGCGCGCGCGCGCGCGCACGCGCACACACACACACACACACACACACACACACACACACACACACACACACACGGAGTACTGGAGGGATGCCTCAACTGGGAAAGTGCCTGCTGTGTGAGCGTGAGGACCTGAGTTTGGATCCCCATCATCCATGTTAGAAAAAGAAAGAAAAAGTTCATTTGTTCATGCCCGCAATTCCAGAACTGAGAAGGCAGACAGGAGAGATAGGAGGTTCCATCTCACTAGCCAGCAAGACTGGCCTTATCATGAACTGATAGCAACTATTCATTTTACCACTTTGAAGACAATTTAAGGAATTTAAAATGCTCATTCCCTTTACCTCAAACTTCCTACTTTGATTTCACATGTAGCTGAATTATTTTTCATTTTTCATTTATTTAGAGAGTATGTAATGGGATGGAGAGTGTCAGGGGTCAGGGCTTGATTTCTTCATCAATAAAATGGAGATAGAAGTTAGTGCCTGCCCATAGTAATGATGTGATCATTCATGGAGTTACTGCACTTAAGACATTTAAAACCATGCTTCCGATGTGACACAAAGGAGCTAATATCAGGATGTGAAGATGAATTGTTAAATAAAACTTAAACTGTGTCCTTTTGTATAGTGCCAGGTTTGTCGATCAGAAACTGTAAGTTCTTTGTTTCCTAGCTTTGGCCTCTGGAACGCCTCAGTTGAAGCCATTTATAGGGACTGAGGGCTGAAGAGATGACTCTATAGTTAAAAGTGTTTTCAGCTCTTGCAAAGGATTAGAGCTTGATTTTCAGCACCCATAGCATATCAGGCAGCTCAAACCATCCCCAGAACTCCAGCTCCAGGGGATATGACCTCCACAGACACCTGCACACATATGACACAGACACACAAACACTGACATGTGAGCATAAATAAAAATATAAATACCTTTTTAAAAGAGTTGGCACGTGCTGGAACCAATACACTGACAAAATGGGCAAACCAGGAGGATACTCCATGTTTTTGACTTTACATATACTGGGTCATCTCTGGGTAAGAGGGCTCAGAACTGGAGTGAATCATGACTCCTTATTTTAGTTCCCCTGTCTCTGATATGATAAGCCCCAACTCAGCACTTTCCAAGAAAAACACATGTCCAAATGTATACACACATGCATTTACCAGTACACTCACCTCTCTGGAGAGAAAATGTTAGCAGTTGCCAAAGAAGTGACTTATGCAGGTCAACCGGACCCCCACCTCAGCCAGCCTTTACTGACTTACAAGGCGGAGCCATTAAGACACATCAGAGAACCCTTGCTGGTTTTGAGAGAAAGAATTGCTAATTCATGTTTACAGTTTATAAATCCAATCAGAGCTGTGTGCTTGGACCATTACACTCATTCACAAAAATACGGTGCCCGCTCCTATTTGGCAGAAACTAACCATTCCCTTAGATTTTGCAATTCACTAGCATTAATTGGCAAAATTGAATTCTTCCAGTGTGAATGGAGATGAATGGCTCTCATTATTTAATCAGCAGAGAACCAAGGGCTCTGCACACAGATGCTCTGACCACAGGAGGTTGCTGGGACATGCTGCAGGAGCTGCTTCTTGCTTCGTTCAAGCCCAGACAAACAAGATGAGATTTGCAGGGTATGGAAGGGCACTGGTGGCAAAGAGCCGAGGAGTTACCTTGGCTGGCCAAGAGGGACAGCTCAGCTCAGGATGCCCTAAGCAGCAAGTTTTCTGTTTTTAATTCATGACTGTGGGAGCATTGTGGGATGGCCAGGGATGCAGAGATGATTGTACCCAACACTTCCTTTTCTCTAGATATCAAGTCCAGAAAATTCCTATGCAGCACGCAGATCACAGGCTAAACATTTCCATCTATTCTAATCTTGATCCGGTATGCTCTTCTAAAGGCTTATGTACTGAAAGTTTGGTCCCCAGCTGGTAGCACCATCTGAGAAAGTTCTAGAACTAAGACTTGGGAATTAGCTAGGAATGAATCAGTTGGGGGCATGTCCTTAAAATCTGTATCTTGTCCTAGGTTGGTCAGTCTGTCTGTCTGTCTGTCTGTTTGTCTCTCTGTATGTCCATCTCTTTCTTTCCCTCTTCCTCTCTCTTTGTTTCCCATTCCTCATAGGTTGATTATCCTCTGCTATACTTCCACTGTCATGATGTTCTGACTCACAATGACTCAGAATCGATCAGTCCAGAGCCAAAGACTATAGACTGAGCTTTCTGGATTTGCAAGCCAAAATAAATCCTTCCCTCCAGTTGTTTATGCCAGGTCTTTCGTCTGAGGAACAAAAGCTAACACACACTTTGATGAGACTATCTCCAAACTCCATGCCTAGAGCCTGTGGGGACAAGGCTGTGTCTAGATACCTGCCACACAGCACATACTCAGTAAGAGAAGAGGCAGGAAAAAGAGAGGGAAAGAAAGTTACAGCTTCGACAGATCCCACCTTATCAAGCGTCCAATGCTTCGAGGATGCCCTACCGAAGCCCAAAGGCCTACAAGAGGCAATGGGGTTCTTCTTGTGGGTCAGAAGATGGACTGCTCTGCTTCTGTGGCTCAGCTTATTCTCAAGATGGGATCATGTTTACCCCGTTCCTGGAAAACTCTTTTCAAACAGGTAGCAGAAAAGTGGGACCCCAAGATAAACCATCCCATAATATTTAAGGCTTCTACCTAAATCAAGTCACATAACCAAGTACAACATCGAGTAGGGAAGGAAAAGAGATTTTTTTTTCCCTCTGCCCCATAGAAGTGTGCCAGTAAGTGTATGTGCCTCAGACACAGAGATGGTCAAAGAGAAAGCAATGGAGGGAAAGGCTAAGAGCCAGATTCAAAGGCTAGGCTGCCTGACTGAACCTCAGTAAGTGAGCTTGGGGAAGTGATTCAAAGGTTCAGTGCTTCAGGCTCAACACCTACCATATGGACATAAGAATAACAACTGCCTTTTAGGATTGTTGATGGATGGATGGAGAGAGAGAGAGAGAGAGAGAGAGAGAGAGAGATTGACTGTAGATGAATACATGGATAGATTGGTTGATATATAGTCAGGTGGATAGGGGATAGATGATGGATACATACATACATACATACATACATGATATATACATAATAGATGAATGGATAGATATATTAGGTGACTGATAGATACATAGATAATAGATATTTATATGAGATAGACAGATGATAGATGATTGAGATAGATAATAGATGTATGAATACAGGGATTGATGAATGTTATATGGATAGAGAAATAAATAATAAGTTGATGGATGGATAGATAGATAGATAGATTAGATAAATGGTAGATGGATTAGATAAATAAATGATTGATTAGATAGATAGATAGATAGATAGATAGATAGATAGATAGATAGGGTAGGTGGATGGATGGATGAATGGATAGATGGATGGACAAACATACAGAAGATAGCTAAATATCAAATAGATAATGGATAGATGATGGATCTATACATAGATAATAGATGAATGGATAAATTAGGTAGCTTGTTAATAGGTAATTTAGATGAAATAGATACATGATTAATGGCTCACTGAGACAGACAGAAATTACCTGATTGCTTTTCTCCCCTAACTTGAATTTTCTTCCAGAAAACTCCAGATGCTTCCCAGCCTCCCAGCCCCACATATTCACACCCCCTGAGGCCAGATTCTGCCCAATTGGTTCACATCCCTCATCTTATTCACACAGTCCTTTTATGAACCCCTGGTACAGCTGCAATGGCCACTCAAAGTGCCCTTGAACGTCAGGCTCTCATCCACACTACAGCCCCAGGCTGACATTGAAGCAAGCATCCCCAAAGTCATTGTGCCTGTGAATAGGGTGTCTCGGTGATGAATGGCTACAGGCTTGAGCTGCAGCATGCTGCCTGGACCATCCATCACCCCCTAGGAGCCGGAGCACAGCCATGGAGATAAAGGGCAGGCACACCGTGGGAGCCTCTGCCACTCTGCAGTTCTCACATGGGCCTCAGCTGCAGCTGAGCTCCTTCCAGACTGAATCCAGACAAAGCCCTACAGTCTACAGTGAGGGATGACTTCAGTGCCATAGCCCAGTCCAAGGGGCTGACAAGAACCTGAGCTCAGCCCACCTCTGGCAGGTCATGTCAGTTTAATAAACACATAAGTAAATCTCCTCACCAATTTAGAGCTAGTTTGGGGACTGAAAAGGCATTAAAATCCATCCTTAAAGAGACCTTTCTCCAACAGTAGGCCACAGAAATAAATTAAAGATCAGCGTATGATGTTTAGTTTACCTTAGAGAGCTCCCTTACCTGGAGCATCATGCACCCACCCCTATAATATGCAGAGCACGGTCATTACCCTCCCATAGAGTTTTGATGGGTGGGTATCATAATCATATCAAGAATCATGCTTATATCTAGATATGTTATCACATACCTAATCTCAGCACTCAGGAGGCTGAGGCAGAAGCAGCAAAAATTTTGGTTCAGCCTGGGCTACATAGCAAGACTCTGTCTCAGGGGGAAAAAAAATCTCATTTTTAATTTAATATTTTCTTATGTGAGACACACACTACAAATCACAGTGTTTAGGACATAATGATGGCTGGACAGTGGTGGTGACACACACCTTTAATCTCAGCACTTGGAAGGTGAAGGCAGGCAGATTTCTGAGTTTGAGGCCAGCCTGGTCTACAGAGTGAGTTCCAGGACAGCTGGGCTACACAGAGAAACCTTGTGTCGAAAAACCAAAAGAAAAAAAAGACATAATGATTTTCTAAACTCTACTTCCAAATATACTACAAATCTCTCCCTATTTGAAGTCCCAAATTACAGATTAGGGGGCTGGAGAGATAATGGTTCAGGGAGTGGAGGTACAAAGATCTGAATTTTGATTCCCCACCTCCTTCCGTATTAAACAGCCAGGTGGGACAGCAAACACCGGTAACCTCAATGCTAGTGAGAATAGTCTAGAAGATCTCGGGGCACACTGACCAGCTAGGCTAACTGAATTGGCAAGTTCCAGACCAGTGAAAGATCTTGCCTTAAAAATTAAGGTGGACCAGCCCAGTGACTCAGGTTCCTTCCGGTCTATCTGGGTTGGTGTCCAGAGCAGACCTTGGGTGCAAGCTCTGCAGCCAGTCCCATAACACCCAGAGAAAGCCCCACTCCCAGGTGATTTAACAAGCCCAGGATCACAGGATCCCAGAATCACA
>NW_022196900.1:99666151-99671420 GCF_008632895.1 Mastomys coucha
TTTTCCAAATTATCACAGCTAATGAACCAAATTCTTACCCTCACCTAATGTCTGTGCCACTTTCCAAGTAGAACCATTGTTCACTGAAACAGTTGGTGAATGACTTTATGGATAGACCATCTTAATACCTACTCCATTTCTTAAATGAATGTAACCTGTTTCTGTGGGCTGAGAATGAAGTCACTCACTCAAGTCAAATAGCTTTGACTATAGCAGGAAGTGTGTATCTAAAAATCGAGCCTACAATTCATTTCTTGGTGCAGCAGAACTATCAACTCTCAGCTTGGCTACGATGGAAGTAAAATCCTTTGGTGATGTGAGGGTCATTGAAATACAGCCTTATTACAATGAAACCCAATGTCTAAAAATTGTTCTTATTTTGGGCTTGTACCACAGTAAGAGCCAAGATTTTAAACTCTACTAAATACAAAACAAACAAAAAGACTTTATATATTCATGTTCATTTAAGAAAATACTAGTAGTGATGTATTATTTTAAGTATACAGTTAATGTTTGGAGCTATTTAAAATTTATATTGAGAAAAATGTATTTTCATTATTGCTGTAGACGAGCATCTACATAAGACTGTTAAATTGATTGTTGTTTTATATCAAACAACTTTTATAATACTTATTTTTATTGTTACAATATTTTATAAATTTTAAGGAATATGACAAAAAAGATATTGTAGG
Source organism: Mastomys coucha (assembly GCF_008632895.1). NCBI lineage: Eukaryota > Metazoa > Chordata > Mammalia > Rodentia > Muridae > Mastomys > Mastomys coucha. The sequence continues at coordinate 99,666,844 of NW_022196900.1, forward strand.
TATTGAAGGGGGGTCTCTGGGAGGAGCAGTGGTACAAAAGGGAAACAAGAATGTGATTCAATTCTACTTAATTAAAATACGTTTTTAAATGTTAACCAAAAAAAACCCAAATTCAGATAAATTGAAATCATGTAACTTTTCTCATCATAATACAATAAAAATTTAAAAATAAATAAATAAATAAATAAATAAATAAATAAAATAAAGCCTGGCCCTTCCCCAACTGGAGCTGATGCAGATCATTCTAGTCATTAAAAAAAAAAATTAAGGTGGATAATGATTGAAGAAGATACCTAACATTAATCTCTGGCCTACACACACATATAAGCACACACATGTACAGACATGTAAACATGCACACACACACAAACACATACACACAAGAGAAAATTAAGACAGGCTTGGGTATAGAGCCCGTGCTAATTTTGTACAGCCTTAGGAAAGTCATGGACTCTTCTTGGCCTCAATGACCACACAGGTGAGAAAGAGCCCCAGCAATAGAGGTTCAAGGAGGTGAAATCCAGAGAGCCTGTTGTATATTGGGTCCTCAAAGAAAGTTGTGGCTGCCACCAAGTTGGCATGACCATGGACACCATTCATGATCCAAACTCTAAGAATAATACAGTACCAAGAAGTAAGAAAGATTAACCTTGTGTTGGCCCATGCTAGGGGAAAACCCTTCAGGAAGAAACATGGACAAGCTCAGAGCTGTTCCCTGACTGTATATAGAAGTGTAGTCTTTGTGCAGACCGAACAGTGAAACCTCTCCTGACTTGCCGTGCATACACACCTTGCTTCTTTTGTGTGTGCAGCTCACTTAGTTAAGGCTCTAGACAATTATATGGGGTGAAGACACTTGGCCCTTGACCGCTCATTCCCACCACAGTGCCTCTGCACATGCACTGGGGTGTCCCCAATCCTCTGATCTTTTCCTACCTTAATTGTTAAATGACTTCTCTCTATTCAGATCTATTTGCCTTTCCTTTCCCACCAACATAAGCCCCATGAGATTAGAGGGTCATCTCTGCCTTGTGCTCACTCTGTTCCCATTCCTAGAAAGTACGGGACTCAAACCTGCTGAGCCAAGAACCAATGAACAAAAGGAGATGATGAGGTAGAGATTTGGACCTGCACATACTTAGAACAAAGTCTGGGGCTTGTAATCCAGATCCCTACATACCTACATCCTAAGCCAACTGGGATGGTTAATATTGATACCAGCTCGACAGGATCTAGAGTCACCTAAGAGAAAAACCTCTGGGCATGTTTGTAAGGGAGTCTTTTATAGGGCTAACTAAAGAGGGAAGATCTGCCTGAAATGTGGGAGGTACCATTCCTTAAGCTGGGAGGTTCCATCCCCTAGGCTGCTGTCTTATAGGGAGGTTCCATCCCCTAGGCTGGTGTCTTAGCGTGAATGAAAGGGAGAAAGTGAACTGAATCCCATGATTCATTCCTCTTTGACTTCTGACTGCAGGTTTGACGTAACCAGCCACCTCAGGCTCCCAACACCATGCCTTCCCCACTGTGATACGCTGTTCCCTCAAATTATGATCTTTCCTTTTAGGTGACATTTGTCAAATGTTTTGTCACAGCATTACAAATACATTGGCTCTTTGATTGCATGCACAGAACAAATAGCTTCTCCCTGCCTGAGAACAGCTTCCCAGCACGTCTGCAGTCCCTTTACAATCCACCATGCTCAGCTGTGTCCCACACAGAATGGTCTCCAGGCCTGCTTTAAGGTCCCTGTGTGACCCTTCAATGTCTCAGGGTCCTTCTTCAATCAATTAAGACTAATTATTCCCAAAAATCATGGTCAGTCTTTCCTGTGGGTTCTTTAGTCTAGACACCCTGACATTATACTCCTATCATCAAAGCCCAGAACTGCACCAGGCTTGCTCTGCAAAGCTATATGAAAAGAGTAAGGAATTCAGTCACACAGAAAAATAAGAATCTCCCATAGACACCGAAGCATCTCCTCTCTTCATCAGCAGCAAGACCACACTTCAGAAGCAGATCCCACACAAAGAACTTTGTAGGAAATAATAGGTTACACAGACCAAGCTTTACTTTAGCCACTTTAAAGCCAATATATACTTAAAATATATCATTTTGCAGAGGTTTTTTTTTCCTTTAAACAAAACAACAATATCAACCTTTGGGATGGAGTGAAGATTTTTAGATGATAAATGTTTCTCATCTCCCTAAGTTATTCCCGTTGAATCCCTAACTTGGAAAAATACCAAATGAAGGGGATACTATTTTAGCTGTCACCTCAATATTAAATACACTCTGTTGCTGTAGCCAATGATGTGTCACCTAAAGAGACTGATTCATGCTTGGGAAGATTTACAGCCATTTGTTGCAGGCATATACTCAGGTTCCTGAGAGATGAACCCTTAAAATGAAGATAAATCTTCCTCTCCCGTTTTCAGATCCGGGTTAGTTCTCATTAATAACAGAGACCTGTCAGTGATGCTTTAATCAGTACCCAATGTCACTTCGCTCACGTGCACATGTCTTTGTGCTAAAGGAACTTGAAAATAGGCAAGAGGCTGGGAGACGGGAACAAGATTCGAGAGACTCAGAAGCCAGCTTATGCATTGCTTCCTTCTTGTGAAAACACTGAGTTAAAACATTCCAAGACAAAAGGGAACTCCATCTAAGTCACACAGGCAAGGCAGCCACCAGGCTAACAGCCAGTGTCCCTTGTTCTCCACATGGGCAGCGGACACAGGTAGCCCTGCCCAGCTAGAACTGGGAGTCAGCCTGGTGTGTTTCTGACCTGTGTTCAGGCTACTTGGGAAACTTCGCGTCCTGGGGAACTAAGGGCAGAGGGGAGCATGAATGAAGAGGGAGGGCACAGGACCCCAACCAGTGTGTGGGAGACGCTTCCTGAGAACTGACCCGAAGACCCTTAACACTGAGGAGAAACTGGGGAGCAACTAGACTCTTTGAGGGCCAGACAAGTGGATGAGTGAGAGTGCCTGTATGGCAAGCATAAAGGTCTAAACCTGAGTTTGATCACCTGGCACTCACAGAAAAAAGCCTGGGGTGGCGATGCGTACTTGCAATCCCTGGGTTGGGGAGTCAGAGATGGAAGGATCGCTAGAGCTTGCTAGCCAGTCAGTCGACTGACATCAGTTTGTTCCAAGTATCACTCTCTCCTTGCTTGTCCCCAGCCCAAGCCCTCAGAAAAGACTCTGTCTCTAATAAACTAATTAAACAGACACAATAAATGAAAAACAATAAAGTGGAACACAGTTGTAAAAGATACCTGATGTTAGCTTCTGGCCTCTACACACATACAGACATGTACACAGGCAACTACACATATGAACATATATATATATATATATATATATATATATATATATATATATATATATATATATATATATACATTGTTTTAGTCAGGGTTTCTATTCCTTCACAAACATCATGAAACGTCATGACCAAGAAGCAAGTTAAGGAGGAAAGGGTTTATTCAGCTTACACTTCCACATTGCTGTTGATCACCAGAGGAAGTGAACTCAAGCAGGTCAGGAAGCAGGAGCTGATGCAGAGGCCATGGCAAGATGTTACTTACTGGCTTGCTTCCCCTGGCTTGCTCAGCCTGCTCTCTTATAGAACCCAGGACTACCAGCTCAGGGATGGCATCATTCACAATGGGCCCTCCCACCCTTGATCACTAATTGAGAAAATGCCTTACAGCTGGACCTCAGGGAGGCTCCTTTCTCTGTAATAACTCCAGCTTGTGTCAAGTTGACACACAAAACCAGCCAGTACATACATACACACACAAAGAACCACGCTGTTCAAAAAAAATGAAGGTGAAGAAGACTGTGGTAGGTATCTAACCACTTGTCCTCCCTGCACTCTCCTCAAGCCCCTTCCAAGTCTCAACCATCCTGGCCAACAACTGCCCCACCCTCACGGACACTCAGGGCATCCCTCAAGATCAGTGTGGACTCCTGAGCCAACTTTGTCCATATAAAACCCACTTCAGTCTTGTTCTCTCTTACCAGGGACTCAGTCTCTCAAAAACGCCATGAGCACTCCTTTTAAATATACACTAAGGCTGGTCACCAATTCCCCAAGCCCCAGGGTCACATTCACACTCTCTGAACTGTGGTCTCAACTCTGCCTTGAGAAGATGTGACTCAGCAAGTTGCCATCAGCACCTGGAGCTGTTGGAGCTGACGAGGCAGTGTGGGGCAGCTGGCTCACTTGAGGACACCGTGTCTAGCTGGGGCTGTCTCTCTATCCTCTAGAGTCAGCATAAGAAGCTCATGCCAAGACTTTAGGTCTGTCTGTGCAGAAGTGTGGCCTGCTTGGCATGCTTTTATACTCGGATTTCCAATTCTTCTACAAGTTAGTGCCTAGAACATTGGCCAGCACTTAGCAGATAGACAGGACGGAGAACCACCCAGCAAGGAATCCAAACTTGCTGTGGCGGTTTGAATGAGAATGGCTGCCACAGGCTGACATATTTAAAAGTTTACCACCACCACCCCCCTCCGGTTAGTGGAACTGTGTGAGAAGGATTAGGTATGGCTTTGTTACCCACCCACCCC
>NW_022196900.1:99672202-99673186 GCF_008632895.1 Mastomys coucha
CTCTCTCTCTCTCTCTCTCTCTCTCTCTCCCTCTCTCTCTCTCTCTGCCTGAAATATACAACGCATGTAAGATTGTAGCTACTGCTACAGCACCATGCCTTTCTGCCTACTGCCTTGTTCCCTGCCATGAAGCTTATAGCCTAACCTTCTAAAACTGTAAAAAAAAAAATAGTCCCCCAATTAAATGTTCCCTTTTATAAGGTATCTTTGTCATGGTGTCTCTTCACAGCAATACAGAAATAATTAAAATATTTGGATCCTCTGTAAAATCAGCAAGTGCTCTTAACTTCTGAGCCACCTCTCCAGGCCAACTTATTTTTTGAGAATATGCAAAGGCAAGTCAATAGAAGAAAAACCACATTTCTGATAAATGCTATCAGAATGTGGATAGTCTGGAGAGATGATTCAATGCCAGAGTATGCACTGCTCCTCCAGAGGACCTGAGTTCAGTTCCTAGCATCCACATCAGGTAGCTCACAAGCACCCGGAGCTCTATCCCGGATGGAGTCAATGCCTCTATCCTCCGTGAGCACCTATACTCATCTGCACGCATGCACACACATAATGAAAATAAGATCTGTTTTAAATGGATGAATCTCACTCTCAGTGCCCCCAAATGGGCAAAACTATACTGCAGGGGAAGAGGCCAGGGCAGAGTCTACATTGGGGAAGGCTTTGTGAAGAGACCAAAGGAGGCATGAGAAGGGGGCCCAGCCGACTCCAGCCTTGGTGAGCTGAGTGGATCTGCACAGGCATAAGTCCTTTGAGGACTCAGTGAATGCCCGCTTTAGCATATGCCACAATTCAGCTTGAAGTCTCAGTGTCCCTGGTGTAGACAGGGGTCTGTTCCCTGATCATCTACTTTACAAAGTCAGAAACACAAGAAAGGCCAGATCACCATCGTATTCCTAAAAGGGAAGAAACTTTGAACACACACACACACACACACACACACACACACACACACACAAAGCCCAAAGAAAC
>NW_022196900.1:99674320-99685275 GCF_008632895.1 Mastomys coucha
GGAGGGAGGGAGGGAAGGAGGGAGGGATGGGAAAGGGAGAGGAAAGAAAAAAGTGGAGGCCAGAGGCCATGGCCATATGGAGAGAGGGGGTTGGGAAGGCAGAGAGAGGAGGAGCAAGAGGGCAAGAGAGAAGCAATTGGGAAGCAGGAGTAAGAGAGGGAAGATGGGGCACACAGAACCTTTTATAGTAGGCTGGACCTACTTGACTGTTGCCAGGTAACTGTGGGGGTGGAGTCCGGACAGCCTAGGTGACTGATGGCCACAGAATTATGGAGAGCTGAGGTCTCATGTCAGTAGCGTCTGGGAGCCTGGCAAACTTCCCTTCGTTTCTTGCAGAGTTATCTGCTAGGTCTACAGGATTTTAACCTACCTCAACCAGAAAACAGGCTGCCTTTCACGGTCCCACATCTGAGTGCAAGTGGCTCCATTGCCTTTCTCAGAAAGAGTGACAAATAACCTGGCATGTGGTTTGAATAGGAATGGCCCCCATTGGCTCATGTGGTTTGAATAGGAATGACCCCCATTGGCTCTTAGGTCCTAACACTATTAGAAGGTATGGCCTCCATGAAGGAAGTGTGTCACTGAGGTTGGACTCTGAGGTTTCAAATGCTCAAACCAGGCCCAGTGTCACTCTCTCTTCCTGTTGCCTGACAACAGGAAGAGCTGCCATCTGCATCTCCAGATGCAGAACTCTCAGCTCCTCCTCCAGCACCATGTCTGCCTGCACACCACCATGCTTCCCGCCATGATGATAATGGATTAGACCTCTGAACTGTAAGCCAGCCCCAATTAAATGTTCTTCTTCCTAAGAGCTGCTGTAGTCATGGTGTCTCTTCATAGTAACAGGAACCCTAAGACACCTGTTCATACCGGTATCTGGTCCTCATGTCCAGAGGAAGTGACACACCAGCAGAGCTGGCAACTTTCCGCTTAGTTGTAAACCCTGATGCACGGCTTCTCAGGCCCTGGCCAGAATTGAAAGCACCAAAAGTGGGGTAGAGTGAGGGGTGGGTGTTGTTGAATTTTGGGTGCAAGGCTTTATCCCTGGAGTTTCTGATTCTTTAGGTCATACTTCCAAAATATGCATCTTTAACCAGCTCCTTGAGGATTACTGGCTTGGGGCCTCACATGGAAAACCACTGTAGTTCAATGATTCGCCAGCCACCTGAAGTAGACGTCACTCAAGGTTCTTCCTCTCTCTCTCTTTCTCTCTCTCTCTCTCTCTCTCTCTCTCTCTCTCTCTCTCTCTCTCTCTCTCTCTCTCTCTCTGTGTGTGTGTGTGTGTGTGTGTGTGTGTGTGTGCTTGCATGCATGTATGCATTCTGATGCACATATGCATCTGTGTGCACTCTATGGAGGCCAGAGATCAATGCCCCACATTTTCTGTAACAACTCTCTACCTTATTTTCTGAGGCAGGATCTCTCTCTGAACTTCTTCACACTGACTCCTCGAGACTGGCTGACTCATGAACTCATGACCTGCCAGTCTCTGTCTCCCAGTAATAAGATCAAAATTGCATGCCCTAAATGTGGCTTTTGAATGAATTGTTTATTTTTATGTGTATGAGTGTTTTGCCTACATGTATCTAAGTGCATTGTGTGCATGTCTGGTGCCCTCAGAAGCCAATAGAGAGTATCAGATGTCATGGATCTGGAATTATAACGGTTGTGAGCTGCCATGTGAGTGCTAGGAACTGAACCCAGGTCCTCTGTAAAAGCACCAAGTGCTCTTAATGACTGAGCCATCTCTCTAGCCCCCAGGAGGCTCCTGCTCAGCCTGCAGCGGGACTCGGGCTTCATAAATTCAGAGCAAAGTGGAGAGTTTGCACACTAAACAAGCTTCTGAAGCCATTAAAAGACACATAGTCAAAATAAAGAATTCTTCCCACCAAGGTCAAGTGGGTTTGGATTAGAAATGCTTCTACATGCTCTCACTGAGAGTTCAAAGCTAAGCCCAGCCATAGGTAGGTTCTATCTTCCCTGTGGCCAAAAGAATACCAGAGCTGTGGGCCTGCCTTAATCTGCTAAGTCAAGTATGATGGTGCATGCCTATGTCACAGCACTCAGAGGATAGAAGCAGGAGGATCCGAAGCTTGAATGGGCATTTGAGGCTATTCTAGACTATACTATACACTACCTTTAAAAGGAAGAAGCAAAAAAGGAATTCTAGAATGAGGCCTAGCTTCCCCTTGGCCACTCCACAGTGCATGCCAGCAGGTGCGTCCTGCACAAAATATAGACTTTTCATTAAACAACCTTTCATTGACAGCTATGGGAATCCTGCCAATTCATCCAGTTTTATCCTTGGATGTGTGTTTGGATCATGTATCCTCCCTTCTCCTTAGATAAGAGGTGTCCCTGCCGTGTTAACACAAGTCTCCCTCTGTTCCAGCTTCTTCCCGTGGACCTGGAGCCTGAGGTGCTTGGCTCTGGGCCCAGCAGTTGACAAAATGGCACCTGGTTATCACAGTGAGGAGCCAGGGCTCTGGGAGGCTGTTGATTCTGGCTGTGCGCTTCTATACAAATCAGCCACCTGGGCAGCTAGCTCAGCAGCCACCGCAGTCCCTCCAGTCAGCAATCAGTGAAGGTCAGTCATCGTGCAGCTTTGTAGGTCCAGAGGAAGAGTAGGACTCTCTTCTGGCCTGAAGGTCATGGTTAGCAGAGTAGCACTGTGTACTCTAGGCCAGGACAGAGCAGGGAGAGGCTGTGTGTCCCACTGGGATGCTGCCAGTGGCTGGGGACAGCTGGTCTTTGGGCTGCTCTGAGTGCATACGCCTTCAACGCAAGTCATGTATTTCTCTGTAACCCTCTAAGCTCCTAGCTCACGAATTAGCCATTCCTGTTTGACATAAAGGAACAAACTTCAGAGAGATTTAAAGCAATAACAATGAGAAGTCACACAGTCAGTAAAGAGTGGTACTGTAGCTTGTACTCCAGTCTGACCCCAAACCCATCCCTTTGTCTTTGTGGTCTTGTCACCTTTGAAGGACTTGTGATTCAGACCCAACCCCAACTCCTGGCATGTGACTGTTTTACCAAACACTTTTTTTTCCTCTACACAGAACTATTGTAGGTCACACCCAGATTTTAAATTATAAACATAAAAGCCTGAGGGTGGTGGCGCACACCCTTAGTCCCAGCATTTGGGAGGCAGAGGCAGGCAGATTTCTGAGTTCAAGGCCAGCCTGGTCTACAGAGTGAGTTCCAGGGCAGCCAGGACCATACAGAGAAACCCTGTCTCAAAAAAAAACAAAAAACAGGGCTGGCGAGATGGCTCAGCGGGTAAGAGCACTGACTGCTCTTCCAAAGGTCCTGAGTTCAGATCGCAGCAACCACATGGTGGCTCACAACCACCCATAATGAGATCTGACGCCCTCTTCTGGTGTATCTGAAGACAGCTACAGTGAATTACACAGGAGCAAGCAGGGCCGGCAGAGGTCCTGAGTTCAATTCCCAGCAGCCACACACATGATGGCTCAAGGTCATCTGCACGGCTACAGTGTATTCATACACATAAAAAACAAAACAAAACAAAAAAAAAAAAACAAAAAACAAAAGAAGTTATAGACATAAGGACATTGTGGATACTATTAGGTGATGAGATGTATGTACTCAGAACATGTGTCTCTGTTCTTCTAAGAGGTATATATAGTCGAAAAAAGAGCTCAAAGTGGGAGAACTACTATAGACGAGAGATCAGTGGACATCTGCCTGGCAGCATCAGAAAGCAGGGGTCTTTCACTCCTTCCCAGTCATGCCCAGTGGCCTATAGCCCCTACCAGTCACCTCTTATTATAGAAAAGGCCTCAAAAATTGGGGCTTTCAAATCCTGTTTAAGGAAGCCAGTCTTTATAGACAGCATCACCCCTTCAGTCAGCCTCTTGATGCACAGAGATAGCTGAAGATCGCTCTCTGGGATTAATGGGGGCTGTTCGGGCCTCAATCTAAGTAGGTGGTTCATGAAGTTACAGGGTGCCAAGGCAACCTCTGGGCTCCCTTCTGTATTCTCACCCCTGCAGCTTCCAAACATGGGTTTAGATTCAGACCTCCTCCACTCGTAAATGCTTCATTGGCCCACTGTTTACAGTCCAGGCCTTAAGCATCATCCAGAAAGATGATGTTATTCTAGATGACCGCAAGCATAAATATTGATCAGCAGAATCTCTGAAACATCAGAGGTGAACTGACAAAGCAGGGTTGAAAGGAGCTGAGGAGACAGCTCTAGAAACCCCTCATTTACCACCTCCCACCCGCCAACACTAGATTCTAGCTCTCTTGTCCACCGAGAAAGGAGAGAGTTTTACATGCCTCCTTATCCTCCTGCAGACAAGCCTGTTGTCAGCTTCCAGACCTTCTCATTGTTCATCATCCCGAAGTCACTGTCTCCTAACTGAAGTCACCTCTGGTGTCACTGGACTATCTGCTTGCAGACACTGAAAATGTCTATTTCTCACACTGTCAAGCACAAGGACCTGAGTTCAACGCCCAGAGGCTACATTTAGAAAGTAACATGGTGTGGTCATGGCGCTGGTAAGGCAGAGTCAGGTAGACATGGCACTGGTAAGGCAGAGTCAGGTAGACAGATCCCTTAGGGCTCACTGGCCAGCCAACTGAGCCTACTTGGTGAGCTCCAGGCTGTAAGAAACCTTATCTCAAAAAGCAAAGTAGATGATGCTCAGGGGACAAGTCACACTGTCATGTGACTCCTATATACATGCACCTGCACATACACGAACACGTTTATAAATGCATATCCATACAAGAGTCCGTTCAATCAAATAATGCCCCAGCCAATCCCACATTCAAGACTAGATACCAGGGCAAGCAGAATCTCGGATTGTGCGTCTATTGGGAAACTTACAGCTGAACTATGCTGAGACACAATCCAAATGCACCTGCCTAGGCTCACAGAATCATACAGAGGGAGAGGGCCTGTGGGCCTCCCAACTCTACCCTCCCCACAAAGCAAATCAGCCCAGGACTTCCTTACGTCTTCTCTTTGCTCTACAAAATCACAGATTCCTTTCTGTTCTTTTCTGCAGCTTACCACGTCTTCAGCAGCTGTGTCATGACTTATTGTACCCAAGCTCTGTAGCTCAGGATCCCAGGTCAGGCCCAGTGTATCCTTCGAGAAGTGCATTACCCTTAAAGTGAGCTGCAGCTCCCATACCTTAAGGATGAATGTGCACATGCATGTGTGCATATGCATGCATGTGTGTTTATATGTGTACACATGTGTGGAGGCCAAAAGTCAGTGTCATGTGACTTCCTCATTCACCTTCCACATTGTATCTTTAGAGACCATTTGCTTCCTATTGCTGTGATAAAACCTCATGGCCAAAGGCAAGCTGGGGAAGAAAGAATTTACTTGGCCTTACCCTTAAAGGCAGGGCAGGGAACTCAAGGCAGGAGCCTGACAGCAGAGTTCAAGAAAAGACCATGCAGAGATGCTACTTACTGGCTTGCTCAGCCTGATCTCTTATACACCTCAGGATGATCTGCCGAGGGGTGTCACCCTGGCACCCTTATATCAACCATCAATCAATCACAGGCTTGCCTATAAAGTGACCTGAGGTGGTCAGGGGGCACATTTTCTCAATTGGGGTCTCTTCCCAGGGGAACTTAGTTCATATCAAATTGACAAAAACTGACCAGGACACAGGAATCTGAATCTCGCTGATTGGTCCAGGCTGACTGGCCAGTGAGCCCCAGGGATGCTCCTGTCTCTGTGTCCCCAGCATTGGGTTTACATACACGTGCATGCTATGCCCAGCTTTTTATGTGAGTGCCTGGGATCCAGACTCAGGTCCTCATGTCTGCATGACAAGCACTTGAGCAACTGAGCCATTTCCCCAATCTTCATAATTCCAGAGTCACCTAAGAGACCAGCTGGGAGGACCGGTTCTTCTTACACTGCACGGGGCTCATTTATCAGGAACACGTCACTGAGCAAAGCTCTAAGGCCCCACTGGCCGCCTTCTGGCCCTGATGTGGCTCCACAGTTCTATCCCCAAATGCCAGTGGCTACAAAGGAACTTTTGTTTGAATCGGGGACAACCAGGGAGGTACCACCTGACAAAGTGGCTTTCTAATGACGGCTTAGCACTCAGGGGATGGAGCTGTGGTAGCTGGAGCCTCCTTGGCTGGAAGCATCAAGACTAAAGCAAATGTCAGCTGCCTTAGCCAGCTCTGTGCAGAGAAGCATGCGCTTCCTCAAAGCCCTCCTAACTTTCTCATGACCTTGTTCATCAGCCTCAAAGGAAAGGGACTGGCCCTTCCTGCTAGAGCAGGCAAGCGTATCTCTTTCTCTGCTATAGGAACACACGTTACCGCCATCAGCTTTCTAAATAACCCCAGTTACTGGCCTCTTGGAAATAAACTGTGTCTCTGGTATAAAGCAAAGTCCAAGAATTCTGTAATAGGAAGAAAACCTGACTGGCTGCTAAAACATGGTTGGAGTTTTCTTTAAATTGTTAAAATGTCTTCAGGCCAGTTGGAAGCAAAGGCTGTCTCTGCCTGTCTTAGATCCACCTCGTGCACATGTGTGTGCATGCATGTGCATGTGTGCGTGAGCATGCGTGTGTGTGTGTGAGCACACACGTATGCTTGCATGTGCATGTGTGTGCATGCACATGTGTGCGCATCTGAGCATGTGCTTGTGTGCATGTGTGAGCATGCGTGTGTGTGTTTGCGTGTGCTTTCATGTGCATGCATGTGTGTATATACATATGGGTAGGCACATGCAAAGGCTAGAGATCAACTCCAGGTGTCTTTCCTCAGACACCACGTATCTTGTTTTCTGAGACCTAGCCTCCTTTCTCTCCTTGAATTCATCAGTTCAGCCTGAGCCAGATTACTAACCTGGCCTTGCTTTCTCCAGACCCCCAAGATTCACCCAGGGCATCAGTTCTAGTTTGGGAAGAGTAGATCCCATTCTTCTCATGAACAACAGAGTCCTATAACCTCACTTGGTCTGGCCACAAGAGTCATCATCCAAGTGTGGGGGAGGGGAGGTCCAGGTTGGAGAAACTGTTCCCAAACAAATCAGAGATGATTATCTTTATTGTGTCTCTCTGGGTAAGGGGGAGTGTGTAATGCTAGCCTTCAGCATTCATCATCATGCATGATGCCAGCCTTCATCATTCCTGGCCAACACATACACTCACTGATACACACTTCTCAGAAGCTCTTACCCTGAGCCCTGCCATTCCTCTAATCACTGTTAGGCTGAGAGTCCCAGTGCGTGATCTTACTCTACCATCCCTGGCCTGTTTAATGCCTCAGGGAGTTTGGGACCTAAAATCCTCTCTGGCCAATTCCTGGCTCATCTCTTTTTTTTTTCTCTGTATAGCTCTGGCTGTCCTGAACTCACTCTGTAGACTAGGCTGGCCTCGAACTCAGAAATCCGCCTGCCTCTGCCTCCCCAGTGCTGGGATTAAAGGCGTGCGCCACCACCGCCCGGCTTCCTGGCTCATCTCTTAGAGGCTGTTCACCGTGGTGAAAGCAGACATTAGCCCACCATCCCCAGGACTAGTTTGTGAAACCTAGTGGGTTTCCAGCTGTCAAGGAAGTTTGGACCTGTACTGGGTGATGAGAGACCCCAGAACTACCTCTGTCTATAAAAGTATTCATAGTTAAGGTTTTAGACCTTAGCAGAAGATGGGGATCCATGAAGAAGGACAGGAACAAATGCCACACATAAAATCTATTTCCTTCCTCTGACCTCCCTCGGAGTTAATGCAGCCAAAGCTGCCATCATCATTCCAAGACATTAATTACCCAAGGACACTGAGTGTTTGCTTTGCAATGACTGGTCAGTCTCTGTCCTCAAAGAACCACGAGACACATGACACAACTTCTGGCTCATTTTCCTTGACTGTCCCTAGGAAGTAAGCTTTGGACCAGGACAGAATGTCCCAAATATACTCAGATCTCAGCAAGAGTCATCTCCAGGCTTGGTCCTGTTTTGCTCTTGGTGCCGTCCACTGGCACGCAAAACGTGCCCGAGGAACTCCCAGTTAGATGTCCTACACAGTGTCTGGAACAAGAGGGACAGACAGGTTCAAGGTCTGTCATTAGCAGTCACATGGAGTCGCCATGATTGACTTGGGAGTAAAACCCAGGATCAGTCATTCACAAGAGCCAAGAGAAACAGATGGAAGTAAACATAGACAAAGAGAAAAAATAAAGCAGCCAGAGGAACTCGGGCCAGTCCTGTGGGGTCACACAGTGGATCTCAGTCCCATGGGGTCACACAGTGGGTCTCACTAGCTTAAGCCAAGCCCAGTTTTTCTGTCCCATGGGGATGGAGAAGAGTCACTTCCCGGTACCAGACAGCATGTACATCTCAGCATCCTCGGCCTCTGGCCCTTGGGAAGCAGTCCTGTCCCAGAGATGAATGTTTCCCTGCCAGCCTAGAGATCCTTTGGAATATCTCATTTTCAGAGAGTAAATATGATGGACCCATGTGGAGAGGAAAAAAGCTTCCGTGACACTTAGAAATAGAGTGGACATCCTTGGACATGTAAAAATGACTTCTCATAGTAAAATCTGCCCGAGGCTAAAGAATGTCCCCTCAAAAGACACCTACATCCTGATCCTTGGCATTTACCTGTCACCTTACATGACAAAAGGTCTTTATGGATGGGACTGGGTTAAGGGTCTAGTTGTAGGAAGGAAGATTTCCAGGGCACTGCATGCCATCCCACCTTCATAAGACAGAGACAGAGAGAGCACATGCAGAGCAGGAGAAGGAGCAATGGGAGTGCTATGGATGCATGCTAAGAAATGCCAGCAGCCATGGAAGCCAGAAGATGCCAGCAGCAGATTCCCCTCAAGAGCACAGGAGCGGGGAGCAGCCCTGCTGCCACCCGGATTCCAGACTTCTGGCTTCCAAAATGCAAGAGAATAAAAGTCTGTCAGTTGGAGCCAACAGTGTTGTGAAAGTTTGTTACCACTGAAGAAACAAATGCACCCACAGAATAAAGTAATGAAATACAGCATTGAAAGTCACAGTCAAGCACAGGCAACCAGGCTGACATTGGTCTGAGAGGTCTTGCTAGCCTTGTCAAGGGATGTGTGAGTGTCATATTGCTGGGATGAAGAAGTCAAAGCTGCAGCTATGCGCGCACACACACACACACACACACACACATACATACATACACACACTCACAAACACACATACACACCACACTTACATACATACATACACACACTCACAAACACACATACACACACTCACAAACACACATACACACACACATACACACACTCACAAACACACATACACACACATACACACACACATACACACACTCACAAACACACATACACACACATATACTCACACCACACACACACACATACATACACACACTCACAAACACACATACATACCCACACTTACATACACACACACACATACACTCACACATACATACACACACTCACAAACACACACATACACCTACACACAGACAGACACTCAAATGGATACATAGCTTCACCTTAAAAAACACAGAGGACTTGGCATACAGGTTGTCTTAGTCAGGGTTTGTATTCTTGCACAAACATCATGACTAAGAAGCAAGTTGGGGAGGAAAAGGTTTATTCAGCTTACTTCCACATTATTGTTCATCACCAAAGGAAGTCAGGACTGAAATTCACACAGGAGAGGAACTAGAAGCTGATGCAGAGGCCATAGATGGATGTTACTTGCTGGCTTGCTTCCCCTGGCTTCCTCAGCTTGCTTTCTTATAGAACCCAAGACTACCAGCCTAGGGTTGGCACCACCCACCATGGGCCCTCCCCCGCTTGACCACTAGTTGAGAAAATGCCTTACCATTTTCTGGCTCTCATGGAGGCATTTCCTCAAGGGAAGCTCTTTTCTCTGTGATAACTCCAGCTTGTGTCAAATTGACACACAAAACCAGCCAGTGCACAGGCAAAAAGAAAAAAGAGGAAACTTGAGGGCTGGAGAGATGGTTCTCACAAAGGACCTGAGTTTGATTCCCAGCACCCACACCAGGCATCTCGCAACTGCCTGTAACTTCAGCTCCAGGATCTCCTCTTTTGGCTCCCCCAGGAAACTGTGCTCACATGTACGCACACACACACACACACACACACACACACACACAATTAAAAAACAAAAGCATTTTTTTAATTTTAAGGAAACTTGTCTGTCTGGATAGGCTATTATATTGTGAAGTGAGAGTATTAGAATCAGGATGGTCCTAAACTCATCCTCAGTCCAGAAATTAGCTCAAGGTAAAGAATATCAAATACTATCAAAGTCCTATTAAGCCATATATCAAGGCAAAACACAAATGCAAAATTCAAGCTTACGGAGCACACAAAGGACCAGCCTGAGCATGAGTCGATGCAATCAGGATTGTCCTCTTCAGATCAGTGATTCTCAATCAGTGCGTCATGACCCCTTTGGGGTTGAGTGACCCTTCCACAGGGGTCATCTAAGACTATCAGAAAACACAGATATTTATATTACGATTTTTAACAGTAGCAAAATTATAGTTATAAAGTAGCAACAAAAATAATTTTGTGGTTAGGAGAGACACTACCACATGAGGAGCCTTATTAAAAGTTCCCAGCATTAGGAAGGGTGAGGCCCACTGGATTAAACAGTCAAACAAATTAAAGATAAAATCAAGAACAAGAAAGACAAGCTATTATCTTAAAATATAAAAGACTATCTGGAAGATTTGAAAGCTGTTCACACAGAACCTCCTGAGATTGATAAAAAGGGAGACATTTAAATAAAACTCAGATTGCCTGAAGTTGACTGAAGATTAGACACAGCCAGAAAGAAAATTAATGAACCGGGAGATTATTATTAAGTCATTTTACAGACCACAGCTGAGAGGCCGAGGTAGGAAATATGAAAGAGTTCGGTTTGAAAGCTCCAGTACAGATGAGGAATGTCTAAGGGGGGG
>NW_022196900.1:99685535-99701981 GCF_008632895.1 Mastomys coucha
AAGAGAAGAGAAGAGGAGAGGAGAGGAGAGGAGAGGAGAGGAGAGGAGAGGAGAGGAGAAGAGAAGAGGAGAGGAGAGGGAAAGGAAGGGAATGGGGCAGGAAAGGGAAGGGCAGGAAAGAAGAGAGATGAGAGGGGAGGCTCTGACGGGAGGGAGGTTGAACATTCTTCAGGACTGAGGCTTAGATCCTTAGATCCAAGCAACATATGCCCCAAATAGAATAAATAAATTTAGATCCACTCTGAGACACGTTATAGTAAAACTACAGAGCCTGCGGGATGAAGATTTTAAAGGCATGTGCTTAACAAAGGCAGGATACCTGTAGAGAAATGACCCCAAGATCACTACGGCCAACAGTGGCTAACAGAAGGCAAAAGATAGAAGCATGCCATGTCTAAAATGTTGAGAGAAAATAACGCAACATAGAAATATGAGTCCAGCTATTCTTGTTCAATGAGCATGGCTAAAATTATACCAGAGCTGTCGACAGTCCAGCTGTCTGTCCCTATGCTGCTCCTGGCCCCCATCAGGCCTGGCTCCAACTACCCATGGTAGTCTCAGCAACTCCCTTGATTCCCGGTTGGCCTGACCGCTAAACCCAACTCTTCACTATAGGATGTTCTCCGACAGACAGAACGGAGTATCACCTGGTAGAGACAAGGAGAGTTCAGGTCCTGATCACCTCTTAATCTTTATTTCCTCTTCTGCCTATCCCAGGATTTCATTAATGAAGTATCTCCGTGCTGTTGAGGGTATTGCCCAATTGCCAGCATCCTAGGGCACCTGCCTGCCTCTATCCACTCCTTTGGCTAGTCCCATTACCCATCTCTCTACCCAAGAAATTGCTTCACTAAATGCATGGATCTAGCTGAAGACATGCTTCAGGCTCCGCTGTAGACATTCAAGGGATTCTTCATATATCACGTCCCTGCTGCCTGGGGTCCTGAGGTCACTCAGAGACTCCCAGGAACCCAGCGTGGTCATTCCTTCTAACCCCTAGGGACATTCCTTCTCAGACTCACTTCTCACCCCACATTCAAGATCAAGACATTCGACTTCTTGCCCTGAGGAACACTTCCTCCCACAAAGCCACCTGAGAAGTAGTTGTCTTCCCTGTCCCTTGACACGTCTGTTGTCCTTCAGACCAGCAGAGATGGGTGGCAACAGCCTTCCATTTACATTTGTCCTCAAAGCCAGTCTTCTCTGTAAGGATCATGCTGTGCGCTTACAGTGGTTTGTGATAATGACTTCAGAAGATCAAAGGCACGAACTCAGGGTTCAAGAAATCCCAGATTGAATGTGGGTCCCTGCTTGGTGGTTCAGCTGCCATCTTGGCTCTAGCTTTGCGCTCGGGAGCCCACCGGAGTAACCGTCACTCAGGGGACTCAGGCTGAGGCTCTCTCCTGGGCATGTTGCATTGCTTCATGCAGATTAAAAGAAAGGCTGTGTGTAGGCCTTGAGGCAGACACTGATACAGAAGATGGGAGAAAGTGTGTATCCCTTTCTAGTCAAAGCCTAGACACTGTGTTTGCTTTGTCTAGCTCCTGTCTTACATGCTCGCGAAGATGGATGGCAGTTGAATTGACTCAAAAGACATAGTCAGAGATTGTGTTAAAACATGGGAATGGGTGATTCAGCAGGTCTGAGTGTTCCCCCTGTGAGAGGTAGGGGAGAAAGGATTTGGAAAGGACCTCAGTACCACCTCGGGACAGTATCTCACAGTGGTTATGGCATCACTTTGACAATCTCCCCTATGTTAAACATGCCCTACACTGGCTCTACTCTAGGACCCTTACTGCTTGGCAAGTCCCCCAGGTCAGGGCACAGGGAAGCCTTCCTCACTCCCTCTGTACCCATCAATCCCCATGGTAGGCTGAGCTTCACTCCATAGCCAGCCACCTCTCTAGGCACACGGTGGAAGAGTGTGTGCTCCCTCTAGTCTGCATAAACCTGTAGCTCCTCTCGTTTCCTTTGGGAAGAGCTATGGGAGGTTTGTCTGGCAGAGAGCTTTGCCCACACGAAAGTGGTTGTCTGGATGAAGTCTGGAAACACAGGGGAAGCAAAGCGAACCTAATTTTAGATAACCGACCACACTGGGCCAATTGAAACCAGCTCTTGTGAAAGTGATCAATAAACCATATTCAAGAAAAAAGATCAATGAAGAAGCCACCCCTCCTGAAGAAGAAGAAAAGACACCTCTGGGCCCCATCCCACAGGGGACCTCCAGCATTAAGGAAGTTGGCTCCAAGAAGGCAAGTAGTGGTCATTCAATCCCTGGAGTTTCAAAGATAAAGTGAAAGGTGGTGTTGGATGCCTATCTGAGCCCCCCACCAACAACAACACATGCACTTTTCTTATTTTTCTGCAATACCCTCTATTATTTTACCAAAATCAAGACCTTTCCCTTTGCCCTGGTGTGCTGCCATCAAAAACAAAATAATAGGTTTGATGGTGGAGAACACCAGTAATCCAATCACTTAGGAAGTAGAGAGAGGAGAATCAAGAGTTCAAGGCCAGCATCAGCCCCATACAGTTTGAAGTCAGCCTGAGTTAAAAAAGAGGTCTAGGGAGGTAGTGTAGTCACTAGACAGTGCTTGACACACAAGCACAAGGAACTGAGTCTAACCTTCACAACCAATGTAAAACTCCCACACATGGTGAGTATGCTTACAATCTCAGTGTTGGAGAGACACAGACAGGTGGATCCCTGGGGTTCGCTGGCAGACTAGTCTGCTCTATGCTATATGATCTACAGATCAATAAGAAGCTTTCTCTCAAAAATCAAGGTAGATGGGACCTGAAGAACAATGCCCAAGGGTGATCTCCACCCTCCAGACATGCACATGTACACCCGCTTATCCACCTGTACCCACAGACGTTTCCACACGGATGTGAATACACGTGTGAGAGCGGAGAGCAGCCCCGTGATCTACCTGTGGGGCAAAGGCCTGAGAACTTTCCATCCACAGCAGCACCCAGCGGTTTCTCCTCCATCCCTGCCATGTCTTTCTCAGCTGCCTGTGATGAAGAAGGGAACACCGGGGTGGGGCTCCATCAAAACTATTTGTCAACACCTTGGTCCCCTCCAGCCACAGCAGCACAGGGATACTGGGAAGGTGGAGTGCTCCAAGAACAAAAGTGAGCCAGCTAGGAGACCACCCCACACACATCATGAAACAAGAAAGAGCAAAAGACGGACTGTTGCTAACATTAGAAACAGCCTCACCCCCATGGAATCTGTCCATTGGAAACAAGGGCTTCCTAGTGATTTCAGTGGGACGGGGCTTAGAGTTCAACCATCTAGAATTCTGTCTCTCCTTTGGTTAACATACACACCCAAACTGGGGGCAGGGGTGGCTGCTGGAGGAAGATTGGCTTCAATCTTGGTTACAGGCCTAGTGACCCTCCCTAGCCACACTTTCTATGAGGAAATGTTACTAGTGCTCATCTGGCAAGGGTTGGAAGGAATCACATCTCTGATTTCCAAATGACTATGACTGTGCCGTAACCAGCAGATGGCTTTCCATGACAGTGTCAGCAGCTCGTCATGCTAAATCTTGGTCTGGGCTGTCAATCACAGGGCTTCCCACCAGAAAAGCAGCCAGGCAGGATGCTGGACCACGATATTCCACTTTGGAGTTGTCTAGGCTAGATTTTTGTCAATGTCGCACAAGCTCAAGTCATTTGAGAAGAGGAACTCTCAGTTGAGAAAAGGCCTCCATTAGTTGGCTTCCAGTAGATTTTCTTGCTTGGTGATTGTTATAAGATAGCCAAGTCTATTGTGGGCAGTGTCATACCTAGGCAGGTGGTCCTGGATGTTATATGAAAGCTAACTGGGCAAGCCAGGAAAAACAAGCCAGTAAGCAACATTCCTCCATGGCTTCTACCTCAGTTCCTGTCTCTAGGTTCTTACCTTATTTCCTGTCCTGACTTCCCTCCATGAAGGACTGTACTATGTAAGCTAAATAAAGCCTTTCATCCCCAAGTTCCTTTTGGTCATGTTTTATCCCAGAGATAGAAACCTTAATGCGCATTATCTATAAGGAAACCTTAACCCATGCTGTCATTCCCACGGAGGGAGAGACTGGAAAGGTATTTGCCGTTTTGGGCATCTTCACCTGTTGACTTTTGCAAATGTACTTAGTTTGTTCCACTCATAGCAGTAACCCTAAATGTCATTTCCTTAACTCCTCACTTGGAAAGCTGGATACATGTAATTTCTTATTCGAAAGGACCTCTCTGTGTTTTTCTAAAGACGGGACAAGGAGCCGGGCAGTGGTGGCGCATGCCTTTAATCCCAGCACTTGGGAGGCAGAGGCTGGCAGATTTCTGAGTTCGAGGCCATCCTGGTCTATAGAGTTCCAGGGCAACCAGGGCTACACAGAGAAACCCTGTCTCAAAACAAACAAGCAAGCAAACAAACAAACAAACGAACAAACAAAAGACAGGACAAGGAGATACAGCCTTGAGGGGAAAAAAAAGTTAACAATCTAAAAATGAGCAGACCCAGCCTGAATAGTGAGAGGCAGATGGACAGTCATGTACATTTGAGTTTCTATGTAGTGTGACGGAGGGGTGAGTCCTAACCTGGATGTACTCATAAGAAACCTTGTGGTGGCTTCGGAGCTGTGACAGGAACTGCAGAGCTGCAGCAGTAGCTCAAGTGCTGCAGCCCTGTGACCTCCCTGTCCTCCTCTCTGGTTTCTCCCCCCTCCCCTTGAGCTGGGCCTGGGTTCCTGCAGCATCAGCAGAACACAGTGGACAGGGTGACTTCAGTCTCACTGGTCAAGCTCTGTAAACCCATAGAAATGCTTTGTGTCCAGAACACGAGCTGCAAATTAACTCAGGGGGCCTGGAGGCTGCTTCCCAAATCAGCCTCTGGTATAGGAAACCAAGCCCCTTGAGAGTTGTGCTCACCCCACAATTACTGCTAGGCTAGAGGTGAACCAAGAGTCTCCCACCAGACACATCCCCACTCACTAAGTTGGAGTGGTGCCTGTCACACATTTCATGAGCTCTGAAAAGGACAAGAAGATTCCTTAGCTATACCAAGGTCAAGAGCACTCCGGTGGGTTGGGGACATGGCTCAGTCAGTAATATGTTTGCCTTGTGAGCACAAGGACCTCATTTTGATCCCCAGATCCCACATTTTAAGAGCCAGGTGTCATGACATGAGTTTGTAATCCCAGCACTGGGTAGGCAAATACAGTCATATCCACGGGTTGCATGGGTCAACCAGCACAATCTACTTGGTGAGTTCTAGGCCAGTGAGAGACCCTGTCACAAAAACAAGATAGTTGGTCTTTGAGAAATGACAGAGAAAGAGATACAATCACAGACACACACACACATACACATAGACACAGAGAGATACACCCACAGACAGACACACACACATACATGCACATAGATACAGAGAGATATAATCACAGACAGACAGACACACACACACATAGACACAGAGAGAGATACACCTACCCACCCACACACACACACACACACACACACACATACACACAGACACAGAGAGATATACCCACAGACAAACAGACTGACAGACAGATACACACACACACACACACACACACACACACACACACATACACACACGAACGTCAAGAGTCCTCAGCAAAAACACTGAGTCAGAAATGTCTGGGCTCTGCAGGCCAGTGAAGAGACAGACAAGATGGAAAATTGCTTGGCTACACCAAAGCCAAGAACACACTAGCTGGAATCTCTGCTCTCCCTCCCATCAGACTTCCCCAACATCCTTAGCACAATGTTGAAGAGAAGGCAGAAAGAAGAGTGAGGCTAGATAGTGCAGCAACAGCTCCCACTTGGAGGCATCAGGCAGAAGGGTGGAGCTTTCGTTTCATTTGCCACACCTCTGTAGACCAGCCACCCTCTCACTACTGTTTGAAGCTGACACAGAAAATAGGAAAGAAAAGCCCTGAGCATTAAGAGTTAGAAATAACTGTCAAAACAAAAACAAACAAACAAACAAACAACCTAACACCTTCATGGGTCTGGGCATTAGGAGTGGGATGAAAGACCCACTCCTGAGAGTCAAAGGTACACACCAGCATCAGAGCCATGGACGGTCTCCTCTACATCCTTGATTAAGACCTGATGACGATCAAAACTCTCTGCAGAAATGTCAGTCTGTTGTTCTTGTTTGAATAGTGCTGGGGATGGAATCCTGGCCTTTGCAGTTGCTAGGCAGGCATTCCACTTCTGAACCACATCTCTAGCCCTTGCCATGCCCATCTTGAATATAGGATCCTAAACTAGGCTAAGAGAGGTTTAAATACCAACTTATGCAACATCCAAACCTCAACCATTGACTAGGAAACAGGATGAAGATGTGGAGCCAAGCTCAGGTGCTGTGGACTTAGGCGTGTGCCTGCTTTCATTATGACCGCCACATCCATGCAAAATTGCTTCCTGAACCAACAGTGTAGCATTGTGCAGGTGACAGAGGACTCAAGGGAACAAAGGTATCCTTCAGCATCAGGCGTGAGCCTGGTCTATACCACTCAGTCACATTTTTAGATCTAGGGCCAACATCCTGGATAGTGTTTGTGTCACAAACTGGAGTCATCTGAAAAGAAGGAGCCTCATCTGGGAGAAAGCTTTCATAAGATTGGGCTGTGGGTAAGCATATAGGGCAATTTCTTAGTCACTGATGACAGAGGGCCCCAGAGCACTGTGGGTAGAGGACCTCCAACCTGGTAGTCCTGGTTCTATAAGAAAGAACCATGGCACACTGGGGCCAGCCATGAGAAGCAAGCCAGTAAGCAGACCTCCTCCACGGCTTCTGCATCAGCTCCTTTCACCGGGTTTGAGTTCCTGCCTTGGCTTCCCTTGGTGGACTGTGAATCAGGATTGGCAAGACAAATAAACCCTCTCTTCCCTAGGTTGTTTTGATCATAGAGTTTCATCACAGCAATAGTAACCCTAATGAAGACAGCAAGAGTGAGCAAAGTGCTTTTCTACAAAGAACCAGTTCAGTATTTTGAGTTGGGTAGGCTACATGACTTTGGTCACAGTGATTCAACTTTACCACCGTGGCACAGAGGCGGCACAGACAAAATGTATTTGACTGGGCATGGCTGTGTGTCAATAAAACTGTATTTACAATAGGAAGTGGTAGGCCAGATTTTGCCCCAGGACTATTGTTTGCCAGCATCTACTCTAGGGTTTTTGAGTTTATATAAAGTTTATACGGCCAGCAACAGCTGAGCTGAGAGTAAATGAAAAAGAAGTCTGTATTCGAAAGACACATGCCAGCCAACGCCCACATCACTACTGCTGTTCACTGAGGCAGAGTTATGGGGGTCTCACTCACGCCCAGTTTCACCTTCTGTGCCTGTCTCCAAAATCCTGGATGTCCTTGCACGCACACACTCAGACACATATGCTCACACGCACACGCACGCACACAGACACCATCTCTTACTGTGGATCCTTACTGCTTCGTTCTCAAGATCCAACCTCTTCCCGTAAGACATGAGATACTTAAAGGTGTGAACAATTAGCCAGAGTCACCATCAGGGACAGCTTTTTGAGGTTAAAGTCACAGGAGTTAAGCATTGTTCCAAATATTTCCTTCCCAGATTGTACAAGTATGAACCTGCAGGCCACCCTTGAGTGTTTCCTTTGCCTATGGGAATTAGGGCTGTTCTCTCTCTCTCTCTCTCTCTCTCTCTCTCTCTCTCTTTCTCTCTCTCTCTCTCTCTCTCTCTAATTATGGAAAATAGTTTATATAAAATAGAAGGCGGATGGCCAGGAAAGTGGCGTAGTTAAGAAATCATGGTGTCTCATTTCCTCAACATGATTTGAAATTACAGCCAGCAGACCGGCATCCCAGAGTGAGGGCCGTACCTCACCCCATAGATCCTGCAGGTCTTGCCAGCGTGGAGTACACACAGGGACACCTCAGGAATACGCAGGGCTGACAGATGCTGTTCCCTGGGGAACAGCCATGATCAACCCAGCTGCAGAGCTCTGGAGTCTGCAAATCAAACACACATTTACGGTCTCCTTTACGATATTAACCGGCTGCCAATGGCTGCCTGGAGACAGGCCAGCTCTCTCCCCTTTCCCTCCACCTCCTAATTTAGTGTGCTCCCTGAATACCGGCTAATGATTCCTCCCTGTGTTCTTTCAGGGAGAGAGTCCTCCCTAGAGAGGACTAGCCATTGTCATCCTGTCCCGCAGTGCTCCCTTGACATAAAGGAGATGGGATGGTTGGGGTTTTTTGGTTGTTTTTTTTTTTTCTTACAAAGGAGATTGAGGGTTTCATGGCCCGATTTAGGTCAGGGCGCTTGAAAGGGAAGGAGGATAAAGCCACAGGGGACCCAGGCGCTTTCGAAATGCAGTCTGCTTTACCCCAGCAACCTCAGAGAAGCAGGGCAACTCTTGACCCTCCTGGGTGGAAGTCACCTTTCTAGATAGAATTCCACAGACAGATGGAGGAGTGGGAGAGTCTCTCAGTCTCTCAGTCATCCGTCTGTGGAGCAGACAGGGATGTTCTTTGCTCCTAGTTTTTTCTCACAGAGCCCACTGTGCCCTTCACTGTAAGACCAGACATCCACACAAGCCTACACAAAAGTGTCTATCATGGCCCATGTAACGGTGCTTAGCATCCCTCACTCCACAGGTGAGGCGACTGAGGCACAGAGAGGCTAGGGAGCCTGTCTGAAAACAAGCAACTTATAACTTACACAAGCAAAGCCAGGACTCAAACCCAGGCTGTCCAAGCTCTGAGTCCATGGTCCAGAAGTTGCCTCTCTGTGCATGCTGTCTTAGAAACAAGCAGGACTTTGACAGCTCTCCCTAGCGGTGCTCCTGAAAACACAGTGCCCTAGGTGTGGGCAGACTAGGACAGCCTGAGTCCAGTCATTTTGTTTTGTACCTAGAGTTATATAGCCCACCGATGAAGAAGGGTCTACCATTCCCAAGGTAATGGGACCACCCATGAAAGTACCGATGTGACTCAGCCCCAGACTCCTAAGACCCAGCCCCTTCCTGAGACTCAAGGCAAAATACACAATTATACTTCAAACTCAGTCCTTTGCCCCATAGTAATGAACTCAGTAAATACATAAAAGTCAGAGAAACAAAGCTAGGAGTTCTGAGTCGATTCCCACAGCACGGTAGGCGCCGCTCGTGGGCTGCTTCTCAGTGACCATTCGCCCCTTCCTGACTTTAATCTGTAATCAAACGCACATCTCAGCAAGATGACTGCCAGGGGTTAGGACTGCAACCATGCCAACTTTTCTCTTCTTAAAACGCCAGACAGACCTACAAGCAAAGGCTGCCTTGCCTGAGAGGTCTCCTACCAGAGCCAAAGACCCCAGAAGATACAGTCGTGGGCATCTAAACAACTCCAACGGTGCCTCGAGGCATGGCTGCAGCAGCAAACAGGAACAGAAAGGCTACATACACGTCCAGGGCTGACAGCTGTCCCCAGAGGCTGGCACACTCATGGGTCTACCTTCTCTCTCATGGCATAGTTTCCAACCTCCAACAGCTGGGCAGAAAAAAAAGAAAAAGAAAAAAAGAAAGAAAGAAAGAAAGAAAGAAAGAAAGAAAGAAAGAAAGAAAGAAAGAAAACAAAACAAAACAGACAACAAACAACAGAGACCCTCACTCATCATCAGGTCCCAGTAGCCTCAAGTCTCAGAGTCAGGCCTAAAAAGTTCATCATTTAAAGTGACAAACGTCACCAATCACATCCCAGAATAACAGGGAGACCGAGATGAGACAGACAGACACGGACAGACCTCCACTACCAGAAGATTCTGCTTCTCACTCTCTGGCCACATCCTACCTGCTTCCATCAGCTGGCACTGTTGGCCGAAGACACGGGAGAAGGTAACCCGGCCTGTGGGGGAGCTGGATGCTGTCAACATGGGCTCCATGGCGGTCGGTCGTAGGTCCTTGTTGGTGGCCTTGTGGCTGGTGTCCCACCAACAGGCTTTGCCACTAGCTCGAGAACAGTGGTAGATTTGGGACCACTTGTCCCCTTCAGGAAAAAAATCCCCGCCTCCAAAGTTTACAAGGCTCTGCACTCTGCTCTGTTCTTGCAGTTTTGTTTTTTTGGTTTTTGGTTTTTGGGTTTTTTTTTCTCAAACCTGGCAGGTGAGAAATGACTCCGAAGGCTCTACAAACGAGGGGGGTGGTGTCCAAGCCTTAGCTGTAGAGCTCAACCTAAGCTGCCCCAATAGGAGTTACTTCCTCTGCCCTAGAAAGAAGCCTGGATGCGGATGGGTCGCTCCGGTGACTGGGGAAGAGATGATTGCCTCTCAGCCACACTGTCCTGAGAGGGTTCCAGCTCCGCACCGGCAGCTAGCAAAGCGCTGCCCAGGCTCCCTGGGGAGCTGCCTCACAGTCGGCAGTCCGAGGCTCCTGGGTCCTTGGCTGGATCTCTGCAGCTCCAGTCCGGTTTCTGGGTCCCAGGGGCCGCTGCAGCCTGGGGAGACAGCGAGAGGCGTGCGCAGCAACAGCAGCAGCAGCAGCAGCAGTTCCAGCGGACAGACGCTCTGCAGCTGAGGGGGCACCGGCGTCGCTGGCTCATCCTTCACTCCTCCGGATGCCTTTGCCTTCCAGTTCCCGGCCGCCTGGCCTGACAGTGGGGATCCACGCGATGACACATGCTGGCAGAAACCCTGCTGCGACCTACTGCAGCGGTGTCCCTAGCCTGCTCTGCTATCCCCTTTCCCTGATGCAAAGGGGGCCATTACTTGAAGAGCTCCTGGATGTGAAGGGGAAATGCTAACTCAGCCCAGCAGGCTCCAGGGCTGGAGTAACCTCTTCGTGTCCACAGCCAAGGAAGCGCCAGACCTGGGACACCAGACTGCTGGCAGTGGAATTTACATAGATACCCGGAGGAGGAGAGCAGAGAAGTGTTATCCGTTTCCAGAGACTCCTGGAGGGAGAAAACAGCGGAGGGCTGCATCTAGGCCACCCTAACCTTGGGCTAGGAGCAGAATGTTCAGTCCCACTATTCCAGGGGCAGGTAGCTTGTCTGGAAAGAGGGGATGAGGGATACCTTCCACAGGATACAACCACTGCCTGGGTGGCAGTGGGTCTTAAAGTTGCCAGCCCATCTGCCAATGACAAAAATGTTTGTAAAGACGCTCGCTTCCCCATCTCACTCCAGCTTTCCTGGTGGTGCTTTCTTTGGAGAGTCAACTCCAACATTGTTGGGACTCCAGAGCTAACAATCACCTGGTTAGGCAGTGCCACGGGTACCTGGAAGGAGCGAGCCACTTGCAGTCATCTGCAATCTGCCACTTGAAGTCATCTAAACTCTGGTGTGTGTTTTCCTCCAGAGAAGTTAAAAGCCTCTCTGGGGTTGAAGGTACCAAAGAAAACCGTGCAGCTCCTTTATGGACACACAGGTTTTCTGTCAGGAAGGAGTCTTTCCAGTGACAGCCATCGGTCTGTCGATGAAAGGTGACATGACATAGCTAGTGTTTCGGGTTACCTAGAAGCCAGAGGAAGCTATGAAATAACCCCAGAATTCAGATGAGATCTGATTTCATGTTGGTATGTTCGTTTGTTTTTTTGAGACAGGTTCTCACTACACTCTGTAGACCAGGCTGGCCTCAAACTCACAGAGATCCGCCTGCCTCTGCCTTGGATTAAAGACCTACCTGCCCCACCACGCCCAGTCTGTCTTCCGTCATCTGAAGTGATTGAGCACCTCTTTTCCTGTCATGGAGAAGGTTCTCCTTTACATCATGGGATCTTAGACCACAGAGATCACTCTGTTGTGGTGAGGGAGAGGCTCTAAGACAACCCCAGATTGGGGTCAGGGGAAGCCTTGACTTTTGTTCATTGAAAGACACCCTAAAGGCAGAGGGGAAACAACCCACTTTCCTGGGACCAGAGCAACCATGGTGCTACCCAGGATTCAAAGTCATCAAGCCACACACTGTCCGGTTGGATAAATGGAGGCCCTGTGAATAATTACACCAGGGTAAGCGGCACGAGCCAGGATGCATGGGCCTGCATAGTTTATATTGGACTAACCCTGTGCATGGTACTAATGTAACGAGTACTGGTTACTACATGTGAAATTAGTATTACCACACCCCCACATCTTTGACAGTAGCTGTTCTTAGCAAACAAAACAAAACAAAACAAAAACAAACACAAACAAACAAGCAAAAACAAAAGACAACAACAACAACAAGGAAGCTGGGAAATCTAACAGGTGTCTTTCAATTGACTTCATTGTTTTGCTTTATCCTTCCTTAATTACTTAAAAACTAAGTACTCCCTGGAAACTGTATTGGCCTCTGATGTTTCCTTCTCCCGAAAGTTCAAGCTCTTGCCCTGTAATCTGGTCCCATTCCATTTGCTGGCTTTCCTCCTGATTACAGGAGTTTCGTTGTGACTGCTACACACCAAACACTTCTCCCTAGGCTCCGTCGGGGCCTTCTCACCGTAGGTCATCCTCCAGTAGTTTTGCACCTGGCATCTTTTTTAAGAACTAGGAACAAATGTGGTCAGACCCACTGAGTTTTGGACTTACATTTTTATTTACTAATCTTGCCAAAGACATGCCTCCTTATTTCTGGGTCACAAAGTTAGCCTCCTCCTAACACAGTTTTACCTCACATGCTGTGGTAGTTAACTTTGGCTATCACCTTGACACAATCTAGAAAACAGCTGAGATCAGAGTCTCACCAATGCACAGTCTAGCTCAGGTTGGCCTACGGGTATTATGGGGAATTATCTTGGTTATATTAACAGAGGGGAGACGACCCACCCACTGTGGGTGGCACCATTCCCTAGGCTGAAGAACCTGACCTATATAAGATAGCTCAGTGGGTAAGGGCACTTGCCTCTAAGCCTGACAATTTGAGTTCAATTCCTGGGGACTACACAGTGGAAGTCCCACAAGTTACCCTCTGACCACATTCATACAATGGCATGTGCACATGCGCACACATACAAAGAAGTGGCAACAATTGAATAGATGGGCTGAATTAGGCATGAATATATTAATTCATTGCTCTCTGCACTTAACTGTGAGTACGATGTGACCAGAGGCTTCAATTTCTTGCCACTGTGACTTCCTTAGCAGGATGGACTGAAACCTGGAATTGTGAGCTGAACAAACCCTTTCCCCTCTAGGCTGCTTTTTCCAGGGAATTTTGTCACAGCAATAGGAAACAAAAGTAAGACATGTACAGAGTGTTTCTAGTCTGGGAGAGGCTTATTTATACGTCTGGTGTTAGGCAGTGGCAGCTTACACTGTCCCCAGTAGTGTGAACCAGTTTTGCTCAAACCATCTTTTTTCCCCTCTGCAGTGGCCTGAATGCCCCATACCTGCAGTGTTCTATATTGAAAGCATAACCCCAAATATTAGGCTACTAGAGGCTAGTGTACTGAGGAGGCCAATTAGATTCTGAGAGTGGGGCCCTCATGAATGGGGTCAGTGTCCTTATAAAAAGGACACCAGAGATCTCCTTTGCTTTCTCCACCAAGTGAACACAGAGAGGAGTAGCAGTCTGCCACCTTAGAAGAACATCCCACCAGAACCTGGTGGGATGTTCTAGTGGGATGTTCTTCTAAGAACCAGACCAGAAGGCTGGTACTTTCAACTCAGCCTTCTGGTCTGCAGACTATAGACCAGAAGGGAGAAACATTTATTGTTGTCTAAGCCACCCATCAGGTGCTGACTGACTGAGGCCCTAGCAAGCCTGCCCCACTGTGGCTTCAATATCAGATAGTCTATTTCCGTGGATGTGAGATGTTTTCTCTGCCCTATTCTGTGGATTCCAAATACTATTCTATCTATTTAAATACTATTTAAAATGCTAGCATTTTAAAGTTACTCATCAATATTTTTTAAGATTTATTTATTTATTTTATGTATATGAGTACAACACAGCTGTACAGATGGTTGTGAGCCATCATGTGGTTGCTGGGAATTGAACTCAGGACCTCTGCTCACTCTGGCCCTGCTCACTCCGGCCTCACTCTTTCTGGCCCAAAGATTTATTTATTATATGTAAGTACACTGTAACTGTCTTCAGACATACCAGAAGAGGGCATCAGATCTAATTATGGATGGTTGTGAGCCAGCATGTTTTCTGTCTGTCTATGATAAATGTAAGGAGCTATTGGCCATACCCATGGACAAGCACACCACACAGTACCTCACAGGCTTAGAAGGTCTCCTTATTGTAGTGCAGGCAAGGGCTAGCACTTTTCATAGCTCTGTCAGGCACAGAGCATCAGAGCTGGCTAAGAAGGAAGGGAGAATTACTCCTGTAGAAGGAAGAGGATTGTGCTAGTGGGGAGGATTTGGGCTCAATCGAGCCCTTCGTCCAAGGCCTGTTTAAAATACTATGTCATGCTGAAAGAAAGATGTTAGGGTCCACTTAGGGCTTGTAAGGAGGAGATGAATTTTCCCTGGATCAAGTCAGTTCACAGACCCATATTTCTCAGCTCTCCTTGGGTACATTTTCAGTCTGATAGATTCTAAATTGACTTTTTCCAAAGGGCTCTCTTGACCTTGCTTAGATTCAGCAACCCTTGAGAGCTAAGGACTGACTCCCCAGGCCAGGTCAGGCTCAGCAGCTTTCACCCACAATTCCCAGAAGGTGCAGAGAAGCAACTACAGCCATGCAGCACAGGCAGAGGCAAGGTAAAGGGCAATGTATATAGTGACGTGACCCTGAGATTAGAACCAGCTATCTTATGATATTTCATTCCTCATAGCCAGCGAGTATTCTGTCAGTGTGATTCATGTGGGTAATAACACAGCATCTCAGCCTGGGTATGTTTTAAATAAAGACATTTTCATTTTGGTTCATGGTTCTTAGAAGTTCAAGGTGGAGCTGCTTCATCTGGGACAGCCTTCTTTCTTGCAGAGTCCCTGGGAGGTTCGGGTCATCACATCGTGTTAAGGTTCAGATATCAAATGTACCCTGCTCTCCCCAAAGCTCACTCACAGATTGAAGGACTTCTCCCCGCCCAAGCAGAAGGTGTCACTGAGAGTTGATTCATCCATGAAGATGCTAATATGTTCAATGGTCAACCTACTATGGAGTTCATAGATTGATGGGTTATTAGGAGGTGGGACCTAGTTGTAGGAAGTTGGTCACTGGGGGAGTGCCTTTGAAAGATTAGCCTGTTCTCAATCCATTTGTCCCCATCTTCCTCCTCCTTCCCCTCCTCCCTCCCTCCCTCCTTCTCTCTCTCTCTCTCTCTCTCTCTCTCTCTCCTTCCCCATCTTCCTCCTCCTTCCCCCCTTCTTCCCTTCCTCACTTCTTTTCAGCTGCTAGGAAGTCTGCATCTCTTTCCATTACACCATAGTTTATGGTGCACTGCTTCACCAACATTAGCCAACTGACCAACCATCCCACCCTCAATTCCTCCCACATCACCACACACACACACACACACACACACACACACACCGCCTATGATAATTTCACCATAGAATAGATTAGACCCTCTGAAACCATGAGCCGAGATGGGCCTTTCCTTAAGCTGGCCCACCTAGACATTTTGCCACAGTGAACTACACATGGCAATATGTCTTTCTGGTCTCTCTTATAGAGTCACTAGTATTCCTTCATGGGAACTCCACCCTCACAATCTTATCCAATCCTAGCCACAGCCCAAAAGCCTCTTTTGAACAGCATAGTCAAGTTTTCACCCTCGATTTGGTTTTGACTCTTCATGATAAAAGCTAAACTTTACCAAGAATATAGCACATTTCAGACCATCGTGAGCAACCGAGCGGAGGTGGTTGCACTGCGTGAACGAGTGTGCTGTCTGCTCTGCACTGTACTATACTGCTCTGTACTGTACTGTACTGTATGTTCCATGAACACTCACATCTGCTAGCAGATGCTCACATACCCCTTCCCAGAGGAGGAAATGTGAGTTTAGAAAAATATATGTGATTTGCCAAGATTCCCCAGCCGAGTTGCTTAGCTGTGAGTAGGTAATTTACCTCTATGTTACATGGCTTTTCAACTAGCAACTGCCTATCTCATTGAGAAATTGTGCTATGGTTTAGCAACAGAGGTCTCGTAACGACTCTAGTCATCTAGAAAAATCTCAATGATGAATATTCTCTTAAATTTTTTATCAGCATAATTCATGTGCCATGTCATTCTTCTATTTAAGGTATATATAGTTCTGTGGCTTTGATATATGCACGGCCAGTGACACAGTCAGCATTGATACACTGTGGAGACTGGGAGAGGTCTCAGTCATAAAGCACTTGCCACATAAAGACCCTAGTTCAGTCCCCAGCACCCCTGTGACACTCCAGGCACGGTAGCTGCTCTTGTGATCCCAGTGCTAGATGGTGGTGACAAGTGGATCCCTGAAGCTCATTGGTCAGTTAGTATAACTCTAATTAGCAAACTGCAGATCCTAGTAAGAGACCCTGTCTCAACAAACAAG